>NW_028261383.1:21589572-21906239 GCF_051295495.1 Thamnophis sirtalis | reverse complement strand
AGGTCGTTTGTGTTGCAGATGAGATGTCTTTTGTCTTTCTGGGGCTATTAACAAAGGTGGGGGCTGCTTTCCAAGAGCATGTTTCTCCTTTTCTCATCCAGGGAGGTATAATATTCTGTCTTTTTAATATTTCCTACATTTCATTTTTCTAGGAGAGGGTGGGTGATATCTTTCTACACCCCCTTTGCATCAACAGAATTACATGTTCCCCAAGTTTAAAATGGAATTAGGCACAGGAGACATGGGACACCACAACAAAGCTCTACATCACAATGCCAACCTAACTGAGGGCATTTCATGTAAGCTTCTTTCCTAACTGCTATCAGCATTTGCAATAATTTTTTCAAAAACAGATTCAAAAGGGAACTTGAAAATCAAGGGGAAGGCATAAGGTACAGTGTTTTCTTCGTGCTTGATTGGCAGCAACATATTTACCTGTTTGGTGCTTAGGGAAGTTTCAATCAGCTGTTACTTATTTTCATCTCTGTACCTGTTGGCACCTCTATTTGGTTGCTAATTGACACTGCACTGAAGCTCCCTACTGTTTGGAGTCTCAGGAAGACAAGTCTTGGGAGAAGCACACAGTCCTCAGGATTTCTGTTGATACCTTGGTGGTAAAAGTTTGGAACTCTACTCCTGCAAAACGTGGGTTTTGAAAAGCATCTTTGGGACAGCAGCTTGAGTGCTAGAATATCCAGTTTGTTCAAACATGACTTAGATGAAGAGATTGGAAGAGAACTCATCATCAAATTTGCAGGTGACATTCAGTTGCAGGGAACAGCCAATGCTTCAAACCAGTGATGGCGAACCTATAGCACATGTGCAAATGCGGAACCATGTCGGCTGGCACATGCAGCATCGCCCATTCCTCTTCTGGATTTCTGGCACACGTGCACTTGTGACAATCAGCTTTTCTTAACGTGTGTGGCAGTTCCGGAAACTGGAAGTGCTGGTCTTCTGGTTTCTATTGTGGCATGTGAAATGGTCAGCTGATTGTTGTGCACGCATGCACGCCAGTAACCGGAAGAAAAGCTGGCTGGTGCACATGGGTGTGTCAGAAACGGGATGTTCATTTCCCAGTGCTTGTATGCCCACTTGGCACCTTCTGTTCCGGGTCACGTCCCTTAAAAGGTCTGCCCTCACTGCTTTAGAGGATAAGCCCAAGATACAGAAGGATCTTGACACATGTGAGCCCTGGGCCCTTTCCAGTAAAATGCAATTCAGTGGTGAGAAACTTACACTTAGGCAAGAAAATCTAAATGCACATCTATAGAAGAGGTTGTACTTGGCTCAAGAGCAGAAATTGTGTCAGGGACCTAGAAACAATCGCAGTGCGCTGTAATTGCCGAAAAAGTCAATTCAGTCCTGCTCTGCAGCATCACAGGGATGGTATCAAGATCATATAAAGTGTTAGTATTGTGTTATACTGTAGTAAGGCTACACTTTGAATCCTGCATCCAGTTTTGGTCACCAGAATACAAAAGTGTTTAGGCTGCAAAAAGAGTGCAGAGAAGAAGAACAAAGTCATGTAGGGAACAGGAGGGTAAAACATACGATGAACAGTTGTAGGAATTGGGTAACAGAGAGAAGGACCTGAGTGATAGCAGTTTTTCAGTACATATTTCTCGTCACTCAGCTGCAAATATAGGTTGCTAGGAGTCTGAACATGACTGATAGCACATAATCAGTGAGAGGATCTGGCCAATGGCATTGTTAGATAGGACAAGCCTGTTTTTCAGCCTCCTGTCAGGAGATGGCAGCATCTGTGACTGAAGAGCCAACAGTGAAATTGCGGCCTCTCCAGTTGACCTTAAAGGAGTTAAAACCATCGAGTACTGAATTGCTAGAAAGGATGGGGAAAAAGGAGCACCGAGGAACTTCTTCCGAAACACGGAAGACGAGAGGGGAGAGTGACATGCAGAGAGACTCTGGCGCCTCTTCCAAGGATCGAAGCAGCAATCTGGTAAACCAACCTCCTCTTTCCTTAACGTCTTGGAATAATTTATACGTAATTCTTGGTTTCATCCCTTGTAATATAAACTCAGATATCTCCATCTGCAATTGTTTAAATGGAGTATCACTTACAAGTATTTGTAAAGTCTAAAACAGAAAATGTATTTTGGGTAATTAGGGTGCTGGAGGTTAAAACCTACATTGGGCATTTCTAGTCTAATGAGAAGGACTAGCGGAGACATAACAACAGTGTTCCAATATTTAAGGGGCTCCTATGAAGACAAAGACGTCCATTTATTTTCCAAAGTACCAAAAGAATCGATGGATGGAAACTAACCAAAGAAAGAAGCAACCTATAACTAAAAAGAAAAGGCTTTTTTAAACACTTAAGCAGAGTCATCCATTGGGGACTCTGGCAGCAGCTAACCCAGCCTGAGCTCAGCAGCACTTGCCTTTTTCCTTTTGTATTTTTACATTTTCATGATGGCAGGCAAGAGCAGAGTTGAAATCCTTGGTGATTGTGAAATAGTTGGAAAAGGTATGTGGGTCGGAGGGAGGGGGAGGAATTCAAAATTAATGTAATTTTTAAAGTAATATGTGTGTTTTTGTGTGTGTTTGTGTGTGTGTTTGTGTGTGTGTGTGTGTGCGTGTGTTTGTTTCTTCACTCAAACAAACTCTCAATTTGAGAGAGAGTTTGTTTGAGAAGAGAGAGAAGGGGGTAGGAGAGGCAGGGAGGGCAGCTGGCCAGCTTTCTTTCTCTGTGTCGGGGCAGCCCGCCAGCAGAAGCGGGTCTTTTACCCGTCTCTGCTGCCGGGCTGGCACTTTCTTTTGCTCAGAGGCTGGGCAAAACAAATTAATCCCAAATGAAGATGAAATAATACGAAAGATTATGGACTGTGGCGAAATGGATAAACTAACTAAAGAAATCCAGGGAAGGGAAGAATCAGAATTCTACCAGATATGGGATAAATGATATAGGTGGATGGAGGAAAGAAACAAAAATCAATGGAAGAATATAACAAAACTCAAAAATAATAGTTATGAGTAAAATAAGAGGTTTAAGAATGGTGAAATCTAAATGAAATACAATAGAAGGGGAAATAATATAAGGTGAGCGGTATCGATTGATGATTGCTATTATAAAAAACAGGAAGTTCCTGTTCGTGCTGTATTGTATAAATGTGGTGTACGTCTAATTTTTGTGTTTGTGTATTTTACATGTTTGTTAATAAAAACATTTTTTTTAAAAAGCAGCTTTGCCCGCTTCGCCGCTACGTCCGACATAGAGTTGGGACGCCTCTATGTCGGACATAGCGGCGGGGCGGGCAAAAGCCTCTTTCTTTTGCCACACTGGAAGCTTTCAAAAAGAGATTTGACGGCCACTTCTGAAATGGTAGAGCAGAGGGATGGACTAGAAGACCTTTAAGGTCCCGTCCCACTCTATTATTCTGTTATATATTGTATTCATCTTAATTACAGTGATTCTAGACAATAATTGCTGTTCTAAGAATTTGTATTGACCCAAGTCAACCAGAGAATTTCATGGTTGCATACAAATGTGAACTTGGATCTCCGTAATCTTCAATATGTCAAATAAATAATAATTAATCTAAGATTATTTTAGCATTGTGGAATAGTTCCTTTTTACCTTTAATGTATATAGTTTTCTTTTTTACATCTTCTGCAACCATTTTATAAACAATTTCTTTGAATTTACAGGCAAAGAGGATGCCAATAAGAGAACTCCGGACAACTGAGAATAACAAGCAACGTTAAAAAGGAAATTCAATCAAGCCAGAAATCAAAACATTTCCATCTCCTACAGAAACCCACAAAATTCTCCTTCTTCCCCAGCAGGTAATCGGGAAGAGATTTCGAACTGGAAAAAGTAGAGTATGCAGAACACAGGGATACATTACAGGTAGTCCTCGACTTATAACAGTTCATTTAGTAACTATTCAAAGTGACAGTGGCACTGAAAAACCTGACTTATGACCATTTTTCACACTTATGACTATTGCAGAAGCCTCATGGTAACGTGATCTATATTTGAATCCTTGGCAGCTAACTCACATTTATGACGGTTCTAGGGTCATGTGATCCCCTTTTCCAGGTCCACATATGTGACTATTGTGGGCAAAGTGTGTATTTCAAATCACAACTGAGTGTGCACGAAATTATCCACATTGGAGAAAACCAATATTAATCTGGCCAAAGCTTTAGTCAAAACTGCTCCTTGTGGTTGGTTCATGGAAGGACCCACATAGGGGAGGAGCCCTACATGTGCTCCCAAGGAAGTAGGCTTTGCCACTTGCTGATACATTAGAGAACTCAAACCAGAGTGAATCCTGATTGTAAGAAAAGTTTCAGTCTGAACTCCAGCCTGGTAATATATTTGACGATGCACACAAAAAAGGAATCATATGAATGTTCTGACTGTGGGAAATGTTTCAGTAACAGATCCAAACTGGTGATACACCAGAGGACTCATACAGGAGAGAAACCGTACGAGTGTCCGGTTTGTGGGAAAGGTTTCAGTAATTATTCCAGCCTGTTGAGACACCAGAGGACACACACAGGAGAGAAACCCTTTGAATGTCCTGACTGTGGGAAAGGTTTCAGTCGTTATTCCAGCCTAGTGATACACCAGAGGACTCACACAGGAGAGAAACCCTTTGAATGTCCTGACTGTGGGAAAGGTTTCAGTCGTTATTCCAGCCTAGTGATACACCAGAGGACTCACACAGGAGAGAAACCTTTCGAATGTCCTGACTGTGGGAAAAGTTTCAATCAGAATTCCGACGTAGTGCAACACCAGAGGACTCACACAGGAGAGAAACCCTTTGAATGTCCTGACTGTGGGAAAGGTTTCAGTCAGAATTCCCACCTAGAGGTACACCAGAGGACACACACAGGAGAGAAACCCTTTGAATGTCCTGACTGTGGGAAAGGTTTCAGTCAGAATTCCAGCCTAGTGATACACCAGAGGACTCACACAGGAGAGAAACCCTTTGAATGTCCTGACTGTGGGAAATGTTTCAGGCAGAATTCCAGCCTAGTGAAACACCAGAGGACTCACACAGGAGAGAAACCCTATGAATGTCCTGTCTGTGGGAAAGGTTTCAGTCAGAATGCCAACCTAGTGATACACCAGAGGGCTCACACAGGAGAGAAACCCTTTGAATGTCCTGACTGTGGGAAAAGTTTTAGTCAGAATTCCAACCTAGTGATACACCAGAGGACTCACACAGGAGAGAAACCCTTTGAATGCCCTGACTGTGGGACAGGTTTCAATCAGAATTCCCACCTAGTGAAACACCAGAGGACTCACACAGGAGAGAAACCCTTTGAATGTCCTGTTTGTGGGAAAAGTTTCAGTTGCAATTCCCAGCTGGTGGTACACCAGAGGACTCACACAGGAGAGAAACCCTTTGAATGTCCTGACTGTGGGAAAAGTTTCAGTCGCAATTCCCAGCTGGTGGTACACCAGAGGACTCACACAGGAGAGAAACCCTTTGAATGTCCTGACTGTGGGAAAAGTTTCAGTCGCAATTCCCAGCTGGTGGTACACCAGAGGACTCACACAGGAGAGAAACCCTTTTTATGTCCTGTTTGTGGGAAAAGTTTCAGTTGCAATTCCCAGCTGGTGGTACACCAGAGGTCTCACACAGGAGAGAAACCCTTTGAATGTCCTGTTTGTGGGAAAAGTTTCAGTTGCAATTCCCAGCTGGTGGTACACCAGAGGACTCACACAGGAGAGAAACCCTTTGAATGTCCTGACTGTGGGAAAAGTTTCAGTCGCAATTCCCAGCTGGTGGTACACCAGAGGTCTCACACAGGAGAGAAACCCTTTGAATGTCCTGTTTGTGGGAAAAGTTTCAGTTGCAATTCCCAGCTGGTGGTACACCAGAGGTCTCACACAGGAGAGAAACCCTTTGAATGTCCTGTTTGTGGGAAAAGTTTCAGTTGCAATTCCCAGCTGGTGGTACACCAGAGGACTCACACAGGAGAGAAACCCTTTGAATGTCCTGACTGTGGGAAAAGTTTCAGTTGCAATTCCCAGCTGGTGGTACACCAGAGGTCTCACACAGGAGAGAAACCCTTTGAATGTCCTGTTTGTGGGAAAAGTTTCAGTTGCAATTCCCAGCTGGTGGTACACCAGAGGACTCACACAGGAGAGAAACCCTTTGAATGTCCTGTTTGTGGGAAAAGTTTCAGTTGCAATTCCCAGCTGGTGGTACACCAGAGGTCTCACACAGGAGAGAAACCCTTTGAATGTCCTGTTTGTGGGAAAAGTTTCAGTTGCAATTCCCAGCTGGTGGTACACCAGAGGACTCACACAGGAGAGAAACCCTTTGAATGTCCTGACTGTGGGAAAAGTTTCAGTCGCAATTCCCAGCTGGTGGTACACCAGAGGACTCACACAGGAGAGAAACCGTAGGAGTGTCCGATTTGTGGGACAAGTTTCAGTTCCAATTTCCACCTGGTGCGACACCAGAGGACTCACACAGGAGAGAAATCATATCCTTGTCCATATTGTGGGGAATATTTCATTACAAAATTGTACCTCATGAGTCACGAGAGAACCCTTATAGGAGCGAAACCGAATGAGTGTACTTTTTGTGGCAAAAGTTTCACTCAGAATTTAGCTTAATGAAACATCAGAGGTCTCACACGGGAGAGAACCCCTTTGAATGTCTTGACTGTGGAAAAGGTTTCATTACAAAATTACAGCTCACAAATCACCAGATGATACACACAGAAGAGAATGCTTTTGAATGTGCTGACTGTGAGAAACGTTTCACCAAGAATTCCAGTTTGGTTAAACACCAGAGGACACGTAGGAGAAACCGTATCAGTGTCCTCTTTGTGGCAAAAGTTTCAGTCAGAATTCCAACATGGTGATACACCGGAGGTCACATGAAAAACACGGAAAAAGTTTTCATTTCAATTCGAACCTAGTGAAACACCAGAGGACTCACATGGGAGGGGCTTTCAAATGGCCAGTCTGTGGATAATACTTTTGGCCAAAATGACTCCTTATCGCAGGGTTGTCAAACTAGATTTCATTGAGGGCTGCATCATGGTTCTGTTTGACCTGGGTGGAGGGCTGTGGTGGAAGTGGACAGGAGGGCATAGCTATCTTGACGTCACTTGTGTTGGCCCCTGTGGAAGCCCGAGTGGAACTACTGGAAGCTTCTTGGGAGGAGCTCAAGCTCACAAAGGGATTCATTTCTGTGTGCTCATAATCCCAAACGCTTCCATTAGTTTTTCACACATTTTTGTGCTGTTTTTGTTTGTTTTGTGGTTGTTTTTAGGCAGTTCCTGGGGTATATTTTACAGGCCATTTATGGGCTGTTTTGGGGCCTTTCTTTTGGCTGTTTTTGGCCATTTTTCAGGCCCTTTTGGGGCATTTTCTGGCCTGTTATGGATTGTTTTTGGCCCAGTTTTGGGGTTCTTTTTAGGCAGTTTCCAGAGTGTTTGGGGGCCATTTTCAGGCCATTTACTGGCTGGTTTGGGGCCATTTGGGGGGCTGCTTTGGGGAAAATATTTGGACAATTTCTGGGCCATTTACCAGCCCATTTTTGGGCCATTTTCAGACTGTTGTCAGATTGTATTTTGGGCAATATTTGGGGCTGTTTTTCAGGGTGTTTCCAGGGTGGTTTTTGGCCAATTTTGGGGCTGTTCATAGCCATTTTGTGTGCTGTATTTTGGGATGTTTGGCTGTTTTCTGGCCATTTCCAGGCTGTTTTCTGGGGTGGGTTTTGGCTCTTTTTCGGCCTGTTTCTGGGACGTTTTGGGGGCCGTTTTGGGCCATTTTTAGACATTTTCAGGGCTGGTTTTTGGACCATTTTTTTGCCACTTCCAGGCCATTTTCAAGCTGTTTCTGAGAGGGTTTTGTGGGGCATTTTTAGCTGTTTTTCAGGCCCCAAAAATGTGTGGTGGTGGGACCAGCCAATTGTGGGATTAGCCGGTTCACTGAACCGCGGAGAATTTTAACAACTGGCTTGCCGAAACTGATCCGAACTGGCTGAATCCCACCTTTGCCCAGAGGCCACCCTGGAATCAATGGGATCTGATGAGCTCCCCTAGGCACTGGTCACTGCCGTGCCAGAGGTGGGCTGCCCTGCCGAGGGGGCATCCATTGTTTTCTACTATTAAAAAGTCTTGTTGCCTCACCTTGGTTTTGGCCAGAGCTTCTGCCAAACTCTGTCAAGGAGGGGCCTGGTCCCAGGTCCCCTCACCACTTGGGTCTCCTGAGATCTGCCATGACTGTCATCTAGCCGGAGTTTCAGGCTGGCCAGGCAGAACTGGGTGGGTGGACCCGCTGGCTTGACTGAACTGCAACAGGGCCCTCAGTGTGGCTGTTGCCTCCGCCCTTCAACTCCCCACGCTGCCAGGACCAACGTCTCAAACATGGCCTCACCAAACCGCTCCCAAAGCAGCACCATTGTTTGACTGCCAGGCTCGGTGGAAAAACTCCATCCCCCATCATCATAACCTTCAGACAGGCAACTCTCCCGCCACCACGTCAAATAGCTGCCAGACAGAATCGATGTCACTAGCAGGGTCCCAAACCACCAGCTGCCAATGAACTCCACCACTATTCTCCGGTGGGTCCCATGTCTTGTCCTGCATCCTGGACTGATGTAATGTGGGCCAGCTGTACATGTCCAAGGGCCTCAGACTCCTTGGGGCATATATCTAACTGGAAAGCCCCATCGTCCTGCGCTGGAAAGACTGCCACTAGGGACAGGTCCCCCCCCCACTTGGATCCAGTCTCCAACCTCCCCTTTGTGGGGAAGGTTGTTGAGAAGGTGGTGGCCTTCCAGCTTCAGCGTACCTTGGAGGAAGCTAACTATCTTGACCCCTTCCAGTCCGGCTTCAGGCCTGGTTACAGCACAGAAACCGCTTTGGTCGCATTGACCGATGATCTCTGGAGAGCCAGAGATGGAGGCCACGCGTCCATCCTGGTTCTCCTTGACCTCTCAGCGGCTTTCGATACCATCGACCATGGTATCCTTCTGCGACAACTGCGGGAGGTGGGGGTGGGCGGCACTGTTTTGCAGTGGTTCTCCTCCTACCTCTCGGACAGGTCGCAGTCGGTGTTGGTGGGGGGGCAGAGATCGTCCCCGAGGCCCCTAACTTATGGGGTGCCGCAGGGTTCGGTCTTATCCCCCCTGCTATGTAACATATACATGAAACCACTGGGCGAGATCATTCGGAGGCACGGGATAAAATACCATCAATACGCGGACGATACACAGTTGTATCTGTCCGCCCCGTGCCAACTCAATGAAGCGGTGGACGTGATGAACCGTGGTCTTGAGGCTGTTAAAGACTGGATGAGAGCTAGCAAACTGGTACTCAACCCGGACAAGACCGAGTGGCTGTTGTGTTTTCCTCCCAATAATTTGGCCGATGTTCCATCACTCAGGCTGGGGGGTCAAAATTTATACCCCTCAGACAGGGTCCGCAACTTGGGAGTCCTCCTGGACCCACAGCTGAGTTTCGACCATCACTTGTCAGCTGTGACCAGGGGGGCATTTGCCCAGGTTCGCCTGGTGCGCCATTTGCGGCCCTACCTGAACCGGGAGGCCCTCACAACAGTCACTCGAGCCCTTGTGATCTCTAGGCTGGAATACTGCAATGTGCTCTACATGGGGCTGCCCTTGAAGAGAATCCGGCGACTTCAGCTGGTCCAGAATGCAGCCGCGCGAGTGATTGTGGGCGCACCACGGTTCGCCCACATAACAACTATCCTCCGTGAGCTGCGCTGGCTACCTGTTGATCTCCGGGTGCACTTCAAGGTCCTACTTACCATTCATAAAGCGCTCCATGGTAGTGGATCTGGCTATTTGAGAGACCGCCTTCTGCCGATTACCTCCCTCCGTCCCATCAGATCGCATAGAGTAGGTCTCCTCCGAATTCCATCCGCCAGTCAGTGCCGACTGGCGACTACGCGGAGGAGAGCCTTCTCAGTTGCAGCCCCAACGCTATGGAACAATCTCCCCGTGGAGATCTGCACCCTCACCACCATCCAGGCCTTCCGCACAGCCCTCAAGATCTGGCTATCCCGTCAGGCCTGGGGATAAGATTTTACTCTCGCCCCTCCCGAATGTTGAATGAATGTTGTGTTTTTACTGCCAATTATTTTTACTCACATTTTCTTTTTGTGTTCTGTCCTGCACTCCCCTCCCCTATTATTGTAAGCCGCCCTGAGTCCCCTCAGGGAAAAGGGCAGCCTATAAATGTTTAATAAAACTAAAACTAAAAACTCTGGCAGTGGCCTACATCACTGTTCCCTCAGTATTTCCCATGATACTCCACTGAGGTAGAGAGGGCTGGAGAGAGGATGGCAGGGAAGGTGAGAAGGAAGGGATGGAGTGGACTGGGAGAGAGGAGTGGTAGAGTGGGAGGGGATGTAGGGTAGAGGGGAAAGATGGAGGGAAGATAGTAAGTTGGAGGGGGGCGGAAGAAAGAGGTGTAGCAGTTAGACTTATATACCGCTTCATAGGGCTTTCAGCCCTCTCTAAGCGGTTTACAGAGTCAGCATATCGCCCCCACAGTCTGGGTCCTCATTTCACCCACCCTGGAAGGATGGAAGGCTGAGTCAATCTTGAGCTGGTGAGATTAGAACCCCTGAACTGCAGATAACAGTCAGCTGAAGTGGCCTGCAGTACTGCACCCTAACCACTGCACCACCTCGGCTCGTGTATGGAGAGTGGAAGAGGTATATTGGGTTTCTATTTGAGTTTGAGTTTCATTTTATTTATATTTCTGGGGGTATTGTTGACAAGAGGAATTGCTGTGATTATTGTTTAATGTTGTATGGCCCCGGTTATGCACAGTATATATGTGACTGTATGAAAATGAAAAATAAAAACATTTTAACAGTCGATACTCCCCTCCCTTCTTATACCCTGCAGGGAACAGGTAGGCAACCAACTGGAGACAAGGAGGGGGAGGAGGATGGAACACTGACTTACAGTCATGTTCCAAGCCTCCCACACCAGAAAACAGCAAGTGACATAGTTCTTGGCATGAGATGTGTTTTAATGCAGGCTTGAAAACTCAGCACAAAGTATCTGAAAAGTTATCGCTAACTGCTGCTGCTTCACATCTGGTTTTAAGAGCCCTGTATGCCCCTCTCCTCCCCAGCAGCTTCTGGATGCTAAGAATGGCGGAGAAGCTTTGGACCAGGGGTGGGTTCCGGCAGTTACAGCTCCTCTGTGCTCTCTTCTTTTTGGAAATTGATTGGCAGCTGTGGCGGAGGCTTCCTTTCGGTTGGCCCTCCTCCCCCTCCTCCTCTCGCAAGGGGGTGGCTGGCTGTGGGAAAGCCGGGAGGGTGCACGCAGGAGCAGGGAGATGACCCCCCCCTTAAGCCAGTGCCAAAGGGCAGCAAAGATGCCAGCGGAGCCACTGGCTGCTTGCTTAAGGAGGATCCTAGCAGGACGCAAAAGAACGTGGCTTCTCTCCTGCATCAAGGCCCCAGCCTTGCCGTGTCCCGCAGCTCCTAAGCCGAGCGCGGAGGGCGCAAGCGGGCAGCTAACGCTGCCTTACACGCAAATGTGGTGTGAAATGATGTACGGGGCCGTTTCTCTCGTGCGCTGAGGCTCCAGAGACCCTCCTCCTCCTCCTCTCGTGGGGGCGGGGGAGGAATAACAGGGCAACGGGATAGCTGGAGCCTTAGTGCAGGATAGAAGCTGCGTCCTTTTGCGAGTCTTTGCTGTGCTTTGACGCATGCTTGAGAGGCGTCCCGGCCACTGTTATCTCTAAGGTGCGCGGCTGCGTGGCCGCGCACCTTGCAAGAAAACCCCGCGCAGCAGTTTCTATCTGCCACGCAGAGATTTATGTAAAGGAAACGTGTGGAAGTCCTTTGCAGGCGGCTACAACTGGATCCGGCAATGCTGTTGCCTGTTGGAGGAGGAGAAGGCGAACCAGCCTGCCACCGCCAGCCCCACCGCTCTTCCCGCCCCCTTCCCAGCCCCACAGTCCAGCAGTCGCAGCAGAAACAGCCCTGGGTCTCTGCTGCCGCTCCCCGCATTTTCTGGACGGGGATCCCTTGGAGAGGGGATTCCTTCCTGCGAGACCCCGTCCAGAAAATGCGGGGAGCGGCAGCGGAGACCCGGGGCTGTTTCTTCTGCGACCACTGGACTGCGGGGCTGGGAAGAGGGCGGGAAGAGCGGCGGGGCTGGCGGTGGCAGGCTGGTTCGCCTCCTCCTCCTCCAACAGCATTGCCGGATTTCTGCCCAACGCTGCGGGGGCGCCAGCGGGAGCTTTAGCGGCTTCATCTCAGCCGCAGCACTGGGCAGCAAATGTGTTGGTGCTGTTGGAGGAGGAGGAGGAGGAGGAGGAGGAGGTGGTGGCAGCAATAGCACCTAAGGACAGGACAAGAAGCAATGGAAACTTGTCAGAAGGAGACTCAAGCTGGAAATAAGGAGAAATCTGACAGTAAGAACAATTAAAATCAATGGAATCTTAATTCATTTGCTACAGGTTTTCAAAAGACTGGACGGCCATTTGTCTCAGATGATATAAAGACTCCTGCCTTGGACAAGGGGCTGGACTAGAAGACCTCCAGTATCCCTTCTGATTCTATGATTTTAAAAACCACAAGCTTTATACAGCTCGCTTGCAACTTTACCAAATTTAATTCAGCCATTTCCTTTTGTTATTAAATGGGTATTGCTAGTTCAATGCACATGCACTCCACTTTTAAGATGCTGAAAAAATCCCCATGACCTGCAACAAAATTCATTCTTCCACTCTTATCTTGCCCTAACTTCTGATAGGTTCCTGAAATATAGATCTATAAAATTTAGTGAAAATATTTCTATCTATTTTAATACAGATTGTAAAACAGATTGGGGAAAATGACATTAGTGCTCTGGGATAATAGCAGGTTTATTTGGATTTTCAGATAAAAGGTATCTTTTGTGCTAAGTTCTAACAATGTAGTTCTCTAATGTAACTATGAAACAGTCCAAATATATAATTCCCCTCAGGGAGGAATTCTGGGAGTTGAAGTCCACAAGTCTTAAAGGTGTCACGTTTGAAGACCCCTGAGTTTTTTCCCCCCTAAAGGGTTAGGGGTGCAAGGTTCTTGTAACAACAGCTTTAAGACTTGCGTGCCTCAAATGCCAGACTTTCTGAGCCAACATTTTGGTTGCTAAGCAGGAGCGTTGTTAAGTGATACTGATATTATATAACACTTTTAATTAAGCGGGTACCTTGAATAAACATAACTTTGAGTTTCAAATAGTACTGATTTTGTTGTTGCCTTAGGTGACATCTGAAAAAAATTCAGGTGCTCAGGCATGAAAATATGCCGCTCAAACACTATACTTTTCTGCTCACACTGAAAAAAAATTAGAGGGAACATTGGTACCGGCTACAGAAAGCAGCTAGATGGGGAGGGTGTGTCTACCTGCTTTGTGCGATGTGTGTGTTAGGGGGGGCATGGATTTTTTGGTGCTGAGAGAGAAGCAGCTGCGGCAGCGGGAAAACGAGGCTTCTTTGCCAGCCTTCCAGCTGAGAAAACAGAAATATTCGCCGGTTCTGTGGGTGTGGCTAGGTGGGGGGGGGCCATACGACTGAGTGCGCGTGAGTGACCCATCTAGCCACGCCCACAGAGCCTTTAGCTTTACAAAAATTGAAATCCACCCCGTGACTGTTTCAGAAGAGGAAGTTCCTCTGGGCTTCTCGCCTGCTCCCATCCTTTCTAGCCATGCAGTACTCGATGGTTTTATCTCCTTTAAATTCAGCCTCAGACGCCGCAATTGTACTGTTGGCTTTCCTGTTACAAATGCTGCCATCTCTTGATAGGAAGCCGAAAAACAGGGTTGAGTCTTGCTGTGTGGTGGTAACGAAGGGGCTTTGGGCAATTCCATCACCCTGGAGCTGAAGATGGTTTGTGTTGCAGATGAGATGTCTTTTGTCTTTCTGGGGCTATTAACAAAGGTGGGGGCTGTTTCTCCTTTTCTTATCCAGGGAGGTATAATATTCTGCCTTTTTAATATTTCCTAGATTTCATTTTTCTAGGAGAGGGTGGGGGCTATCTTTCTACACCCCCTTTGCATCAACAGAGTTACATGTCCCTCAAGTTTAAAATGGAATTAGGCACAGGAGACATAGGACACCACAACAAAGCTCTACATCACAATGCCAACCTAACTGAGGGCATTTCATGTAAGCTTCTTTCCTAACTGCTATCAGCATTTGCAATAATTTTTTCAAAAACAGATTCAAGAGGGATCTTGAAAATCAAGGGAAAGGCATAAGGTACAGTGTTTCCTTCCTGTTTGATTGGCAGCAACATATTTATCTGTTTGGTGCTTAGGGAAGTTTCAATCAGGTGTTACTTATTTTCATCTCTGTACCTGTTGGCACCTCTATTTGGTTGCTAATTGACACTGCACTGAAGATCCTACTGTTTGGAGTCTCAGAAAGACAAGGCTTGGGAGAAGTACGCAGTTCTCAGGATTTCTGTTGACACATTGGTGGTAAAAGTTTGAAACTCTACTCCTGCAAAACGTGGGTTTGGAAAAGCATCTTTGGGACAGCAGCTTGAGTGCTAGAATATCCAGTTTGTTCAAACATGACTTAGATGAAGAGATTGGAAGAGAACTCATCAAATTTGCAGGTGACATCCAGTTGCAGGGAACAGCCAATGCTTTAAACCAGTGATAGCGAACCTATAGCACACGTGCGCGAATGCAGAACCATGTCGGCTGGCACATGCAGCATCGCTCATTCTTCTTCTGGATTTCAGCTTTTCTTAACGTGTGTGGCAGTCCCGGAAACTGGAAAAGCTGGTCTTCTGGTTTCCGTTGTCCGCATGTGCAATGGGCAGCTGATTGTTGTGCACAAATGCACGCCAGTAACTGGAAGACAAGCTGGCTGGTGAACATACGTGTGTCAAAAACAGGAAGTTCATTTCCCGGCGCTTGCATGCACACTTGGCAGCTTCTGCTCCGGGTCATGTCCCTGAAAAGGTCTGCCCTCACTGCTTTAGAGGATAAGCCCAAGATACAGAAGGATCTTGACAGATGTGAGCACTGGGCCCTTTCCAGTAAAATGCAATTCAGTGGTGAGGAACTTATACTTAGGCAAGAAAATCTAAATGCACATCTATAGAAGAGGTTGCACTTGGCTCAAGAGCAGAAATTGTGTCAGGGACCTAGAAACAATCACAGTGCGCTGTAATTGCCGAAAAAGTCAATTCAGTCCTCCTCTGCAGCATCACAGGGATAGTATCAAGATCATATTAAGTGTTAGTATTGTGTTTTACTGAAGTAAGGCTACACTTTGAATCCTGCATCCAGTTTTGGTCACCAGAATACAAAAGTGTTTAGGCTGCAGAAAGAGTGCAGAGAAGAAGAACAAAGTCATGTAGGGAACAGGACGATGAACAGTTGTAGGAATTGGGTAACAGAGAGAAGGACCAGAGTGATGGCAGTTTTTCAGTACTTATTATATTTTACTTGGCTGAGCTGCAAATATAGGTTGCTAGGAGTCTGAACATGACTGATAGCACATAATCAGTGAGAGGATCTGACCAATGCCATTGTTAGATAGGACAAGCCTGTTTTTCAGCCTCTTGTCAGGAGATGGCAGCATCTGTGACTCAAGAGCCAACAGTGAAATTGCGGCCTCTCCAGTTGACCTTAAAGTTAAACCATCGTTAAAACCATCGAGTACTGAATTGCTAGAAAGGATGGGGGAAAAGGAGCACAGAGGAACTTCTTCCGAAACACTCACGGAAGACGAGAGGGGAGAGTGACGCGCAGAGAGACTCTGGCGCCTCTTCCAAGGATCGAAGCAGCAATCTGGTAAACCCACCTCCTCTTTCCTTAGTGTGTTGGAATAATTTATATGTAATTCTTGGTTTCATCCCTTGTAGTATAAACTCAGAGATCTCCATCTGCAATTGTTTCAATGGAGTATCACTTACAAGTATTTGTAAAGTCTAAAACAGAAAATGTATTTTTGCTAATTAGGGTGCTGGAGGTTAAAACGTACAAAGAATGGTTATAGGAATTGGGCATGTCTAGTCTAGTGAGAAGGACTAGGGGAGATATGACAACAGTGTTCCAATATTTGAGGGGCTCCTATGAAGACAAAGACGTCCATTTATTTTCCAAAGTACCAAAAGAAAAGATGGATGGAAACTAACCAAAGAGAGATGCAACCTATAACTAAAAAGAAAATTCCAAGTAGAATGGTGGTCTTATTTACAGATACAACCAAGTTTGCACAGGATAGGAAGAAGGAAGGTATTACCAAAGATTACACAATATTAGATAAACCTTTGATGCAGACAGAAAACAGGTTGATCAAAGTGTTATATAGATTTTTCTTGGAACATAAGCTAGAGGAGGAACATGTCAAAGAAATTATGGTGTCCTGGGTGAAAAAATTTGATTATAATGGGGAATTGGCTAAGTGGTAAAAACTTTGGATACTTAATCGGAAACTAACATTGGCTACGTCGTATAAAGAAAAATTTTATATGTTCTACAGATGGCATCTCCCCCCAACACGGCTATATAATGTGAATGTATGTTCACTTTGACTTTGCGGTACTGCATTGTTTTAAATTTAAAAATAATAAAAATATACTAAAAAAAAATCCTACCGATTGCAGCAATCAACCAATGGAATAGCTTGCCTTCAGAGGTTTTGGGTGTTGTAACTTTCAAAAAGAGATTTGACGGCCACTTCTGAAATGGTAGAGCAGAGGGGTGGACTAGAAGACCTTTAAGGTCCCTTCCCACTCTATTATTCTGTCATATACTGTAGTCATCTTAATTACAGCGATTCTATTCAATAATTGCTATTCTAGGAATTTGTATTGACCCAAGTCAACCAGAGAATTTCATGGTTGCATACAAATGTGAACTTGGGTCTCTGTAATCTTCAATGTGTCAAATAAATCATAATTAAGGTTATTTTAGTGGGCTATTTCCTTTTTACCTTTAATGTATATGGTATTTTTTTAAAATATGTATATCTTCTGCAACCATTTTATAAGCAATTACTTTGAATCTTACAGGCAAAGAGGATGCCAATAAGAGAACTCCGGACAACTGAGAATAACAAGCAACGTTAAAAAGGAAAGTTAATCAAGCCAGAAATCAAAACATTTCCATCTCCTACAGAAACCCACAAAATTCTCCTTCTTCCCCAGCAGGTAATCAAGAAGAGATTTCGAACTGGAAAATGTAGGATATGCAGAACACAAGGATACATTACAGGTAGTCCTCGACTTATAACAGTTCATTTAGTAACTATTCAAAGTGACAGTGCCACTGAAAAACCTGACTGATGAACATTTTTCACACTTATGACTATTGCAGAAGCCCATGGTCACATGATCTGTCTTTGAATCCTTGGCAGCTAACTCACATTTATGACAGTTGCCCTGTTTTACAGTCACATGATCCCCTTTTGCAGGTCCACAGATGTGGCTATTGTGGGCAAAATTCGTATTTCAAATCACAACTGAGTGTGCACGAAATGATCCACATTGGAGAACAGCAATATTAATGTGGCCAAAGCTTTAGTCAGAACTGCTCCTTGTGGTTGGTTCATGGAAGGAGCCACATAGGGGAGGAGCCCTACATGTGCTCCCAAGGAAGTGAGCTTGGCAACTTGGTGATACATTAGAGAAATCCTACCAGGGAGAATCCTTACTGTGAGAAAAGTTTCAGTCTGATCTCCAGCCTGGTAATATATTAGAGGATGCACACAAAAAAGAAATCATATGAATGTTCTGATCGTGGGAAATGTTTCAGCAAGAATTCCAACCTGGTGATGCACCAGAGGACTCACACAGGAGAGAAACCTTTTGAATGTCCTGACTGTGGGAAAGGTTTCAGTCACAATTCCCACCTAGTTATACACCAAAGGATTCACACAGGAGAGAAACCTTTCGAATGTCCTGATTGTGGGAAAAGTTTCAGTAAGAGGTCCAACCTGGTGATGCACCAGAGGACTCACACAGGAGAGAAACCATTTGAATGTCCTTTTTGTGGGAAAAGTTTCAGCAGGAACTCCCCTCTGGTGGTACACCAGAGGATTCACATGGGAGAGAAACCCTTTGAATGTCCTATCTGTGGGAAAAGTTTTAGTTATAATTCCAGCCTGGTGAAACACCAGAGGACTCACACAGGAGAGAAACCTTTCGAATGTCCTGACTGTGGGAAAGCTTTCAGTCAGAATTGCAGCCTAGTGATTCACCAGAGGACTCACACAGGAGAGAAACCCTTTGAATGTCCTGACTGTGGGAAAGGTTTCAGTAACAGGTCCAACCTGGTGACACACCAGAGGACTCACACAGGAGAGAATCCCTTTGAATGTCCTGTTTGTGGGAAAAGTTTCAGTCGCAATTCCCAGCTGGTGGTACACCAGAGGTCTCACACGGGAGAGAAACCCTTTGAATGTCCTGACTGTGGGAAAAGTTTCAATCAGAATTCCGACCTAGTGCAACACCAGAGGACTCACACAGGAGAGAAACCTTTCGAATGTCCTGATTGTGGGAAAAGTTTCAGTAACAGTTCCAGCCTAGTGCAACACCAGAGGACTCACACAGGAGAGAAACCCTTTGAATGTCCTGACTGTGGGAAAGGTTTCAGTCAGAATTTCCGCCTAGTGATGCACCAGACGACTCACACAGGAGAGAAACCCTTTGAATGTCCTGACTGTGGGAAAGGTTTCAGTAACAGGTCCAAACTAGTGATACACCATAGGACACACACAGGAGAGAAACCCTTTGAATGTCCTGACTGTGGGAAAGGTTTTAGTGACAAGTACACGATGTTGAGACACCAGAGGACTCACACAGGAGAGAAACCCTTTGAATGTCCTCTTTGTGGGAAAGGTTTCAGTCAGAATTCCGACCTAGTGTCACACCAGAGGACTCACACAGGAGAGAAACCCTTTGAATGTCCTGACTGTGGGAAAGGTTTCAGTAACAGGTCCAACCTGGTGACACACCAGAGGACTCACACAGGAGAGAAACCCTTTGAATGTCCTGTTTGTGGGAAAAGTTTCAGTCGCAATTCCCATCTGGTGGTACACCAGAGGTCTCACACGGGAGAGAAACCTTTTGAATGTCCTCTTTGTGGGAAAAGTTTCCGTTGGAATTCCGACCTAGTGACACACCAGAGGACTCACACTGGAGAGAAACCCTTTGAATGTCCTGTTTGTGGGAAAAGTTTTAGTTATAATTCCAGCCTGGTGGTACACCAGAGGACTCACACAGGAGAGAAACCGTAGGAGTGTCCGATTTGTGGGACAAGTTTCAGTTCTAATTTCCACCTGGTGCAACACCAGAGGACTCACACAGGATAGAAATCATATCTTTGTCCATATTGTGGGGAATGTTTCATTAAAAAATTCTACCTCATGAGTCACCAGAGAACTCATATAGGAGCGAAACCGTATGAGTGTCCCGCTTGTGGCAAAAGTTTCACTCAGAATTCTAACTTGATGAAACATCAG
The DNA here is from genome assembly GCF_051295495.1 of Thamnophis sirtalis. Lineage (NCBI taxonomy): Eukaryota > Metazoa > Chordata > Lepidosauria > Squamata > Natricidae > Thamnophis > Thamnophis sirtalis. Next base: position 21,886,778 of record NW_028261383.1, on the reverse strand, counting down.
AGGTCTCAAATGGGAGAGAAACCCTTTGAATATCTTGACTGTGGAAGAGGTTTCATTACAAAATTACAGCTCACAAATCACCAGATGATACACACAGGAGAGAATGCTTTTGAATGTGCTGACTGTGGGAAACGTTTCACCAAGAATTCCAGTCTGGTTAAACACCAGAGGACACACAGAGGAGAAACCGTATCATTGTCCTCTTTGTGGCAAAAGTTTCAGTTAGAATTCTAACATGGTGATACACTGGAGGTCACATGAAAAACATGGAATGCCCTATTTAGGAAAAAGTTTTCATTTTAATTCGAACCTAGTGAAACACCAGAGGACTCACATGGGAGTGCCTTTCAAATGGCCAGTCTGTGGATAGTACTTTTGGCCAAAATGACTCCTTATCGCAGGCTTGTCAAACTAGATTTCATTGAGGACTGCATCATGGTTCTGTTTGACCTGGGTGGAGGGCTGTGGTGGAAGTGGATAGGGGGGCATAGCTATCTTGACGTCACTTCTGTTGGGGGCACCTGTGGTAGCCCGAGTGCTTTGCCAACAAAAATGGGATTTCGAGCGCCATTTTCAGGTGCTGTGGCCTCCTGCAACCCTCTATCAATGAAAACGGAGCTCGGGAGGTTCTCCTGCGTCCCCCGCAACCTCCATTTTTAGTTGCAATGGCCTCCTGCAATCCTCTGCCAGTGCAAATGCTGGCAGAGGCACCACGTACCAGTCCGTGGTTTCACGACAGCCCTGCTGGCCGGATTTAACCACCCTGCGACCCGCATCTGATCCTGGGCCTTGACTTTGACACCCCTTCCTTATTGCATACAACTAAATATATATGAGGCAAAAGTTGATGAGTTTGGAGAAGGTTTGAATTTCATTTCTGAACTCCCGCTGAGGGTGTAGGTGAGAACACTGAATATTGGCCTCATCTGAATACTGGCTGATCATTTTGCTGAATTAACTTCACCGCTTGCTCTTCCTGATGAAGCCGTCACATGAATGTGCAAATTGTTAAGCTCAACAGTGGCTACTTCAGAGTTTGGAGAATCCCACCCTTGGGTCCTCCTAGCCCTTTCCCTTCCTCACAGGTCCTAATAGGTCAGTTGTCCCCCATAGGCTCCCCACATGGTTCCATAGACCTCCCCCCCCCAAACACAAACAGGATCTCCACTTCTACTGGATCCCTGCAGTCCTTAGGCCTGACTCCCACCCTACCAGGCATCACAGCCTCCTGCATACCTTTTGAAGATCTCTGAATCTCATGTGGGGAAAGAGGCCAGGGCATGTATCTCTGGGCTGTGTGACTGCTTTATGGAAACAACCATTATTTTGACCGGGATTCATCCGTAGGCCATGCAGTGAACTTGTGGAAGCAGCTGTCGTTTTGCCATGGCTGCCTGTGTCAATATGGTGCCTGCTTCTTGGTCACTGGGAGTGGGACGAATTGTTCTGTTTTGCTACCTTAACACTTTGTAGACTGTGTTAAGGAATTGCAGGTGCAATGAAAATGGTGTCTGCCTCTGGGAGATCTCCAAAAGGGCAGGCCATGTATCCCTGGGGTGCCTGATAAGTGGACAAGTACCTCTTGGCCAGCCTTGTGCTGCAGTTGCCTATAACAGCCAATTTAGTCCTAGGTTGCATCAAGAGAGGAATAATGTCAAGACAACAAGAAAATATAGAATTGCTTTATACAATACAACACTTAGAATACATAGTTGAGTGCTGGTCACCATGATATAAAAATGTTGAGACACTGGAAAATGTGCACAGAAGAGCAACCAAGGGGGACAAGATAGCTGTTTTCAAGTACTTATGCATCTGACACAAAGAAGAGCAGATTGACTTACTCTCTAGGGCACCAGATGGCAGGATAAGAAGTAATAGGTGGAAGCTAGTTAAAATAAGGCCCAAACTAGAAGATATATTTTTTTTGTCAGAGCAATTAATCAGTGGAATAGAGTGGGCTGGACGACCATTTGAGAGGGATGGTTTAAGTGTCCTGCCTTGAAGAGCAGGTTGGACCAGAAGACCTCTGAGGTCCATTCCAAGCCTATAATGCAACGTTTCCATGAATTTAGTGGCTGTTTAGAAGATAGGTAAAGAGCAGCCACATGAACTTCCTTGTGGATTTTTCGGGGGGAAAATTATTCAGAAAATTAATGTAAATAAAACTCCCAAAACCCCCACAAAGCTTTTAAAGCAAAGCAAAAATAGACACAAGGTTTAAAAAGAAAGCAAAAAAATGTGCAAAAACAGATTTACATATACTATCCCCTCCCCTTGAGTATTCATACATATGTCGGACCAATATTAGTTACCTCCCCTTGTGAAGCAGGCCCAAAATTTATAAAGTTCTGCCTCTATTTACAAACAATTTGACTTTCATCAATCTACTACACAGAGAGGCAAAGTGGTTAACAGGTGAATAAACAGCAAAATTAAAATCGCATTAACAATTTAGTTTTGCATTTAATTTGTATAAAGTCCAGAATGGCTTTTTATTTACCATAATCATTGTCTATGATCTATCCGGGATGAAATATCTTTGTTTGATTCTTACGAATAAAACTTTTTCTTAATATTTTGGCTGAGAACAATAAAACAACTATTGTGTCTTATTCCTCAAAATCATAAACCTCTGTTGTCTCTCCATTTTCACCACAGTCCAGTCCAAATAGTTTTCCAGTTGGATATGGCAAGTCCATTTCCCAGCGACAACCAACTTCCCTTCAAAGTCCGGTTCATCACACATCGAATCTGTTCACTCCAAATCTGTAGAATCCGCAATTCCTTCAGCCTTCTCCAACCAACCAGCAGTTTCAAACCATGGCGAGGAATCTCTTAAGAAGTGGCTGTGCTCCCTATGGAAGCTTCTTGGGAAGAGCTCGGGCTCACAAAGGGATTCATTTCTGTGCGCTCATAATCCCAAACGCTTCCATCAGTTTTTCAGGCCATTTCCAGGCTGTTTTTGGAGACATTTTTGTGCTGTTTTTGTTTGTTTTGGGGTTGTGTTTAGGTGGAATGTGAAATGATTTGCAGGCAGTATTGGACTTGGCTGGGGAGAGGATTGATAAATCTTTGAATATCCTCCCCAGTGCCACTGGCAAACTCTGTACTGCAGTGTACCAAAATCGATTGGCTCTTGATTACCTCCACGCAAGGGAAGGAGGGTCTGTGGGAAGTTCAACTTGTTTAATTGCTGCCTTCACATTGATGAGACTGAACGTGTCATTAAGCAGCTCACCACAGAAATAAGGCAACTCACTCATGTCCCAGGGCAGGAATGGAAAGGTTTTGATTTAACCTCCACTTCTAACTCCTGGTTCCCGAAATTGCCAGGGTTTCACCCCTCTTGATGGAGAAATGGGCCACTGCAAAGGTTCTGGCCCTGGTGGGACGCTCAGAAGAAGGACACTCGAGCAAATATGTTGGGCTCATGCTTCATGGAGAGGAACCTGCCATTTATGAAACTACACAGTAATCTTAGGATTGGGTGAAGTTTCAATAGGGGGGAATGATACAGCATGGGTTGCACAGGTAAACCCACCAGTGGCTGGCCAGGTTAGGTGGTCTTAATAGAATGGACCTTATAGATTCATTTTAGTTTGGCCTTTTACTCCAGTGCCCTGGAGTCCCAAAGTTGAGTTTTAACTTCCTCATATTACAAATAGGGCTGAACAGTGTGGCAAGACTCTGTAAAGGAGGGGCACAGGAAGCCATACGCGGGGGAGAGATAGAATAGAGAAGTTGCAGAAAACTGTTGGTATGAATATCTGCTTTTGTATTTTTCCAAGATGTACTTCCCTGTTCTGGACAGGGGTTTTTACGTTTTGTATGAATACGCCTCTTTAAACGCCCTCTGATTGACGAAGTTTGATTAAAGGTATAAAATCACTACCCTGGGCGTAGCCAGGCCAGTTCAGATGTTGGTGTGTGAACACACTGAACTCAATGCATCCAATAAACCTGTTTCTCTTCCTTCGTGGTCTCAAGTCCTGATCTTTCGTAAGTAGATTACAAACCACAATCTGCTGCAACAGGATTAGAAAAATATCAGTTGGAAAAGTTACCAGGGGATAGAAAAAGAAAAAGAATGGAGGGGGAATTTGGAAATACGCCTAACAAAATATATTTAAAATTACAACACGAGACCTAAAAAATATTGGTGCTTACTGATGTATAACTATGTAATAGTATTATGGGGATAGCTGGAAACCTGAATCCCTCTCACATTTCGGCCAAAAAAGAGGCTTGGGGGGGCGGGGAAACCAATTGAACTCGTATATAGGTAGACCTTTAAAAGGAGAAGGTATGTAAAATTAGTAATAAGAAAAATAGTTTTTTTGAATATAATTATTAATCCCATTGATATTGAATGGGGTTTGCTGAAATGCTGAAATACACCATGCAAAATAGAGACTGGAAGGGAGAAAAAGAGAGGGAAAGCGAGAGCGAGGAGACAGGAGAGAGGGAAGCAGAAGGGAGGAAGGAGAGAAGGAAGGTCTGGAAAGAGGGCAGAGGAACAGAGCAAGAGGAAGTAGAGAACAGAGAGATAGAGGCAGTTTTTGGCTGTTTTTCAGGCCCATTGGGGGCATTTTCTGGGCTGTTGTCAGGCAGTAATTTGGGCCATTTTTGGCCTGTTATGGATTGTTTTTTGGCCCAGTTCGGGTTGTTTTTAGGCGGTTTCTAGAGTGTTTTGGGGCCATTTACAGGCTGGTTTGGGGCCATTTGGGGGGCTGCTTTTGGGGAAATATTTGGACAATTTGTGGGCCATTTACCAGCCCTTTATGGGCCATTTTCAGACTGTTGTCAGATTGTATTTTGGGGGATATTTGGGGATGTTTTCAGGTGTTTTGTGGCCTTTTTTGAAGTTTTTTGTGGCCATTTTGGGGCTGTTTTTTAGGCTGTTTCCAGGGTGGTTTTTGGCCCATTTTGGGCTGTTCATAGCCATTTTGTGGGCTGTATTTTGGGACTTTTTTGGCCGTTTTCTGGACCATTTCCAGGCTGTTTTCTGGGGTGGGTTTTGGCTCTTTTTCAGCCTGTTTCTCGGAGGTTTTTTGCGCTGTTTTTGGCCATTTGTAGACATTTTCAGGGCTTTTTTTTTGGACCAATTTTTTGGCCATTTCCAGGCCATTTTTCAGGCTGTTTCTGAGAGGGTTTTGGGGGGCATTTTTAGCTGTTTTTCAGGCCCCAAAAATGTGTGGTGGTGGGACCAGCCAATGGTGGAATTAGCCGGTTCACTGAACCGCGGAGAATTTTAACAACTGGCTTGCCGAAACTGATCCGAACTGGCTGAATCCCACCTCTGCCCAGAGGCCACCCTGGAATCAATGGGATCTGATGAGCTCCCCTAGGCACTGGTCACTGCCGTGCCAGAGGTGGGCTGCCCTGCCGAGGGGGCATCCATTGTTTTCTACTATTAAAAAGTCTTGTTGCCTCACCTTGGTTTTGGCCAGAGCTTCTGCCAAACTCTGTCAAGGAGGGGCCTGGTCCCAGGTCCCCTCACCACTTGGGTCTCCTGAGATCTGCCATGGCCATCATCTAGCCGGAGTTTCAGGCTGGCCAAGCAGAACTGGGTGGGTGGACCCACCGGCTTGACTGAACTGCAACAGGGCCCTCGGTGTGGCTGCTGTCTCCCCCCCCCTTCAACTCCCCACGCTGCCAGGACCAACGTCTCAAAAATGGCCTCACCAAACCGCTCCCAAAGCAGCACCATTGTTTGACTGCCAGGCTCAGTGGAAAAACTCCACCCCTCATCATCATCACCTTCAGACAGGCAACTCTCCCGCCACCGCGTCGAATAGCTGCCAGACAGAATTGATGTCAGTAGCAGGGTCCCAAATCACCAGCTGCCAATGAACTCCACCACCATTCTCCGGTGGGTCCCATCTCTTGTCCTCTGTCCTGGACAGATGCCGCATGGACCAGCTGTACATGTCAGCGGGCCTCACACGTCTTGGGGCATATATCTTAACTGGGAAACCCCATCGTCCTGCGCTGGAAGGACTGCCCCTAGGGATAGATCCACCGCCACTCCAGCAGTGGCCTCCATCACTGTTCCCTCAGCATTTCCCATGATACTCCCCTGCCTTCTTATACCCTGCAGGGAACAGGTAGGCAACCAGCTGGAGACAAGGAGGGGAGGAGGAGGGAACACTGACTTAGTCATGTTCCAAGCCTCCCGCACCAGAAAACAGCAAGTGACACAGTTCTTGGCATGAGATGTGTTTTAATGCAGGCTTGAAAACTCAGCACAAAGTAACTGCAAAGTTATCACTAGCTGCTGCTGCTTCACATCTGGTTTTAAGAGCCCTGTATGCCCCTCTCCTCCCCAGCAGCTTCTGGGTGCTGAGAATGGTGGAGAAGCTTTGGACCAGGGGTGGGTTCCGGTAGCCACAGCTCCTCTGTGTTCTCTTCTTTTTGGAAATTGATTGGCAGCTGTGGCGGAGGCTTCCTTTCGGTCGGCCCTCCTCCTCCTCCTCTCGCAAGAGGGTGGCTGGCTGTGGGAAGGGCGGGAGGGTGCACGCACGCGCAGGGAGACGACCCCCCCCCCACTTTAAGGGAGCGCCAAAGTGCAGCGAAGGCTCCAGCGGAGTAGCTGTCTGCTCACTTAAGGAGGATCCTAGCAGGACGCAAAAGAACGTGGCTTCTCTCCTGCATTAAGGCCCAGCCTTGCCGTGTCCCCCAGCTCCTCAGCCAAGCGTGAAATAATGTACGGGGCCGTTTCGCTCGTGCACTAAGGCTCCAGCGACCCTCCTCCTCCTCCTCTCGTGGGGGGGGGGGAATAACAGGGCAAGGCGATGGCGGGAGCCTTAGTGCAGGAGAGAAGCCGCGTCCTTTTTTCGTCCTGTTAAGACCCTCCTTAGGCGAGCTTTTGCTGTTTAAGACCCTCCTTAAGCGAGCCTTTGCTGTCCTTTGGCGCATGCTTGAGGGGCGTCTCCCCGCACGCACGCACCGTCCCGGCCAGAAAAAGCAGCTAGATGGGGAGGGTTTGTCTACCTACTTTGTGCGATGTGTGTGTGTGTTGGGGGGGCATAGATTGTTCGGAGCTGAGAGAGAAGCAGCTGCGGCAGCGGGAAAACGAGGCTCCTTTGCCAGCCTTCCAGCTGAGAAAACAGAAATATTCGCCCGTTCTGTGCGGGGGGGGGGAGGCAAATCCACCCCGTGACTGTTTCAGAAGAGGAAGTTCCTCTGGGCTTCTCGCCTGCTCCCATCCTTTCTAGCCATGCAGTTCTCGATGGTTTTATCTCCTTTAAACTCAGTCACAGAGGCCGCAATTGTACTGTTGGCTCTTCAGTCACAGATGCTGCCATCTCCTGATAGGAGGCCGAAAAACAGGGTTGAGTCTTGCGGTGTGGTGGTAACGAAGGGGCTTTGGGCAATTCCTATTATGGCTTAATGGCTTGTTTGGATCTGAATGAGGAGGGCTAATCCCATCACCCTGGAGCTGAAGATGGTTTGTGTTGCAGATGAGATGTCTTTTGTCTTTCTGGGGCTATTAAGAAAGGTGGGGGCTGTTTCTCCTTTTCTCATCCAGGGAGGTATAATATTCTGCCTTTTTAATATTTCCTTGAAAATCAAGGGGAAGGCATAAGGTACAGTGTTTCCTTCCTGTTTGGCAGCAACATATTTACCTGTTTGGTGCTAAGGGAAGTTTCAATCAGCTGTTACTTATTTTCATCTCTGTACCTGTTGGCACCTCTATTTGGTTGCTAATTGACACTGAACTGAAGCTCCCTACTGTTTGGAGTCTCACAAAGACAAGTCTTGGGAGAAGCACACAGTCCTCAGGATTTCTGTTGACACCTTGGTGGTAAAATTTTGGAAGTTTACTCCTGCAAAAGTTGGGTTTGGAAAAGCATCTTTGGGACAGCAGCTTGAGTGCTAGAATATCCAGTTTGTTCAAACTTGACTTAGATGAAGAGATTGGAAGAGAACTCATCAAATTTGCAGGTGACATCCAGTTGTGGGGAACAGCACTTTGAATCCTGCATCCAGTTTTGGTCACCAGAATACAAAAGTGTTTAGGCTGCAGAAAGAGTGCAGAGAAGAAGAACAAAGTCATGTAGGGCAGTGGTCCCCAACCTTTTTATCGCCGCGGACCAGTCAGCCTTTGATAATTTTACCGTGGCCCGCTGAGCGCGCGCAGGGATGGAGGAGCATTGTTCGCGATGACACATTGATTGTTCAGTATGGCTAGCGTAGATAGCGTAGCACAAACTGCGCCTACGCAAGGCTACGCTACTAGCGCTGTCTACGCTAGCCCTACGTAGCTGCGCAGGCGCTCTTAGGTTTTTTTCAGAAATCAGCCAGCGCTGAAGCGCTGAAAAGGAATGAGAAGGGCGGCGCTGGACACAGGGGGGCGGTGGGCCGCTGGTGACGTCAGAGTGCCACCAGCGGTCCAGTAACACCCCTTGTGCCAGTTAGCCCTAATTTGCATACAGAAAGAAACTATGGCCCCTGGCCGCTGCAGCGATCATGGCCCCCGGCCGCTGCAGCGATCATGGCCCCCGGCCGCTGCGCGGCCCGGTGCCAGGTACTCCACGGCCCGGCACCGGTCCGCGGACCGGGGGTTGGGGATCACTGATGTAGGGGACTGGAGGGTAAAACATACGATGAACAGTTGTAGGAATTGGGTAACAGAGAGAAGGAGCGGAGTGATGTGATAGCAGTTTTTCAGTACTTATTATATTTCTCTTGACTCAGGTACAAATACAGGTTGCTAGGAGTCTGAACATGACTGATAGCACATAATCAGTGAGAGGATCTGGCCAATGCCATAGTTAGATAGGACAAGCCTGTTTTTCAGCCTCCTATCAGGAGATGGCAGCATCTGTGACTGAAGAGCCAACAGTAAAATTGCGGGCCCTTCCAGTTGACCTTAAAGGAGTTAAAACCATCGAGTACTGAATTGCTAGAAAGGATGGGGGGAAAGGAGCACAGAGGAACTTCTTCCGAAACACTCACGGAAGACGAGAGGGGAGAGTAAGGTGACCAGTTTTTCAGATTGGAAAAGAGGGACACCCTTGACCGGGGGGGGGGGGGGGGGGGGGCTTGATTAAAAAAACTTTTTTTGTCAAAAGGTCACCCCAGGACACTGAAACCAGAATAAATACGAATCTGTTGCCAAACAAAATTTTGATCACGTGACCATGAGGAGGCTGCAACGGTCGCTAAGTGTGAAAAATGGTCGCAACGGTCGCTAAGTGTGAAAAATGGTCATCAGTCACTTTTTTCAATGCCATTGTAACTTTGGTCACTAAATGTTTTCCCCCTCCTCGAGACTCCTCACTTCTTCCTTCATTCCTCTTGCTTATCTACCTTCACCTTATCTGTCTTCTGCTCTTTCCCTCTCTTCCTTCCTTCCTCCCTCCTTCCATCCTCTTCTTTCCTCACTCACTCCCTTCCTCCTTTTTTCTCTTCCTTCCTCCTTCCATTCTTTATACGATATAAAATTCAATGAGGGTGAAACACACCAAATCTGGCAAAGCTGCCTTGCACCAACCTGGCCTGCCCATAGAATAGCAGCCACTTTGAGACACATAAACCTGGTCTGAACATATTGCATCACAAAGATTTGCAAAGATCACATTTGCAAAAAGGAACATTTCTTGTAGTAAATACATTTTATAAACAATTTAAAAGTAAAAATCCCCCCCAAAATAATAAAAAAGGTATTCTATAAATAAAAGAAATCCTTAAAAACCATTGTTAAGTATTACACCAGCAATAATTTATACTGTCACCATTTCAAACTATCATCAGAAATACGAATCTGTTGCCAAACATCAACATTTTGATCGTGTAACCATGAGGATGCCACAACGGTCGCTAAGTGTGAAAATGGTCGCTAAGTGTGAAAAATGGTCATCAGTCACTTTTTTCAATGCCATTGTAATTTTGGTCACTAAACAGCCATGTTCCTGACTTAACAACCACCATGATTCACTTAACGTGGCAATAAAAGGTCGCAAAATGAGGCAAAAATCATTTAACAAACGTCTCCCTTAGCAACAGAAATTGGGGGATCAATCCTGGTCGTAAGTCGAGGATTACCGGTAGCCAATTGCAAAAGGCAACTTTACTTGGAACAGGTGAGATTGTGCCCGGATCCCTTTCATGCCAACATATCCATCTTCTGCTCTTTCCCTCTCTTCCTTCCTTTCTCCTTCCATCATCTCCTTTCCTCACTCACTCCCTTCTTCCTTTTTTCTCTTCCTTCCTCCTTCCATTCTTTCAGCTTCATTTCTTTTGCCTATCTACCTTCTCTGTCTTTCTGCTCTTTCCATTTCTCCCTTCCTCTTTGCTTTTGTTCCTTTCTCCTTCAATCCTTTCCTATTTCTTGCTTCTTCCTTCCTTCTGCCTATCTACCTTCACCTTCTCTGTCTTTCTGCTCTTTCCCTGTCTTCCCCTTTCCTCCCTCCTTCCCTTCTTCCCTTTCTAGTTCCATCCTTTCTTCTTTCCTCTCTCCCTCTTTTTTCCCTTCCCCCTTCCTCTTACCTATCAACTTCATCCTCTTTGTCTTTCTGCTCTTTCCCTCTCTTCCCCTTTTCTTCCTACCTCCTTCCTTCTCCCTCCCTTCTTCTTTTTCTTCCTTTCTTCTTCCATCTTCCTCCTTCTCCTTCCATTCTTTCTCCTTCCATCCATCTTTTCTCCTTCCATCTTCTCCCCCCCTCCCTTCTTCTTTTCCTCCCCCCTCCCTCCTTCCTTCCTCTCCTTCCCTTTCTCACACACAGGAAGGGGAGGGGGGCTATCTAGTCGCTTTCACAGCATAATTTCTTTATCTAACTTTTAAAAAACAGTGTGCAAATCAAACGAGATTTTCGTAACCTGCGAAGCACCAAGTTATATTATGTTGTTACAAATTCGCAGCTACTCCATTCTTTCTGATAGGGAACTACATTTCCCAAGATGCCTCAGGTCCTCAAAGCGCTGAACGCAGTTTTGCAATTGACTCCAGCGAGGCCCGGTAGCCGCCGGCTGGGGTGGTTGTCAGGGCGATGCGGAGCGGACGCGCCGTTTGTTACTGCTTCCAGCAATCAAGACGGACAAGGGAAGCGACTGAAATGGACGCTGGCTGCAGGAGAGCGAGGCTGCTGCCAGCCGTTTCACCTTGCGCAGCGAATTTGACTGGGTCCCGGGGCTTCTGCCGGGTGGCAGAAGCCCGGGACCCAGTCAAATTCGCTGCGCAAAGTGAAACGGCCGGCAGCAGCCTCGCTCTCCTGCTACGGCTTCTGTTTCAGTAGGGAAGAAAACTTCCTTTCGCTTCCCGAATTTGACTGGGTCCCGGGGCTTCTGCCGGGCGGCAGAAGCCCGGGAAGCGAAAGGAAGTTTTCTTCCCTACTGAAACAGAAGCCGCAGCAGGAGAGCGAGGCTGCTGCCAGCCGTTTCACCTTGCGCAGCGAATTTGCACTGGGTCCCGGGGCTTCTGCCGGGCGGCGGGACCCCCGCACGACGTTCTGTGCGGGCGGCAGCCGCTGCACCCATGCTCTCGGAGGCAGCGATCCCATTCACGAAGAGGCAGCTCCTCGTGGGCGCAGCGCCTGCCGCCCGCACAGAGTGAATTTAATTGGGATCGCCTGCGGCCGCGAGGACCCCTGCACAAATGGATTCCTCACGGCCGCAGGCGATCCCAATTCACTCAGCCAGGGCGGGCAATTTCTGCACGAATGGACTACTCCTCGCGGCCGCAGGAGAGGGAGGAGGAGGGGGCAGCCGAGCCGCCCGACTCCTGCACGAACGGAATATTCCTCGTGGCCGCAGGCGATCCCAATTCACTCAGCCAGGGCGGGCAATCTCTGCACGAACGGACTACTACTTGCGGCCGCAGGAGAGGGAGGAGGAGGGGGCAGCCGAGCCGCCCGACTCCTGCACGAACGGAGTACTCCTCGCGGCCGCAGGCGATCCCAATTCACTCAGCCAGGGCGGGCAATTTCTGCACGAACGGACTACTCCTCGCGGCCGCAGGAGGACAGGGAGGAGGAGGGGGCAGCCGCCCGCACGTGGTTCAGGGGCTTCTGCCGGGCGGCGGGAGCCCCTGCACCGCATGGAACTTCTCTGCCGCAGGCGACTGCAGCTGCCCCCACCCTCTCCTCCTGCCGCGGCAAGCGGAAAATTCGATTAGAATTAGATTACTCACCAGTCAGCGCAGCTGCAACCTCTTTCGTCTTTTGTAGAAAGGAAATGGAAACTCGCGCAAGCGTGCTGAAAATTTCCCATCCCAGCCAGCTCACTGATTGGCTGGAGTCCAGGCCAATCCAATCAGTGAGCGGGAGGCTGGGCTGGCTTAAATTTGTAGGTAGTAGGTGAAAGGCTAAAAGCACGCTTTTTTTGGCGCTCGCAGCTCCCGCCCATCAGCTGCTAGCTTGCTGGGCTGGCTCATCTGGTAGGATAGAGAACAGAACGATGAGCCAGCCCAGCAAGCTAGCAGCTGATGGGCGGGAGCTGCGAGCGCCAAAAAAAGCGTGCCTTTTAAAAAGGCGGGCGGGACGCGGGAAAATGCGTTGGAAGGCGGGTGTGTCCCGCCAAAAGCGGGACGTCTGGTCACCTTAGGGGAGAGTGACGCGCAGAGAGACTCTGGCGCCTCTTCCAAGGATCGAAGCAGCAATCTGGTAAACCAACCTCCTCTTTCCTTAACGTCTTGGAATAATTTATATGTAATTCTTGGTTTTATCCCTTGTAATATAAACTCAGAGATCTCCATCTGCAATTGTTTCAATGGAGTATCACTTACAAGTATTTGTAAAGTCTAAAACAGAAAATGTATTTTTGGTAATTAGGGTGCTGGAGGTTAAAACGTACAAAGAATGGTTATAGGAATTGGGCATGCCTAGTCTAATGAGAAGGACTAGAGGAGACATGGTAACAGTGTTCCAATATTTGAGGGGCTCCTATGAAGACAAAGACGTCCATTTATTTTCCAAAGTACCAAAAGAAACGATGGATGGAAACTAACCAAAGAGAGATGCAACCTATAACTAAAAAGAAAATTCCAAGTAGAATGGTGGTCTTATTTACAGATACAACCAAGGTTTGCACAGGATAGGAAGAAGAAAGGTATTACCAAAGATTACACAATATTAGATAAACCTTTGATGCAGACAGAAAACAGGTTGATCAAAGTGTTATATGGATTTTTCTTGGAACATAAGCTAGAGGAGGAACATGTCAAAGAAACTATGGTCGCCTGGGTGAAAAAATTTGATTATAATGGGGAATCGGTTAAGTGGGAAAAACTTTGGATACGTAATCGGAAACTAACATTGGCTACGTCGTATAAAGAAAATTTTTATAAGATGTTCTACAGATGGCATCTCCCCCCAACACGGCTCTCCAAAACGTTTAAAAACTGGCCCCAAATTGTTGGAAGTGTAAAAAAACACCAGGCAGTTTTTATCATATGTTGTGGACATGCAAGTCCTAATGAGGAGGACTAGCGGAGATATGACAACAATGTTCCAATATTTGAGGGGCTCCTATGAAGACAAAGACGACTATTTATTTTCCAAAGTACCAAAAGGATGGAAACTAACCAATGAGAGATGCAACCTGTAACTATAAAGAAAATTCCAAGTGGAATGGTGGTCTTATTTACAGATACAACCAAGGTTTGCACAGGATAGAAAAAAGGAAGGTATTACCAAAGATTACACAATATTAGATAAACCTTTGATACAGACAGAAAAGAGATCGATCAAAGTGTTACATAGATTTTCGTTGGAACGTAAGCTAGAGGAGGAACATGTCACCTGGGTGAAAAAATTTGGTTATTTTTTTTTAATTAAATAAGATTTTATTGGTAAAACGAAAATACAAAATCCATAACTTGTAAAAAACAATACAACTACATTTCGAGATATTCCCATACTATCAAATCATATAAACATCAAAGGTTAGGTATCTTATTCCTTCCCTCCCTCTTCTCTTCCCTCATTTCTTCTTTTCCATACCCTTTTCTTCCCTCACCCCTCACTTCCTTCTCCCCTGCCTTCCCTCCTTTCTTTTCTCCTTTTCTCCTTTCCTTCCCCCTTCTTTCCCTCCCTCGATCCCCCCTCCTTCTCACATACCTTCCCTCCTTCCCTTCCTCTTTCCCTCCTCCTTTCTTTTCTCTTAATCTCCCTCCTTTCCTCCCTCCTTCCTTCCTTTCAACTCTCCTCTCTTTCTTTCCCTCCCTCTTTCCCTCTTTACTACCCTCTCCTCTTCCCTCCCTCCTTCCTCCCCCAGTTTCTTCTCTTTCTTCTCTCCTTCTTTCTTCCCACCTTCTTTCCCTTCTCTTCTTTCTCTTCCTCCTCTTTATCCTTCCCCCCTTCTTCTGCCTTTCCTGTTCCTCTCCTTTCTCCTCTCCATCCTGACTTCCCTACTGTCCTCCTTCCCTCCCCTCTAACCTTTGTTACATTTACATATTTTCCTCTGCTGAGGACAACCTGGTTCTCTTTTCCTTTCCTTGCTTAAAGAGGCAAGGATTATAAGTCCTCTTGCCTCATCTAAAATGAAGTTTAATCGCTAATTCCATGCAGGTAGTTATAGCGGATTTCCTATCAGCTTTTTTAAGTTTTCCCAACTTTGTAGTCTAACAAAATTGCTCGACGGTGGGTTCTCACCCCTAATACATTTCTCCTTTCGCTTATCTCTCAGTTGTTGTATATTGTTCATTTGAGTTATTGGTTTAATCATATTAGGCTAGTCAGCTATCTCTTTTTGTGTCTAAGTCTTCACTGACTCATCCAGCCATTTGTACAGCTTCTCCCAGACTGTATAAAAGTCTGTATCTTCTTTGTCGTTAATTCGCATCGTCAATCTGTTCATTTCTGCCAGTTCTAAAATTTTATTCATCACCATAGTGTTGGTGGGGGCATTTTCACTCTTCCAGCACTGTGCGTAAACAATCCTTGACGCTGTCAGAATATGGACTAGGAGGTATTGGTTAGATTTGCATATTTTTTGATCTATTATCCCTAATAAGAAAGTTTCCAGCTTAAGACATAGTTTAATTGACAAGATTCCATTCAGCCATCCTAGTATTTGCTTCCAATATGCTTTGGCATCCGGACACGTCCACCACATATGGTAGTACGTGCCCAGCACTGTTTTACATTTCCAGCATATGGCCGAAACTTTTGAAGACATTTTCGCCAGTCTTGTCGGTGGAAGATGCCAGCGGTAGAACATTTTATATATATTTTCTTTATAGGCCGTCGATTTTGTCAATTTTAGGTTCCATTCCCAGACTCTTTCCCAGTTGTCTAGGTCTATTGTGTGGCCGATGTTTTGGGCCCAGGTTACCATGACTTCTTTTACTCTTTCTGCTTCCGAATCAGTAAGCAGTTGTATATTTTTGAAATTAGTTTCTCATCTGGTCCAATTAAAATTTTATCTAATTCCTGGTTCTTGTTCTGGAAGCCGGGTTGTGCTAGATCGAATTTGTGTTTGTTTTGAATTTGAAGATATGGCCACCAATCGATGTTTATTCCCTTATCAGCCAAATTTTCCCTGGGGTTTAGTTTGTTTTGGTCGTCTAGCAACTGTTGGTAGGTAACAATTTTATCCAGATTTATCAAATTTGGGTATATCAGGGCTTCCGTCGGAGATATCCATTTAGGTAGTTGCATGTAGTATTTCCTTCTAATTTCCAGCCAGTCCTTAATTAATACCCCCCCCCCCTTAAATGGTGTCTACTAAAATAATTGTGGATTTTATTTCCCTCGCACCATAAGTAGTTGTGCCACCCGTATTGCAGGTCGTGGCCCTCTATTGTTAAGATTCTTTTATTAGCTAACATTACCCATTCTTTTATCCACATAGTTGTTGCTGCTTGATGATATGTTTTCCATTCCGGTAAGCCCATTCCCCCTTGAGTTCTTTTATCCTGCAGATGCATATATTTTATTCTGGGCTTTTTACCATTCCATATAAAGTTTCGAATCATTTTGTCCAAATCATTATAAAATTTTTCCCCTAACTTGACCGGTGCCGTTTGAAATAGGTAGAGGATTTTTGGCAAAACATTCATTTTAATTACTGCGACTCTTCCCATCAGTGATAGTTGTAGTTTTGACCAGGTTTTTAAGTCCTTTTGAGTATTCTGTAACAACTTATCATAGTTGTCTTCTTTTATGGAAGAGCATTTCGCAGACAGCCAGATCTCTAAATACTTAATTTTCTTAGTTACCTTTAATTCCATTGTTTTCTCTAGTTCTCCAATCTGGTTTTTGGGAAAAAAATTTATAATCATTTTTGTTTTTTCCTTGTTTATTTTTAAACCGGCCACACACCCAAAGTTCTCAATGTCCTTCATCAAATTGGGTCCTGAAAGTAAGGGGTCTTCCACTATAAAGACCATGTCATCCGCGAAGGCCTGTACTTTATATTGTTCTTTTTTTATGGTCAAGCCCCTAATTTCCTGATTTGATCTTATCCGATTTAAAAGAACCTCTAGTGACATAATAAATAGTAGTGGGGAGAGCGGACACCCTTGTCTAACACCCTTTCCAATTTGTATCCTCTCCGTTAGTTCCCCGTTGACTATGATATTTGCAGATTGCCGTGAATATATAGATTCTATAATCTTAGTGAATTTGTCGCCAAATTTCATCATTTTTAGTTGAGTGATTAGAAAGTTCCAATCAAGGTTATCAAAGGCTTTCTGGGCGTTGACAAAAATTAATGCGAGTTGTTTCTCGGATCTTGTTTGATAGAATTCCAGGGTATCAATTATTATTCTTGTATTGTTTCTAATATGTCTTTTTGGGAGAAAGCCGTTTTGATCCGAATGGATACTTTGATTTAATATTATTTTTAGTCTTTCCGCCAATATTGATACAAAAATTTTGTAATCTGCATTTAACAGGGATATGGGTCTATAATTTTGGACCTTGCTACTGTCCGCCTCTTCCTTTGGTATTAGGGTGATGTAAGCTTCCCCCCATGATTTTGGGACCCTACCATTTTGTAGTGCCTCATTACATAGTTCTAATAATTTGTCTTCCATGGTATTTTGAAGTTTTTTATATATTTCCGACGGAAGCCCATCCGGCCCAGGTGTTTTATTGTTTTTTTGTTTTTGAATGTTTTTGTTTTTTCAGTTCTTCTTGTGTAATTTCTTTATCGAGCATCTCTCTCATCTCCTCCGACAAGACTGGAAGTTTCTGCTTTATAAGGTATTTTCTAATGTCTTGTTCATTAATTTCGTCTTGTTTATATAGTTTCCTATAATAGTTCTGTACTATCTTTTTCTTTTCTCCTATTTCTTGTTTCAAATTCCCCTCCTCGTCACACAATTGTTTAATAATTCTTTTGACCTTCTCCTTTCTTATTTTGTGGGCCAACCATCTCCCAGTTTTATTTGCATGTTCAAAATAATTCTGCTTCATTCTCTTAATGTTTTGTGCTATTTCCTCTTGAGAGATCAAATTTATTTGGTGTTTAATTAACTCTCCTTTTTCCCTGTGTCTACTGTTTTCTGGGTCTTTCTGGGTCAGCAGTTCCGTCTCTCTTAATTCTTTGTTCAGTGTATTAAGTTTTCCTCTGTATACTTTGTTTCTTCTTATTATATAGGCTATTGATGTTCCCCTCACAACTGCCTTCATCGTGTCCCAAACATTTTGTATTGAGGTCTGCTCTTTACAGTTTTCTTTAAAGAAGTAGCCCAATTCCTTTTCTATTTGTTGTACAAATTGTTTCTCTTGTAGTATGTTCTGGTTTAATGTCCACCTAGCTTTTATCCTTGCCTTCCCTTTCCATTGCCATAAGACTGGGTGATGGTCAGCCCACTTGTTCGTTGTTATTTCAATATTTACAGTATCCATGAGTAGTTCCGGGTTTGACCAAACCATGTAGATACGGGACCATGAATTATGTGGATGGGAGTAAAACGTGTACTGTTGCATCTTGTCATTCATTGTTCGCCAGACATCATAAGGATCTAATTCCTTCACCATATTTACATAGGCAGACGGTAGTTTCCTTCTTGTACTTTTCTTGTGTGTACCCTTATAGTCCATCTTACCGTCTGCTATAGCGTTGAAATCCCCTAGAATACATATATTTTGCCACTCTATTTCATTTATCCTCTTATATAGATTAACATAAAATCTCTCTTGTTTTTGGTTTGGGGCATAGATTCCAACTAGTAAAAAATTTTTCCCACCATTCATTATCTCCACCATTAATATCCTACCGTCTTTGTCTGCGTGTATTAATTTGGGGTTCAACCATTCTTTTATATACATCACAATTCCTCTTTTTCTGGTTTGTGCTGACGAGCAGAATGTTTTACCTAGTTTTGGACAGACCAACAGGTTATTGTACTTTTCTTTAATGTGGGTTTCCTGAAGACAGATTACATCTAACTTTTGTTTCACTAGATCCAACAGTACACGGTTTTTTTTGGAAGTTATGTTAAGACCATTTACATTTGCTGATAGTACATTCGTTTCCCATTCTTCAATTCCATTACACATTATTCGCTTTGAGGGCGCCTTTAGATCTTGTCTCGATGGGTGACCTTGCTTTCGAATCTTCTCTGCCATATCTCTCTCGCTCTCTGGCCTCTCCCACCCCCCGCCCCTCTGGTTGAGTTTCAATTATAGTGTCCTCCTGTCTTAAAAGTCCTTATTTATTAAACCTCTCATCGTCTGCTAGTAAAAGTTCCTGGAATTCTTGAGCTTTCGCCAAGGTATCTATCCGATATTTCTTTTCCCTCCATGTTATTAACATTCCTTCTGGAAGGAGCCATCTGAACTGGATTCTATCTCCGTTTAAACGTGTGGAGAGGAAGTTGTATTTCCTTCTCTTCTCTCTGACTCTCCATGGAGTCTGTTTTAAGATGAGAATTTCTTTACCCTTGTATGTTAGAGAGTCCCCTCTTATTGTACTTAGAATGTCCTCTCTCAGCTGCCTTCTCAACACCCTCACATGGATCTCCCTCGGAAGCCGGTGGCGTCTCGCGAAGCCTGTATTGACTCTATAGGCTTTGTCCAGTTCGTTAATAACCTCTTTTTTCGGCCTGCCGAGGACTAATCCCAGGATTTCTCCAATCAGCTCCCGGAGGTTTTCATCTTTTGCTTCCTCCACGTTTTGTAGTCTTAAATAATATGCTGATCGCTCTAATTCTAGCTGGAGGATGGCCTCCTCCAGGCTTGAGTTTATAGATTCCAGATTGTCCTCTACTTTGTCTATCCTTTTTTCCGCTATTTCCGTTCTCCCCTTAACATTTTGAATTTCCTGCTCATTTTTCAGCAGCGCTGTTTGTATTACTCCTATACGTTCCGCAATCTTTCCCATATTGTTTCTTACTTCATGCATTTCATTTTTTACTCCCTCCAGGCCTTTGGCGACACTTTCACCCATCTTCAATATTGCCTCTTGTAGGGAGTCCATTGTTACCACCTGGTCTTGTAGGGTTGGGGCTGCCTTATCTCCCATTTGCCTGCCCTCAGGGGACTTTTCCCTCACCGGGGTAGATAGGGGAGTTTGCTTTTTACTCCCTTTAATTAAAGTTACTGTTTTTGTTGCCATTTGCTTTGATTCAGCTCTTCCCCTATAAGCTGTAAGTCTAGTACCCTCTGAATGCTGTTTGAGTAATTATACAGAGCCCGGGGTACATACAAGGTAATTAAACTGGGGCAGGGCTGTGTAATATAGGCTCAGTTAATTCTATAGTATCTGGGAGACGTCTACTAGTTAGGAAGAGAGACGTTTCAGCGTGATACGACAGGGTGCAGGAGAGGCCAGGAAGTTTTTAGAACTCACCCATCAATCTCTTCCTGTTGTCAGTATAATGTTATCCTTCTGCTGTCTCTGGCTGTAATATGACACCGCGTACTTAGTGATTTAAAGTTGGTTCAAACCCTTGTGATTAAGCTTTTTCCCTTTTTCCCTGGAAGGCAAATCCAGTTGACTGTCTTTCTCTCCTCCGTCTCGTCCTCCGTTAATCCTCAAATTTAAATAGTCCAAAGTCTCGGTCTTCCTCTATCCACTCCGTCAATGAACTCTCTCAAAATTTTCCTGTTTGTCTTTACTAGCCGCTTCAGATAAATGCGCCCACACACGTATCTGTACTTGTTGCAGTTAAGTTGTTTATCTTTTAGATTTAGGCTTTTAAATCAGATCTTGTGATTACCGTCATTCGATCCGCTACGTTCCCTGCTGCTGTCTCTCCCTTCCTAATTAGTGGCTGGCAGTCACGTCTTCTGGTCGGCCATTAA
Organism: Thamnophis sirtalis; assembly: GCF_051295495.1. Taxonomy (NCBI): domain Eukaryota; kingdom Metazoa; phylum Chordata; class Lepidosauria; order Squamata; family Natricidae; genus Thamnophis; species Thamnophis sirtalis. The sequence continues at coordinate 21,866,577 of NW_028261383.1, read as the reverse complement.
TCAGCCGACCTCTTTTGCACGAACTCTGAGGGAGCCTCTCGCTTGGTGGGGGGAGATCGCCCTTCACCCTCCACTGCACAGATGCTTCCCCTCTCCACAGGTCCTCGCACCTCGAAGGGACCTTGCCTATTACGGCCACGCTCGTGCAAAAACCGCCAAAAAAAAAATTGGTTATTATGTGGAATTGGCTAAGTGGGAAAAACTTTGGATACTTAATCGGAAACTAACATTGGCTACAGCGTATAAAGAAAAATTTTATAAGATGTTCTACAGGTGGCATCTCCCCCCAACATGGCTCTCCAAAATGTTTAAAAATCTGGCCCCAAATTGTCGGAAGGCACTTTTTATCGTATGTGGTGGACATGCAATGAGGCCAAAAATATATAGGAAAATGATTCAATCATGGTTAGAACAAATGGTGGGAGACAAAATTCTGTTTAAACCAGAAATTTTTCTCCTAGGTATAATACCGGAAGGGTTTAAGAAAGATACACTTTATCTAATTATATCAGTGACATGCAGTCAGGGGGAGGCAGAGCCTCACCACTGTCATCATGAAAAGAAAGGAAAAAGGCTCAGGTAATTGCTTCCAGAGTCACAGTGGATGACTCTGCTTAGTGCTTAACTGTTTAAAAAAGCCTCTAAAAAAGTGCCCAATACAGGAGGAGGCGGGAGAACCACGTGCCTCATTTAGTCTGACTTTATGTTCACTCGAGCAGAGTTAAGCAAGGGTTGAAAGCCGAAAAATTCCTTATGTAGATGAGGTACGTGGTTCTCTTGCCTCCTCCTGTAGAGGGCGTTTTTTTAAGAGGCTTTTTTAAACACTTAAGCAGAGTCATCCATTGGGGACTCTGGCAGCAGCTAACCCAGCCTGACCTCAGCAGCGCTTGCCTTTTTCCTTTTATATTTTTACATTTTCATGATGGCAGGCAAGAGCAGAGTTGAAATCCTCTGTGATTGTGAAACAGCTGGAAAAGGTATGTGGGTCGGAGGGAGGGGGAGGAATTCAAAATTAATGTAATTTTTAAAGTAATATATGTGTTTGTGTGTGTGTGTGTGTGTGCGTGTGTTTGTTTCTTCACTCAAACAAACTCTCAATTTGAGAGAGAGTTTGTTTGAGAAGAGAGGGAGGGTGGTAGAAGAGGCAGCGAGGGCAGCTGGCCAGCTTTCTTTTACCCGTCTCTGCTGCCGGGCTGGCACTTTCTTTCTTTTGCCCAGAAGCGGGCAAAACAAATTAATCCCAAATGAAGATGAAATAATACGAAAGATTATGGATTGTGGCGAAATGGATAAACTAACTAAAAGAAATCCAGGGAAAGGAAGAATCAGAATTCTACCAGATATGGGATAAATGATATAGGTGGATGGAGGAAAGAAACAAAAATCAGTGGAAGAATATAACAAAACTCAAAAATAATAGTTCTGAGTAAAATAAGAGTGTTAAGAATGATGAAATCTAAATGAAATACAATACAAGGGGAAATAATATAAGGTGAGCGGTATCGATTGATGATTGCTATTATAAAAAACAGGAAGTTCCCGTTCGTACTGTATTGTATAAATGTGGTGTACGTCTAATTTTTGTGTTTGTGTATTTTACATGTTTGTTAATAAAAACCTTTTTTTTTAAAAGCGGCTTTTGCCCAACCCGCCGCTATGTCCGACATAGAGTCGGGACACTTCTATGTCGGACGTAGAAAGAAAGCGGCTTTTTCCCACCCCACCTCTATATCAGACATAGTGGTGGGGCGGGCAAAAGCCGCTTTTTTCTTTTGCCGCACTGGCAGCTTTCAAAAAGAGATTTGACGGCCACCTCTGAAATGGAAGAGCAGAGGGATGGACTAGAAGACCTTTAAGGTCCCTTCCCACTCTATTATTCTGTTATATATTGTATTCATCTTAATTACAGTGATTCTAGCCAATAATTGCTATACTAAGAATTTGTATTGACCCAAGTCATGGTTGAATGCAAATGTGAACTTGGATCTCCATAATCTTCAATATGTCAAATAAATCATAATTAATCGAAGGTTATTTTAGCATTGTGGAATATTTCCTTTTTACCTTTAATGTATACAGTGTTTTTTTTACATATAGGAATTGGGCATGTCTAGTCTAATGAGAAGGACTAGCGGAGACATAACAACAGTGTTCCAATATTTGAGGGGCTCCTATGAAGACAAAGACGTCCATTTATTTTCCAAAGTACCAAAAGAAACGATGGATGGAAACTAACCAAAGAGAGATGCAACCTATAACTAAAAAGAAAATTCCAAGTAGAATGGTGGTCTTATTTACAGATACAACCAAGGTTTGCACAGGATAGGAAGAAGAAAGGTATTACCAAAGATTACACAATTTTAGATAAACCTTTGATACAGACAGAAAACAGGTTGATCAAAGTGTTATATAGATTTTTCTTGGAACATAAGCTAGAGGAGGAACATGTCAAAGAAATTATGGTCTCCTGGGTGAAAAAAATTGATTATAATGGGGAATTGGCTAAGTGGTAAAAACTTTGGATACTTAATCGGAAACTAACATTGGCTACGTCGTATAAAGAAAAATTTTATAAGATGTTCTACAGATGGCATCTCCCCCCCAACACGGCTATATAATGTGAATGTATGTTCACTTTGACTTTGCGGTACTGCATTGTTTTAAATGTAAAAATAATAAAAATATACTCAAAAAAAAAATCCTACCAATTACAGCAATCAACCAATGGAATAGCTTGCCTTCAGAAGTTTTGGGTGCTCCATCACTGGAAACTTTCAAAAAGAGATTTGACGGCCACTTCTGAGGGGTGGACTAGAAGACCGTTAAGGTCCCTTCCCACTCTATTATTCTGTCATATACTGTAGTCATCTTAATTACAGCGATTCTAGCCAATAATTGCTATTCTAAGAATTTGTATTGACCCAAGTCAACCAGAGAATTCCATGGTTGCATACAAATGTGAACTTGGGTCTCTGTAATCTTCAATGTGTCAAATAAATCATAATTAATCTAAGGTTATTTTAGCATTTTGGGATATTTCCTTTTTACCTTTAATGTATATGGTATTATTTTTTAATATGTATGTCTTCTGCAACCATTTTATAAGCAATTACTTTGAATCTTACAGGCAAAGAGGATGCCAATAAGAGAACTCCGGACACCTGAGAATAACAAGCAACGTTAAAAAGGAAAGTTAATCAAGCCAGAAATCGAAACATTTCCATCTCCTACAGAAACCCACAAAATTCTCCTTCTTCCCCAGCAGGTAATCAAGAAGAGATTTCGAACTGGAAAACGTAGAATATGCAGAACACAAGGATACATTACACGTAGTTCTCGACTTATAACAGTTCATTTAGTAACTATTCAAAGTGATAGTGCCACTGAAAAACCTGACTGATGAACATTTTTCACACTTATGACTATTGCAGAAGCCCCATGGTAACGTGATCTATATTTGAATCCTTGGCAGCTAACTCACATTTATGACGGTTGCCATGTTTTACGGTGACATGATCCCCTTTTGCGGCTCCACAGATGTGGCTATCATGGGCAAAGTGCGTATTTCAAATCACAACTAAGTGTGCATGAAATGATCCACATTGGAGAAAAGCAATACTAATGTGGCCAAAGCTTTAGTCAGAACTGCTCCTTGTGGTTGGTTCATGGAAGGACCCACATAGGGGAGGAGCCCTACATGTGCTCCCAAGGAAGTGAGCTTGGCAACTTGGTGACACATTAGAGAACTCCCACCAGGGAGAATCCTGACTGTGAGAAAAGTTTCACTCTGAACTCCAGCCTGGTAATATATTAAAGGATGGACACAAAAAAGAAATCATATGAATGTTCTGATTGCGGGGAATGTTTCAGCAAGAATTCCAACCTGTTGAGACACCAGAGGACTCACACAGGAGAGAAACCCTTTGAATGTCCTGAGTGTGGGAAAGGTTTCAGGTACAAGTCCATCCTCTTGAGGCACCAGAGGACTCACACAGGAGAGAAACCCTTTGAATGTCCTGACTGTGGGAAAGGTTTCAGTTACAAGTCCATCCTGTTGACACACCAGAGGAATCACACAGGGGAGAAACCCTTTAAATGTCCTGACTGTGGGAAAGGTTTCAGTCAGAATTCCCACCTGGTGATGCACCAGAGGACTCACACAGGGGAGAAACCTTTCGAATGTCCTGATTGTGGGAAAAGTTTCAGTTACAAGTCCATCCTGTTGACACACCAGAGGACTCACACAGGGGAGAAACCCTTTAAATGTCCTGACTGTGGGAAAGGTTTCAGTCAGAATTCCCACCTGGTGATGCACCAGAGGACTCACACAGGGGAGAAACCTTTCGAATGTCCTGATTGTGGGAAAAGTTTCAGTTACAAGTCCATCCTGTTGACACACCAGAGGACTCACACAGGGGAGAAACCCTTTAAATGTCCTGACTGTGGGAAAGGTTTCAGTCAGAATTCCCACCTGGTGATGCACCAGAGGACTCACACAGGAGAGAAACCTTTCGAATGTCCTGATTGTGGGAAAGGTTTCAGTAACAGGTCCGTCCTGTTGATACACCAGAGGACTCACACAGGAGAGAAACCGTACGAGTGTCTTGACTGTGGGAAAGGTTTCAGTCAGAATTCCCTCCTGATGAGACACCAGAGGACTCACACAGGAGAGAAACCCTTTGAATGTCCTGACTGTGGGAAAGGTTTCAGTCAAAATTACTACCTAGTTATACACCAGAGTACTCACACAGGAGAGAAACCCTTTGAATGTCCTGACTGTAGGAAATGTTTCAGTCACAAGTCCATCCTGGTGATGCACCAGAGGACTCACACAGGGGAGAAACCTTTCGAATGTCCTGATTGTGGGAAAAGTTTCAGTAACAGGTCCGTCCTGTTGATACACCAGAGGACTCACACAGGGGAGAAACCCTTTAAATGTCCTGACTGTGGGAAAGGTTTCAGTCAGAATTCCCACCTGGTGATGCACCAGAGGACTCACACAGGAGAGAAACCTTTCGAATGTCCTGATTGTGGGAAAGGTTTCAGTAACAGGTCCGTCCTGTTGATACACCAGAGGACTCACACAGGAGAGAAACCGTACGAGTGTCTTGACTGTGGGAAAGGTTTCAGTCAGAATTCCCTCCTGATGAGACACCAGAGGACTCACACAGGAGAGAAACCCTTTGAATGTCCTGACTGTGGGAAAGGTTTCAGTCAAAATTACTACCTAGTTATACACCAGAGTACTCACACAGGAGAGAAACCCTTTGAATGTCCTGACTGTAGGAAATGTTTCAGTCACAAGTCCATCCTGGTGATGCACCAGAGGACTCACACAGGGGAGAAACCTTTCGAATGTCCTGATTGTGGGAAAGGTTTCAGTAACAGGTCCGTCCTGTTGATACACCAGAGGACTCACACAGGAGAGAAACCGTACGAGTGTCCTGACTGTGGGAAAGGTTTCAGTCAGAATTCCCTCCTGATGAGACACCAGAGGACTCACACAGGAGAGAAACCCTTTGAATGTCCTGACTGTGGGAAAGGTTTCAGTCAGAATTCCCACCTGGTGATGCACCAGAGGACTCACACAGGAGAGAAACCGTACGAGTGTCCTGACTGTGGGAAAGGTTTCAGTCAGAATTCCCTCCTGATGAGACACCAGAGGACTCACACAGGAGAGAAACCCTTTGAATGTCCTGACTGTGGGAAAGGTTTCAGTCAGAATTCCCACCTGGTGATGCACCAGAGGACTCACACAGGGGAGAAACCTTTTGAATGTCCTGACTGTGGGAAAGGTTTCAGTCAAAATTACTACCTAGTTATACACCAGAGTACTCACACAGGAGAGAAACCCTTTGAATGTCCTGACTGTAGGAAATGTTTCAGTCACAAGTCCATCCTGTTGAGACACCAGAGGACTCACACAGGAGAGAAACCCTTTGAATGTCCTGACTGTGTGTGGGAAACTACCCCTTAATTGGCTGGGTGAAATTAGCTGGGATCAATAGGATAGGATAGAATATCTATCTGGATCAATTCTATCTGGATCAAAAGATCCCAGTGAACATTTGCCAAGAGCCATATGGAAAAAACAGTCCTGGGAAAGCTTTTAGATAAGGAAGCCGAATTCATTTCGAGTGTCTATGTGAATAGCAATACACAGATACACACAGAGATGAGAGGCCTCTATTATCTGAGATATAAACACACAGAATTAGCCTTGCATCCTTTTGCCGCCTCGTGTAACAAATCAGTCATTCCCATATGCCTAATGTAGCTCTCTGTACAATTCCATACCTCCTCATTTTCCCTTATCAAAGAGTACCTTTTGTCCCTCCTCCCTGCCCTTTCTGCCAGAATGTGTAATCAAGAAGTGATTTGTAACATACTGTGAGATCCTTTGTTTGTATTAAATTGCTGACTAGCTTTCTTTGAACTTTCCTAATAAAAAGTGTTCTGGTTTAACCAGAAACCACCATTTTCACCCAGTCTGCAGTGTGTGTGTGTCTCATTGCCAAAGCAGCCTAGGAATTAGAGATTCGTGAAGTGGTCCATCGGATTGTGAGAATGCTTGTATCCTCAATGCAAGCTCACTCTCACAAGTGGTGACCCCGACGTGATCCATTTCACAACGCCAGGAATCAGTCGAGGTGCGACGCAGGGAGGCCCGGACAGGTCGAACGGACTCATCGCATGCCCAACACCCCCATCTCTTACCCAGGCCAATCCGTAAGTATGGGGACAGATTTATCTAAAGAACAGGTGGTTCGCCTTAAGGAAATTGGACATTTGTCTAAAGAGCAGATCGCTCACCTTAAGGAAATTAGACAAATAGTTGGAGCTCACAAAATTATATTAAAGAATAGAGGTAAACTTCCTACAAAAAAAGGGGTTCAGGAATTATTGAAATATATTTGGCAAAACTGTCCATTATATCCCCCATATGGATTATTGGATATTAAAACATGGACAGGTATAGGTTCTTATTTACACGAGGAGCCCAGAGCACCGACACCCATATTAATCAGCTGTAAAGCTGTTTTAACCGCTCTCTGTCTTCATCACGGAGACACATTCACGCTTTCCAAAAAGCAGGCAGATGAATTAGCATCTTTAAACCCCACTGCCCCTCCCAAGTATGAGGAAATAACAACAAAGGCTATAGGGGGAGAGAAAAGGGAAAGCAAAGAGGAGATTTTAAAGCAAACTCCTCAAGAAGAAAAATCCAACACCCCAGAAAAATCTGATATCCCTCCTAAATATGAAAAAGTAACAACAGAAATTGCAGAGGAAATTAAGGAAACAGAGATCAAACAACAGGCTCCTCAGGAAGAAAAATCTAATATTTATCCAGTTTTAAAAAGTACTGAGTGCTCACTCGGTCTCCTCACTGCAGGAATGCAAAAAAAGAGAAGTGGGGAGGACGTGAAACTGGAGGACCTAAAATTAATGGCTGCTTTTCCTGTTGATTTTGCAGGAAAAAATCCTGTGTTCACCCCCTTGTCACATAATATTTTAAAAGATTTAAAATCAGCCATAGTAACTTACGGCTTATTGTCTCCATATGTGCAAGGTTTATTGCAGAGTTTGTCTGAAAATTATGTTTTATTGCCAAATGAATGGTACTCAGCAGCAAAAATACTTTCCACTTGGCAGATCGTCGCGGAATGTTTAAAAACTCATGAACAAGCCGTGATGGGGGGAACAGACACCCCCTGCTATATTTGAAAACCTCTTTGCTAAATTCACACTCTCACTCTGAATCCAAGGCTTTCTTTTCCCTTGTATGCATGCCTTTGTTATCTTTAGCCTTTGAAGTTCCTCAACATTACACTTCGGGAGATTAATTTTGGGGCATTCGGCTAGCCCCACACAAAAGGCTGCTTCTTATTTTCCTTTTTATTTCAATCTCTTGGCAAGTGAATCTGCCTGGCTCTTCCTATTTCTTCCGGTGATTCCGGCTACCTCTATTTCATTTCATGTAGTTCTTGTTACTCCCTTTCTTACTTACTCATCTAATTTTTCTTCTGATTGCTTTAAGCACACTTTTCTGCCTGAGCACCTGAAACTTTTTCACAGATGTTTCATTTCTCAGAAACCTGAACTCTTTGCAGCTCTAATTACAAAAGCCTATGTCAGATCTGAATTGGAATGGAGAAAAATGTTTTTGTGCATGCATGAATGTGTGCCTAAGTTTTTGTGCACCCTCAAGGTAATTGTAGATAAGATGTTTTCAATCCAAAAGACAGGGATTTTAAAGTGTTCAATTTTATAACAAATTTGCTGACTTTCTGGCCACCATCAGATGAAAATTGTTGCAGCTGTAATAGTTGTCTTTTAAAAGAAAAGTAGAGCTCAAGCCCCACTCAGATGCAAATGATGTGTTAATAAAATTTCTATATATCTTGCTCTTTAAAACTATGCCAGCGTTCAGCTGGGAGAGCTAAGAGTTTGGACATAACCCTGGCTAATGCAAACAATGTGGACAAACATCTCTATACATTGTCTCTATAAATCTTGACCTTTAAAAATATGCCAGCGCTGCTGGGAGATCAAGGTAGAAACGGAACATCCCAGGTTCTGTGATTAAGGCACGTATCCGACCGGTCGTTTTAAAATTGCATGTTAACTTGTGGGGGAGAGATTTGTTGTCTCAGTTTGGGGCAACCTTAACTTTGGAGTAAGGTAAAGAAAGAGTGATAAAAGAGTGAGAGAGAGGTAGAGAGAAAAAGAAAGTGAATAGAGGTAAAGAGAAAGAGGAGAATTGAATTAAATTGATGTTTGAAGTTTGTAAATGGGCTTTGGCTTGAAGCCGTGAGGGTGAGAAGAGTAGTTAGGATTTAAACTGCTCTCTGAAATTCCTCGCTGTTTGAAGAATGCATGACAAAGGATTTTGCATGTGAAGTTAATTTACACAAACAGTTTGATTGCAGTGTTAATATATGTTAAATGGTAAAAGCTGGTATGCACGTACTTTGATTTCTTTCATATAAAGAAACAGTAAGTTGCAAAGTTGTTTAATGGGATGTGTGTATACTTTTGTGTTATCATTTCCAAATTTGTTGAGAGAAAGCATGTTTTAAAGAGCAGGATAGCCGTTTGTAGAATTGTTCAGCCCTGAGCTAACTTAAAGTGATTGCGTGCGTGAGTTCCACCCCCCCCTTTTCCCCCTGAGCCTTTCCTTGGAAGGAAACAGGAGAAGGGGGGAGAGAGAGACGTGTGTGTGTAACTGCTTTCAGACCTAGAGGGAGAGAGAACAGTGAGAAAATAGAGCTCATTGGCTTACGTATAGCTTTTTGAACTGATGGTAATGAATGTTTTGTATTAAGAATAAATGAAATGGACCCTTTAATGAAACTTACATTAAAAAACAATGACCCAATTTGGATTGAACAGTGGCCCCTCCCTATTGTTAAATTAGAAGCCTTAAAAGAAATTGTGCAACAGTTGTTATTAGATAAAAAAATAGAATTGTCAAACAGCCCTTATAATACTCCTGTATTTTTAATTAAGAAAAAATCAGGAAAGTGGAGAATGCTTCAAGATTTAAGAAAGATAAATGAAGTGATTTGTCCCATGGGACCCCTGCAATGCGGATTACCAAATCCTAATATCATTCCTCAGAATTATGCTTTAACAGTTATTGATTTAAAAGATGCCTTCTTCTCAATACCTTTACATAAAAAGGACAGAGTATTATTTGCATTTACAATTCCTGTACTAAATTATAGTGAGCCAACAGTAAGGTATCAGTGGAAAGTTTTACCCCAGGGAATGCTAAATAGCATTCGTTTTACCCCAGGGAATGCTAAATAGCAAGCGGCGTTTCTTCCTGCAAAGCCCTTCTGGCGTCAAGCGGAACTCTCGGGTTGCCCGAAGGGCTTTGCGGGAAGAAACGCGGCTTGAGGCGCAAGGACGGTGCTGGCTGTGGGGCGCAGACTCGGTAAAAGCTCTCTTTGGTTCCCTCCTCCTCCCCCTCCTTCCACAGTCTGTGTGACGCTGCCGCCAGGCTGAGAGCTGCCGCTGAAACAAGTTTGGGAAGGTCCTTTGCGGGCGGCCAGTTCTAGCCGCCTGCAAAGGACTTCCCCACGTTTGCTTTGAAAGAAACCTCTGCGCGGGAGTTAGAAACCTCTGCGCGGGGGTTTCTTTCCATGTGCGCGGCCGCGCGGCCGCGCACCTTAGAGGGAACAGTGACAGTATCTTGAGGAATATTTTTCCTATACCAATCCTTCTCACACTGAACTCCGTATTACACCAACAGTATAACTAACTATTGACAATCCCTTTTCTAACGATTATCACCAAAGATCTATTGACCCCTCTTTTGATATCTAGTACTCAAGATGAAAATCCATCCGGAACAGGTCGTTGGCCGGTCATATGTTCCCAGAGTACGTCAGCCCCGATGCCCATTTTTCAGAGGACCTTCGCCTGGACAGGAAATGGGATTTTGGGATTTTGGGGCTTCTCCGATGTCTTGTAAGCATTTTCTGTTGCACCTTTTGCTAATGATGTTGGGAATGGGAATTGTGCTTTTAATCATATGGGGGGCATGTGAATATGAACGCAAAAATAAGAAGGGAATAGTGGAGGATATTCAAGAAATTCCTTTCACACACAACCACTCAAAAAGAGCGATCATTCCATACTCCAATGGGGAAAACTGCAATTCTCAAGGGATATGCATCTACCCTCACAATACATACGGAGAAGCCAATACACAAGTTACCTTAACTTGTTATTTGAAAAATCCAGCTGCAGCGTGTTTAATTACATGGCAATTTTTGCCTGCAAAATTCAAAAAGGCAATCCAAAATGTGAGAGGTATTTCACACCCGAAAGAGAACGGCTGTTTATCACACATTAAAGTAAAAATTACAGAGAATTCTATAGGTTGGTATCAATGCACACAATACCAAAAAGGGTTACCTAATAAAATGGTAAAAACAGAAGTAACCTCAAGAGCAAGTATAAAATTTCCCCCAGTTAGTGAGTGGTTCTTAACACTATTGAGTTATCAACAAGAGATAGGAGGAGACAGCTTTCGCCACCTAACAGTTTCAGTAACAGGTCCGTCCTGTTGATACACCAGAGGACTCACACAGGAGAGAAACCGTACGAGTGTCCTGACTGTGGGAAAGGTTTCAGTCAGAATTCCATCCTGATGAGACACCAGAGGACTCACACAGGAGAGAAACCCTTTGAATGTCCTGACTGTGGGAAAGCTTTCAGCAGAAATACCCACTTAGTGATACACCAGAGGACTCACACAGGAGAGAAACCCTTTGAATGTCCTGATTGTGGGAAAGGTTTCAATCGGAATTCCCACCTAGTGACACACCAGAGGACTCACACAGGAGAGAAACCGTAGGAGTGTCCGGTTTGTGGGACAAGTTTCAGTTCCAGTTTCCGCCTGGTGCAACACCAGAGGATAGAAATCATGTCAGTGTCCATATTGTGGGGAATGTTTCATTAGAAAATTCTACCTCATGAGTCACCAGAGAACTCATATAGGAGCAAAACCGAATGAGTGTCCCGTTTGTGGCAAAGGTTTCACTCAGAATTCTAACTTGATGAAACATCAGAGGTCTCACACGGGAGAGAAACCCTTTGAATGTCTTGACTGTGGAAAATTATAGCTCACAAATCACCAGATGATACACACAGGAGAGAATGCTTTTGAATGTGCTGACTGTGGGAAAAGTTTCACCAAGAATTCCAGTTTGGTTAAACACCAGAGGACACACAGAGGAGAAACCGTATCAGTGTCCTCTTTGTGGCAAAAGTTTCAGTCAGAATTCCAACATGGTGATACATCAGAGGTCACATGAAAAACACGGAATGCCCTATTTAGGAAAAAGTTTTCAATGCAATTCCAACCTAGTGAAACACGAGAGGACTCACATGGGAGCGCCTTTCAAATGGCCAGTGTGGATAGTACTTTTGGCCAAAATGTCTCCTTATCGCAGGGTTGTCAAACTAGATTTCATTGAGGGCTGCATCATGGTTCTGTTTGACCTGGGTGGAGGGCTGTGGTGGAAGTGGACAGGGGGGCATAGCTATCTTGACGTCACTTGTGTTGGGGGTGCCTGTGGAAGCCCGAGTGCTTTACCAACAAAAATGGGATTTCAAGCTCCATTTTCGGCTGCAGTGGTCTCCTGCAACCCTCTATCAATAAAAACGGAGCTCAGGAGGGTCTCCTGCGTCCCCCGCAACCTCCATTTTTAGTTGCAATGGCCTCCTGCAATCCTTTGCCAGTGCAAATGCTGACAGAGGCACCATGGGCCAGTCCGATGTTTTCACGACAGCCCTGCGGCATGGATTTAACCCCCCTGCGGCCCGCATCTGACCCTGGGCCTTGGGTTTGACACCCCTTCCTTATTGCATACAACTAAACATATAAGAGGCAAAAGTTGATGAGTTTGGAGAAGGTTTGAATTTCATTTTGAACTGCCGTTGAGAGTGTAGGTGAGAACACTGAATATTGGCCTCATCTGAATACTGGCTGATCATTTTGCTTCTCTTCCTGATGAAGCCGTCAAATGAATGGGCAAATTGTTAAGCTCAACAGTGGCTACTTCAGAGTTTGGAGAATCCCACCCTTGGGTCCTCCTAGCCCTTTCCCTTCCTCACAGGTCCCAATAGGTCAGTCGTCCCCCATAGGCTCCCCACATGGTTCCTTAGTCCTCCCACCCCCCCACAAACACAAACAGGATCTCCACTTCTACTGGATCCCTGCAGTCCTTAGGCCTGACTCCCACCCTACCAGGCATCACAGCCTCCTCCATACCTTTTGAAGATCTCTGAATCTCATGTGGGGAAAGAGAACAGGGCATGTATCTCTGGGCTGTGTGACTGCCTAATAGAAGGAGACATTCCTTTGACTGTGCCCGGGATTCATCCGTAGGCCATGCAGTGAACTTGTGGAAGCAGCTGTCATTTTGCCATGGCTGCCTGTGTCAATAAGGCGGCTGCTTCTTGGTCACTGGGAGTGGGACCAATTGTTCTGTTTTGCTACCTTAACACTTTGTAGAGCGTGTTAAGGAATTGCGGGTGCAATGAAAATGGTGTCTGCCTCTGGGAGATCTCCAAAAGGGCAGGCCATGTATCCCTGGGGTGCATGATGAGTGGACAAGTACCTCTTGGCCAGCATTGTGCTGCAGTTGCCAATAACAGCCAATGTAGTCCTAGGTTGCATCAAGAGAGGAATAATGTCAAGACAACAAGAAAATATAGAAATGCTTTATGCAATACAACACTTAGAATACATAGTTGAGTGCTGGTCACCATGATATAAAAACGTTGAGACACTGGAAAATGTGCACAGAAGAGCAACCAAGGGGGACAAGATAGCTGTTTTCAAGTACTTATGCATCTGACACAAAGAAGAGCAGATTGACTTACTCTCTAGGGCACCAGATGGCAGGATAAGAAGTAATGGGCAGAAGCTAGTTAAAATGAGGCCCAGCCTAGAAGATATACATATACATGTATATGTATATGTGTATATGGTATATATTTAAAGTCACAACGCCTGGTATGCCCCAATTATGGGAGGAAGCTAACTGCTTCCATTCTCAGTCCATCGGCTCGTCACAAGAGACCATCCAGACAGAAAGCCCAATATTTTAAGGTTGCCTTTGTTACATTTATACATACATACATACATACATGCATGCATGCATGCATGCATGCATATATTTTGTCAGAGCAATTAATCAGTGGAATAGTTTGCCTCCTGGTTTTGTGGGTCACTGGAGGTTTTCAAGAGTAGACTGGACGACCATTTGAGATGGATGGTTTAAGTGTCCTGCCTTGAAGAGCAGGTTGGACCAGAAGACCTCTGAGGTCCCTTCCAAGCCTATAATGCAATGTTTCCATGAATTTGGAGGCAGTTTAGAAGATAGGTAAAGAGCAACCACATGAACTTGCTTCTTGTGTCATTTTTTTTGGGGGGGGGGGGGAAATTATTCAGAAAATTAATATCAATAAAACTCGAAAAAACCCCACAAAGCTTTAAAAGCAAAGCAAAAATAGAAACAAGGTTTAAAAAGAATGCAAAAAAATGTGCAAAAACAGATTTACATACACTATCCCCTCCCCTTGAGTATTCATACGTATGTTGGAGCAATATGAGTTACCTCCCCTTGTGAAGCTGGCCGAAAATTTATAAAGTTCTACATCTATTTACAAACAATTTGATTTTCATCAATCTACTACACAGAGAGGCAAAGTGGTTAACAGGTGAATAAACAGCAAAATTAAAATCACATTAACAATTTAGTTTTGCATTTAATTTGTATAAAGTCCAGAATGGCTTTTTATTTACCATAATCATTGTCTGTGATCTGTCTGGGATGAAATATCTTTGTTTGATTCTTACGAATAAAACTTTTTCTTAATATTTTGGTGGACTACAATAAAACAAGTATTGTGTTTTATTCCTCAAAATCATAAATCTATGTTGTTGATCCATTTTCACCACAGTCCAGTCCAAATAGTTTTCCAGTTGGATATGGCAAGTCCATTTCCCAGCGACAACCAACTTCCCTTAAAAGTCCCTTCATCACACATCTAATCTGTTCACTCCAATCTGTAGAATCCACATCTCCTTCAGTCTTCTCCAACCAACCAGCAGTTTCCAAACCATGGTGAGGAATCTCTTAAGAAGTGGCTGTGCTCTCTATGGAAGCTTCTTGGAAGGAGCTCAGGCTCACCAAGGGATTCATTTCTGTGCGCTCATAATCCCAAACGCTTCCATCAGTTTTTCAGGCCATTTCCAGGCTCTTTTTGGAGCCATTTTTGTGCTGTTTTTGTTTATTTTGGGGTTGTTTTTAGGGAGTTCCTGGGGTGTATTTTGGCCCATTTTTCAGGCCATTTACGGGCTGTTTTGGGGCCTTTCTTTTGGCTATTTTTGGCCATTTTTCAGGCCCTTTTGGGGCATTTCTGGCCTGTTTTCAGGCTGTTGTCAGGCAGTAATTTGGGCTGTATTTTGGGATGTTTTGGGCCATTTTTGGCCTGTTATGGATTGCTTTTGGCCCAGTTATGGGGTTGTTCTTAGGCAGTTTCTAGAGTGTTTTGGGGCCATTTTCAGGCCATTTACTGGCTGGTTTTGGGCCATTTTGGGGGCTGCTTTTTGGGCAACATTTGGACAATTTGTGGGCCATTTACCAGCCCATTTTTGGGCCATTTTCAGACTGTTGTCAGATTGTATTCTGGGCGATATTTGGTGCTGTTTTTCAGGGTGTTTCCAGGGTGGTTTTTGGCCCATTTTTGGGCTGTTCATAGCCATTTTGTGTGCTGTATTTTGGGATGTTTGGCCGTTTTCTGGGGTGGGTTTTGACTCTTTTTCAGCCTGTTTCTGGGATGTTTTTGGGGCCGTTTTTTGGCCATTTTTAGACATTTTCAGGGCTGTTTTTTGGACCATTTGTTTTGCCATTTCCAGGCCATTTTCAATGTGTTTCTGAGAGGGTTTTGGGAGGCATTTTTAGCTGTTTTTCAGGGCCCAAAATGTGTGGTGGTGGGACCAGCCAATGGTGGGATTAGCCAGTTCACTGAACCGGGCCGAATTTTAACAACTGGCTTGCCCGAACCGATCCGAACTGGCTGAATCCCACCTCTGCCCAGAGGCCACCCTGAACTCAATGGGATCTGATGAGCTCACCTAGTCACTGGTCACTGCCGTGCCAGAGGTGGGCTGCCCTGCCGAGGGGGCATCCATTGTTTTCTACTATTAAAAAGTCTTGTTGCCTCATCTTGGTTTTGGCCAGAGCTTCTGCCAAATTCTGTCAAGGAGGGGCATGGTCCCAGGTCCCCTCACCACTTGGGTCTCCTGAGATCTGCCATGACCATCATCTAGCCGGAGTTTCAGGCTGGCCAGGCAGAACTGGGTGGGTGGACCCACTGGCTTGACTGAACTGCAACAGGGCCCTCAGTGAGGCTGCTGCCTCCCCCCATTCAACTCCCCACGCTGCCAGGACCAACGTTGCAAAAATGGCCTCACCAAACCGCTCCCAAAGCAGCACCATTGTTTGACTGCCAGGCTCGGTGGAAAAACTCCACCCCCCATCATCATCACCTTCAGACAGGCAACTCTCCCGCCACCGCGTCAAATAGCTGCCAGACAGAATCGATGTCAGTAGCAGGGTCCCAAACCACCAGCTGCCAATGAACTCCACCACCATTCTCCGGTGGGTCCCATGTCTTGTCCCACGTCCTGGACTGATGTAATGTGGGCCAGCTGTACATGTCCAAGGGCCTCAGAGTCCTTGGGGCATATATCTAACTGGGAAGCCCAATCGTCCTGCGCTGGAATGACTGCCACTAGGGACAAGTCCCCCCCCCCCCCCACTCTGGCTGTGGCCTAGATTTAAAAAAATTGAAATCTACCCCGTGACTGTTTCAGAAGAGGAAGTTCCTCTGTGCTTCTCGCCTGCTCCCATCCTTTCTAGCAAAGCAGTTCTCGATGGTTTTAAATCCTTTAAACTCAGCCACAGAGGCCGCAATTGTACTGTTGGCTCTTCAGTCACAGATGCTGCCATCTCCTGATAGGAGGCCGAAAAACAGGGTTGAGTCTTGCGGTGTGGTGGTAATGAAGGGGCTTTGGGCAATTCCTATTATGGCTTAAAGACTTTGTCCTTGTTTGGATCTGAATGAGGAGGGCTAATCCCATCACCCTGGAGCTGAAGATGGTTTGTGTTGCAGATGAGATGTCTTTTGTCTTTCTGGGGCTATTAACAAAGGTGGGGGCTGCTTTCCAAGAGCATGTTTCTCCTTTTCTCATCCAGGGAGGTATAATATTCTGCCTTTTTAATATTTCCTACATTTCATTTTTCTAGGAGAGGGTGGGTGCTATCTTTCTACACCCCCTTTGCATCAACAGAATTACGTGTTCCCCAAGTTTAAAATTGAATTAGGCACAGGAAACAAGGGACACCACAACAAAGCTCTACATCACAATGCCAACCTAACTGAGGGCATTTCATGTAAGCTTCTTTCCTAACTGCTATCAGCATTTGCAATAATTTTTTCAAAAACAGATTCAAGAGGGAACTTGAAAATCAAGGGGAAGGCATAAGGTACAGTGTTTCCTTCCTGTTTGATTGGCAGCAACATATTTACCTGTTTGGTGCTTAGGGAAGTTTCAATCAGCTGTTACTTATTTTCATCTCTGTACCTGTTGGCACCTCTATTTGGTTGCTAATTGACACTGCACTGAAGCTCCCTACTGTTTGGAGTCTCAGAAAGACAAGGCTTGGGAGAAGCACACAGTCCTCAGGATTTCTGTTGATACCTTGGTGGTAAAAGTTTGGAACTCTACTCCTGCAAAACGTGGGTTTTGAAAAGCATCTTTGGGACAGCAGCTTGAGTGCTAGAATATCCAGTTTGTTCAAACATGACTTAGATGAAGAGATTGGAAGAGAACTCATCAAATTTGCAGGTGACATTCAGTTGCAGGGAACAGCCAATGCTTCAAACCAGTGATGGCGAACCTATAGCACATGTGCAAATGCAGAACCATGTCAGCTGGCACATACAGCATCCCCCATTCCTCTTCTGGATTTCTGGCACACGTGCACTTGTGTCAATAAGCTTTTCTTAACGTGTGTGGCAGTTCCGGAAACTGGAAGTGCTGGTCTTCTGGTTTCTATTGTGGCATGTGCAATGGCCAGATGATTGGCGCAGTGGTTAAATGCAGCACTGCAGGCTACTGCTAGATCAGCAGTTCAGCGGTTCAAATCTCACCGGCTCAGGGTTGACTCAGCCTTCCATCCTTCCGAGGTGGGTAAAATGAGGGCCCAGATTGTTGGGGGCAATATGCTGACTCTCTGTAAACCGCTTAGAGAGGGCTGAAAGCCCTATGAAGCGGTATATAAGTCTACTGCTATTGCTATTGCTATTGCTATTGTTGTGCATGAATGCACGCCAGTAACCAGAAGAAAAGCTGGCTGGTGCACATGCGTGTGTCAGAAACAGGAAGTTCATTTCCCAGTGCTTGTATGCCCACTTGGCACCTTCTGTTCCGGGTCACGTCCCTGAAAAGGTCTGCCCTCACTGCTTTAGAGGATAAGCCCAAGATACAGAAGGATCTTGACACATGTGAGCACTGGGCCCTTTCCAGTAAAATGCAATTCAGTGGTGAGAAACTAACACTTAGGCAAGAAAATCTAAATGCACATCTATGGAAGAGGTTGTACTTGGCTCAAGAGCAGAAATTGTGTCTGGGACCTAGAAACAATCACAGTGCGCTGTAATTGCCGAAAAAGTCAATTCAGTCCTCCTCTGCAACATCACAGGGATAGTATCAAGATCATATAAAGGGTTAGTACTGTGTTATACTGTAGTAAGGCTACACTTTGAATCCTGCATCCAGTTTTGGTCACCAGAATACAAAAGTGTTTAGGCTGCAGAAAGAGTGCAGAGAAGAAGAACAAAGTCATGTAGGGGACTGGAGGGTAAAACATACGATGAACAGTTGTAGGATTTGGGTAACAGAGACAAGGAGCGGAGTGATGTGATAGCAGTTTTTCAGTACTTATTATATTTCTCTTGACTCAGGTACAAATACAGGTTGCTAGGAGTCTGAACATGACTGATAGCACATAATCAGTGAGAGGATCTGGCCAATGCCATAGTTAGATAGGACAAGCCTATTTTTCAGCCTCCTGTCAGGAGATGGCAGCATCTGTGACTGAAGAGCCAACAGTAAAATTGCGGCCCCTCCAGTTGACCTTAAAGGAGTTAAAACCATCGAGTACTGAATTGCTAGAAAGAATGGGAAAAAAGAAGCACAGAGGAACTTCTCCCGAAACACTCACGGAAGACGAGAGGGGAGAGTGACGCGCAGAGATCCAAGGATTCCAAGGATCGAAGCAGCAATCTGGTAAACCAACCTCCTCTTTCCTTAGCGTCTTGGAATAATTTATATGTAATAATTCAACACCTTGTAATATAAACTCAGAGATCTCCATCTGCAATTGTTTAAATGGAGTATCACTTAAAAGTATTTGTAAAGTCTAAAACAGAAAATGTATTTTTGGTAATTAGGGTGCTGGAAGTTGAAACGTACAAAGAATGGTTATAGGAATTGGGCATGTCTAGTCTAATGAGAAGGACTAAGGGAGACATGACAACAATGTTCCAATATTTGAGGGGCTCCTATGAAGACAAAGGCGACTATTTATTTTCCAAAGTACCAAAAGGATGTAAACTAACCAAAGAGAGATACAACCTGTAACTAAATAGAAAATTCCAAGTAGAATGGTGGTCTTATTTACAGGTACAACCAAGGTTTGCACAGGATAGAAAAAAGGAACGTATTACCAAAGATTACACAATGTTAGATAAACCTTTGATACAGACAGAAAAGAGATCGATCAAAGTGTTACATAGATTTTGGTTGGAATATAAGCTAGAGGAGGAACATGTCCCCTGGGTGAAAATATTTGGTTATTATGTGGAATTGGCTAAGTGGGAAAAACTTTGGATACGTAATTGGAAACTAAAGGGAAACTAACTGACTGTGGGAAATGTTTCAGTCAGAATTCCCACCTAGTGCAACACCAGAGGACTCACACAGGAGAGAAACCCTTTGAATGTCCTGTTTGTGGGAAATGTTTCAATCAGAGTTCCTACCTAGTGCACCATCAGAGGACTCACGCAGAAGAGAAACCCTTTGAATGTTCTGACTGTGGGAAAAGTTTCAGTCGGAATTCCTACCTAGTGACACACCAGAGGATTCACACAGGAGAGAAACCCTTTGAATGT
The DNA here is from genome assembly GCF_051295495.1 of Thamnophis sirtalis. Lineage (NCBI taxonomy): Eukaryota > Metazoa > Chordata > Lepidosauria > Squamata > Natricidae > Thamnophis > Thamnophis sirtalis. The sequence continues at coordinate 21,846,810 of NW_028261383.1, read as the reverse complement.
CCTGATTGTGGGAAAGGTTTCAGTTGGAATTCCCAATTAGTGATACACGAGAGGACTCACGCAGAAGAGAAACCCTTTGAATGTCCTGACTGTGGGAAAAGTTTCAGTCAGAATTCCTACCTAGTGACACACCAGAGGATTCACAAAGGAGAGAAACCCTTTGAATGTCCTGATTGTGGGAGAGGTTTCCCTTGGAATTCCCAATTAGTGACACATCAGAGGACTCACACAGGAGAGAAACCCTTTGAATGTCCTGACTGTGGGAAAGATTTCAGTGACAAGTACACCCTGTTGAGTCACCAGAGGACTCACACAGGAGAGAAATCCTTTGAATGTCCTCTTTGTGGGAAAAGTTTCAGTCGGAATTCCCACCTAGTGACACACCAGAGGACTCACACAGGAGAGAAACTGTAGGAGTGTCCGATTTGTGGAACAAGTTTCAGTTCCAATTTCCACCTGGTGCAACACCAGAGGACTCGCACAGGAGAGAAATCATATCCTTGTCCATATTGTGGGGAATGTTTCATTACAAAATTGTACCTCATGAGTCACGAGAAAACCCATATAGGAGCGAAACCGTATGAGTGTACTGTTTGTGGCAAAGAATTCAGAACTCAGAATTTAGCTTAATGAAACATCAGAGGTCTCACACGGGAGAGAAACCCTTTGAATGTCTTGACTGTGGAAAAGGTTTCATTACAAAATTACAGCTCACAAATCACCAGATGATACACACAGGAGAAAATGCTTTTGAATGTGCTGACTGTGGGAAACGTTTCACCAAGAATTCCAGTCTGATTAAACACCAGAGGACACACAGAGGAGAAACCGTATCATTGTCCTCTTTGTGGCAAAAGTTTCAGTTAGAATTCTAACATGGTGATACACTGGAGGTCACATGAAAAACACGGAATGCCCTATTTAGGAAAAAGTTTTCATTTCAATTCGAACCTAGTAAAACACCAGAGGACTCACATGGGAGTGCCTTTCAAATGGCCAGTCTGTGGATAGTACTTTTGGCCAAAATGACTCCTTATCGCAGGGTTGTCAAACTAGATTCATTGAGGCCTGCATTATGGTTCTGTTTGACCTGGGTGGAGGGCTCTGGTGGAAGTGGACAGGGGGGCATAGCTATCTTGACGTCACTTCTGTTGGGGGTGCCTGTGGAAGCCCAAGTGCTTTGCCAACAAAAATGGGATTTCAAGCTCCATTTTCAGGTACAGTGGCCTCTTGAAATCCTCTGCCCTTGCAAATGCTGGCAGAGGCACCATGGACCAGTCCGCTGTTTTCACGACAGCCCTGCTGGCTGGATTTAACCACCCTGTGGCCCGCATCTGACCCTGGGCTTTGACTTTGAAACCCCTTCCTTAATGCATACAACTCAATATATATGAGGCAAAAGTTGATGAGTTTGGAGAAGGTTTGAATTTCAGTTCTGAACTCCCGCTGAGAGTGTAGGTGAGAACACTGAATATTAGCCTCATCTGAATACTGGCTGATCATTTTGCTGAATTACCCTCACCGCTTGCTCTTCCTTATGAAGCCATCACATGAATGTGCAAATTGTTAAGCTCAACAGTGGCTACTTCAGAGTTTGGAGAATCCCACCCTTGGGTCCTCCTAGCCCTTTCACTTCCTCACAGGTCCCAATAGGTCCGTCATCACCCTTAGGCTCCCCACATGGTTACATAGTCCCACCCCCCCACACCCTACCAGGCATCACAGCTACCTTAACACTTTGTAGACTGTCTTAAGGAATTGTGAGTGCAATGAAAATGGTGTCTGCCTCTGGGGGATCTCCAAAAGGGCAGACTGTGTATCCTTGGGGTGCCTGATAAGTGGACAAGTACCTCTTGGCCACCATTGTGCTGTAGTTGCCAATAACAGCCAATGTAGTCCTAGGTTGCATCAAGAGAGGAATAATGCAAGACAACAAGAAAATATAGAAATGCTTTACGCAATATCGTACTTAGAATACATAGTTGAGTGCTGGTCACCATGATATAAAAACGTTGAGACACTGGAAAATGCGCACAGAAGAGCAACCAAGGGGGACAAGATAGCTGTCTTCAAGTACTTATGCATCTGACACAAAGAAGAGCAGATTGACTTATCCTCTAGGGCACCAGATGGCAGGATAAGAAGTAATGGGCGGAAGCTAGTTAAAATGAGGCCCAAACTAGAAGATTTTTTTTTTGTCGAAGCAATTAATCAGTGGAATAGTTTGCCTCCCGGTTTTGTGGGTCACTGGAGGTTTTCAAGAGTACACTGGACGACCATTTGAGAGGGATGGTTAAGTGCCCTGCCTTGAAGAGCAGGTTGGACCAGAAGACCTCCAAGGTCTCTTCCAAGCCTATAATGCAACGTTTCCATGAATTTGGAGGCAGTTTAGAAGATAGGTAAAGAGCAGCCACATGAACTTCCTTGTGGATTTTTTTTGGGGGGAAATTATTCAGAAAATTAATATCAATAAAACTCCCAAAAACCCCACAAAGCTTTAAAAGCAAAGCAAAAATAGACACAAGGTTTAAAAAATGCAAAAAAATGTGCAAAAACCGATTTACACATACCGTATTTTCACGACTATAAGCCGCACTAAAAATCCTAAATTTTGATCCAAAATCGGCAGTGCGGCTTATAACCCGGTGCGCTTTATATGTGGAAAAAGATCTCCCAGCTGCTTTGCTCCTCGCGACTGCAATAGATGTCCAGAGGCGGCTTTTGGGGCTGGTGGGGATTGGATTTCCGGCTCGGTGGCCCCTGTCGCTTCTGGACGTCTGTTGCGGTTGTGGGGAGCCGAGGAGAGTGGGGGGGGGAGCGCGCGGTGGTTCTTGGCGCTCCGGGAGGCGGGAGAGGCGCGCGGTTTGGTTTCTCCTCCCTGGGCGTCGCGACGGCGGCCCCGGGCGCGCCAATCCCTGTGTTTTTCGCATTGGGGTGTGCTGCAAGAGCATGCCCCGATGCGAGGGGCACGGGGATCGGTGCGCTTGGGGCTGCTGCTGCGGCGTCCAGGGAGGAGAGACCGGGCCGCGCGCCTCTCCCGCTTCCCGGAGCGCCGGGGGCCGCCGCGCGCTCTTCTCCGCACTCTCCTCGGCTCCTCACAACTGCGGTGGACGTCCAGGGGCGACAGGGGCTGTCGAGCTGGAGGTCCAGTCCCCATTGGCCCCAGGAGCCGCTTCTGGACATCTGTTGCAGTCGCGAGGAGCGGCGCGGGGGTTCTTGGCGCTCCGGGGGGCCCCGGGGGCAGTTGGGAGAGGCGCGCGGTTTGGTTTCTCCTCCCTGGATGTCGCAGTGGCGGCCCCGGGCTGACCGATCTCGGTGTTTTTCGCATCGGGGTGTGCTGCAAGAGCATGCCCCGATGCGAAAAACGCGGAGATCGGTGCGCTTGAGGCTGCTGCTGCGGCGTCCAGGGAGGGGGGGCCGGGCCGTGCGCCTCTCCCAGCCGCCCCCGGGGCCCCCTTGAGCGCCAAGAACCCTCGCGCCGCTCCTCGCGACTGCAACAGATGTCCAGAAGCGTCGGGAAACGTGCGGCTTATATATGTGGAAAAAGTTTGAAAAATTAACGTTAATTGATACTGCGGCTTATAATCCGGTGCGGCTTTTGGTCGTGAAAATACGGTACTATCCCCTCCCCTTGAGTATTCATACGTATGTCGGAGCAATATTACTTACCTCCCCTTGTGAAGCAGGCCCAGAATTTATAAAGTTCTACTTCTATTTACAAACAATTTGACTTTCATCAATCTACTACACAGAGAGGCAAAATGGTTAACAGGTGAATAAACAGCAAAATTAAAATAGCATTAACAATTTAGTTTTGCATTTAATTTGTATAAAGTCCAGAATGGCTTTTTATTTACCATAATCATTGTCTGTTATCTGTCCGGGATGAAATATCTTTGTTTGATTCTTACGAATAAAACTTTTTCTTAATATTTTGGTTGAGAACAATAAAACAAGTATTGTGTTTTATTCCTCAAAATCATAAATCTATGTTGTTGATCCATTTTCACCACAGTCCAGTCCAAATAGTTTTCCAGTTGGATATGGCAAGTCCATTTCCCAGCGACAACCAACTTCACTTCAAAGTCTGGTTCATCACACATCGAATCTGTTCACTCCAAATCTGTAGAATCCACATGTCCTTCAGCCTTCTCCAGCCAACCAGCAGTTTCCAAACCATGGCGAGGAATCTTTTAAGAAGTGACTGTGCTCCCTATGGAAGCTTCTTGGGAAGAGCTCAGGCTCACCAAGGGATTCGTTTCTGTGTGCTCATAATCCCAAACGCTTCCATCAGTTTTTCAGGCCATTTCCAGGCTCTTTTTGGAGCCATTTTTGTGCTGTTTTTGTTTATTTTGGGGTTGTTTTTAGGCAGTTCCTGGGGTGTATTTTGGCCCATTTTTCAGGCCATTTACGGGCTGGTTTGGGGCCATTTTGGGGGCTGCTTTTTGGGCAATATTTGGACAATTTCTGGGCCATTTACTAGCCCATTTTGGCCCATTTTCAGACTGTTGTCAGATTGTATTTTGGGCGATATTTTGGGCTGTTTTTCAGGGTGTTTCCAGGGTGGTTTTTGGCCCATTTTGGGGCTGTTCACAGCCATTTTGTGTGCTGTATTTTGGGATGTTTGGCCATTTTCTGGGCCATTTCCAGGTTGTTTTCTGGGGTGGGTTTTGGCTCTTTTTCGGCCTGTTTCTGGGATGGACTGCCAGTAGGAACAGGTCCACTGCCACTCCGGCAGTGGCCTCTATCACTGTTCCCTCAGCATTTCCCAGGATACTCCCCTGCCTTCTTATACCATGCAGGGAACAGGTAGGCAAACAGCTGGAGAAAAGGAGGGGGAGGAGGGAACACTGACGTACAGTCACGTTCCAAGCCTCCCGCACCAGAAAACAGCAAGACATAGTTCTTGGCATGAGATGTGTTTTAATGCAGGCTTGAAAACTCAGCACAAAGTATCTGCAAAGTTATCGCTAGCTGCTGCTGCTTCACATCTGGTTTTAAGAGTCCTGTATGCCCCTCTCCTCCCCAGCAGCTTCTGGATGCTGAGAATGGCGGAAAAGCTTTGGACCAGGGGTGGGTTCCGGCAGTTACAGGTCCTCTGTGCTCTCTTTTTTTGGAAATTGATTGGCAGCCGTGGCGGAGACTTCCTTTCAGTCGGCCCTCCTCCCCCTCCTCCTCTCGCAAGGGGGTGGCTCGCTGTGGGAAAGCCGGGAGGGTGCACGCAGGTGCAGGGAGACGACCCCCCCCCTTAAGCCAGTGCCAAAGGGCAGCAAAGGCGCCAGCGGGGCCACTGGCTGCTTGCTTAAGGAGGATCCTAGCAGGACGCAAAAGAATGTGGCTTCTCTCCTGCATTAAGGCCCCAGCCTTGCCGTGTCCCGCAGCTCCTAAGCCGAGCGCGGAGGGCGCAAGCGGGCAGCTAAGGCTGCCTTACACGCAGATGTGGTGTGAAATGATGTACGGGGCTGTTTCGCTCGTGCGCTAAGGCTCCAGAGACCCTCCTCCTCCTCCTCCTCTCGTGGGGGTGGGGAGGAATAACAGGGCAAGGGGATGGCTGGAGCCGTAGTGCAGCAGAGAAGCCGTGTCCTTTTGCGAGTCTTTGCTGTGCTTTGGCGCATGCTTGAGAGGCGTCTCGGCCACTGTTCCCTCTAAGGTGCGCGGCTGTATCTTGTAAAACAGATTGGGACAAATGACCTTAGTGGTCTGGGATAATAGCAGGTTTATAGATAAAAGGTATCTTTTGTGCTAAGTTCTAACAATGTAGTTCTCTAATGTAACTATGAAACAGTCCAAATATATAATTCCTCTCAGGGAGGAATTCTGGGAGTTGAAGTCCACAAGTCTTAAAGCTGTCACGTTTGAAGACCCCTGGGGTTGTTTTCCCCTAAAGGGTTAGAGGTGCAAGGGTCTTGTAACAACAGCTTTAAGACTTGCGTGCTTCAAATGCCAGACTTTCTGAGCCAACATTTTGGTTGCTAAGCAGGAGCGTTGTTAAGTGATACTGATATTATATAACACTTTTAATTAAGCGGGTACCTTGAATAAACATAACTTTGAGTTTCAAATAATACTGATTTTGTTGTTGTCTTAGGTGACATCTGTGAAAAAAATTCAGGTGCTCAGGCATGAAAATATGTCGCTCAAACACTATACTTTTCTGCTCACACTGAAAAAAAATTAGAGGGAACATTGGTCCCGGCTACAGAAAGCAGCTAGATGGGGAGGGAGTGTCTACCTGCTTTGTGCGATGTGTGTGTGTATTAGGGGGGGGGCATGGATTTTTCGGCGCTGAGAGAGAAGCAGCTGCGGCAGCGGGAAAACGAGGCTTCTTTGCCAGCCTTCCAGCTGAGAAAACAGAAATATTCGCCGGTTCTGTGGGTGTGGCTAGGTGGGGGGGGGCATATGACTGAGTGCGCGTGAGTGACCCATCTAGCCACGCCCACAGAGCCTTTAGCTTTACAAAAATTGAAATCCACCCCGTGACTGTTTCAGAAGAGGAAGTTCCTCTGGGCTTCTCGCCTGCTCCCATCCTTTCTAGCCATGCAGTACTCGATGGTTTTATCTCCTTTAAATTCAGCCTCAGACGCCGCAATTGTACTGTTGGCTTTCCTGTTACAAATGCTGCCATCTCTTGATAGGAGACCGAAAAACAGGGTCGAGTTGCTGTGTGGTGGTAACGAAGGGGCTTTGGGCAATTCCATCACCCTGGAGCTGAAGATCGTTTGTGTTGCAGATGAGATGTCTTTTGTCTTTCTGGGGCTATTAACAAAGGTGGAGGGCTGTTTCTCCTTTTCTCATCCAGGGAGGTATCATATTCTGCCTTTTTAATATTTCCTAGATTTCATTTTTCTAAGAGAGGGTGGGGGCTATCTTTCTACACCCCCTTTGCATCAACAGAGTTACATGTCCCCCAAGTTTAAAATGGAATTAGGCACAGGAGACATGGGACACCACAACGAAGCTCTACATCACAATGCCAACCTAACTGAGGGCATTTCATGTAAGCTTCTTTCCTAACTGCTATCAGCATTTGCAATAATTTTTTCAAAAACAGATTCAGGAGGGATCTTGAAAATCAAGGGAACGGCATAAGGTACAGTGTTTCCTTCCTGTTTGATTGGCAGCAACATATTTATCTGTTTGGTGCTAAGGGAAGTTTCAATCAGCTGTTACTTATTTTCATCTCTGTACCTGTTGGCACCTCTATTTGGTTGCTAATTTACACTGCACTGAAGCTCCTAATGTTTGGAGTCTCAGAAAGACAAGGCTTGGGAGAAGCACACAGTCCTCAGGATTTCTGTTGACACCTTGGTGGTAAAAGTTTGGAACTCTACTCCTGCAAAACATGGGTTTGGAAAAGCATCTTTGGGACAGCAGCTTGAGTGCTAGAATATCCAGTTTGTTCAAACATGACTTAGATGAAGAGATTGGAAGAGAACTCATCAAATTTGCAGGTGACATCCAGTTGCAGGGAACAGCCAATGCTTTAAACCAGTGATAGCGAACCTATAGCACACGTGCGCGAATGCAGAACCATGTCGGCTGGCACATGCAGCATCGCTCATTCTTCTTCTGGATTTCTGGTACACGTGCACTTGTGACAATCAGCTTTTCTTAACGTGTGTGGCAGTCCCGGAAACTGGAAAAGCTGGTCTTCTGGTTTCCGTTGTCCGCATGTGCAATGGGCAGCTGATTGTTGTGCACAAATGCACGCCAGTAACTGGAAGACAAGCTGGCTGGTGAACATACGTGTGTCAAAAACAAGAAGTTCATTTCCCGGCGCTTGCATGCACACTTGGCAGCTTCTGCTCCGGGTCACGTCCCTGAAAAGGTCTGCCCTCACTGCTTTAGAGGATAAGCCCAAGATACAGAAGGATCTTGACAGATGTGAGCACTGGGCCCTTTCCAGTAAAATGCAATTCAGTGGTGAGGAACTTATACTTAGGCAAGAAAATCTAAATGCACATCTATAGAAGAGGTTGTACTTGGCTCAAGAGCAGAAATTGTGTCAGGGACCTAGAAACAACCACAGTGCCCTGTAATTGCCGAAAAAGTCAATTCAGTCCTCCTCTGCAGCATCACAGGGATAGTATCAAGATCATATTAAGTGTTAGTATTGTGTTTTACTGAAGTAAGGCTACACTTTGAATCCTGCATCCAGTTTTGGTCACCAGAATACAAAAGTGTTTAGGATGCAGAAAGAGTGCAGAGAAGAAGAACAAAGTCATGTAGGGAACAGGACGATGAACAGTTGTAGGAATTGGGTAACAGAGAGAAGGACTAGAGTGATGGCAGTTTTTCAGTACTTATTATATTTTACTTGGCTGAGCTGCAAATATAGGTTGCTAGGAGTCTGAACATGACTGATAGCACAAAATCAGTGAGAGGATCTGGCCAATGGCATTGTTAGATAGGACAAACCTGTTTTTCAGCCTCCTGTCAGGAGATGGCAGCATCTGTGACTCAAGAGCCAACAGTGAAATTGCGGCCTCTCCAGTTGATCTTAAAGGAGTTAAAACCATCGAGTACTGAATTGCTAGAAAGGATGGGGGAAAAGGAGCACAGAGGAACTTCTTGCGAAACACTCACGGAAGACGAGAGGGGAGAGTGACGCGCAGAGAGACTCTGGCGCCTCTTCCAAGGATCGAAGCAGCAATCTGGTAAACCCACCTCCTCTTTCCTTAGTGTCTTGGAATAATTTATATGTAATTCTTGGTTTCATCCCTTGTGGTATAAACTCAGAGATCTCCATCTGCAATTGTTTAAATGGAGTATCACTTACAAGTATTTGTAAAGTCTAAAACAGAAAATGTATTTTTGCTAATTAGGGTGCTGGAGGTTAAAACGTACAAAGAATGGTTATAGGAATTGGGCATGCCTAGTCTAATAAGAAGGACTAGAGGAGACATGGTAACAGTGTTCCAATATTTGAGGGGCTCCTATGAAGACAAAGACGTCCATTTATTTTCCAAAGTACCAAAAGAAACGATGGATGGAAACTAACCAAAGAGAGATGCAACCTATAACTAAAAAGAAAATTCCAAGTAGAATGGTGGTCTTATTTACAGATACAACCAAGGTTTGCACAGGATAGGAAGAAGAAAGGTATTACCAAAGATTACACAATATTAGATAAAGCTTTGATGCAGACAGAAAACAGGTTGATCAAAGTGTTATATAGATTTTTCTTGGAACATAAGCTAGAGGAGGAACATGTCAAAGAAACTATGGTCGCCTGGGTGAAAAAATTTGATTATAATGGGGAATTGGCTAAGTGGTAAAAACTTTGGATACTTAATCGGAAACTAACATTGGCTACGTCATATAAAGAAAAATTTTATAAGATGTTCTACAGATGGCATCTCCCCCCAACACGGCTTTATAATGTGAATGTATGTTCACTTTGACTTTGCGGTACTGCATTGTTTTAAATTTAAAAATAATAAAAATATACTTTAAAAAAATCCTACCGATTGCAGCAATCAACCAATGGAATAGCTTGCCTTCAGAGGTTTTGGGTGTTGTAACTTTCAAAAAGAGATTTGACGGCCACTTCTGAAATGGTAGAGCAGAGGGGTGGACTAGAAGACCTTTAAGGTACTTTCCCACTCTATTATTCTGTCATATACTGTAGTCATCTTAATTACAGCGATTCTATTCAATAATTGCTATTCTAAGAATTTGTATTGACCCAAGTCAACCAGAGAATTTCATGGTTGCATACAAATGTGAACTTGGGTCTCTGTAATCTTCAATGTGTCAAATAAATCATAATTAATCTAAGGTTATTTTAGTGGGCTATTTCCTTTTTACCTTTAATGTATATGGTATTTTTTTAAAATATGTATATCTTCTGCAACCATTTTATAAGCAATTTCTTTGAATCTTACAGGCAAAGAGGATGCCAATAAGAGAACTCCCGACAACTGAGAATAACAAGCGTTAAAAAGGAAAGTTAATCAAGCCAGAAATCAAAACATTTCCATCTCCTAGAGAAACCCACAAAATTCTCCTACTTCCCGAGCAGGTAATCAAGAAGAGATTTCGAACTGGAAAACGTAGAATATGCAGAACACAAGGATACATTACAGGTAGTCCTCGACTTATAACAGTTCATTTAGTAACTATTCAAAGTGACAGTGCCACTGAAAAACCTGACTGATGAACATTTTGCACACTTATGACTATTGCAGAAGCCCCATGGTCACATGATCTGTCTTTGAATCCTTGGCAGCTAACTCACATTTATGACAGTTGCCCTGTTTTACAGTCACATGATCCCCTTTTGCAGGTCCACAGATGTGGCTATTGTGGGCAAAGTTCGTATTTCAAATCACAACTGAGTGTACACGAAATGATCCACATTGGAGAACAGCAATATTAATGTGGCCAAAGCTTTAGTCAGAACTGCTCCTTGTGGTTGGTTCATGGAGAGACCCACATAAGGGAGGACCCCCACATGTGCTCCCAAGGAAGTGAGCTTGGCAACTTGGTGATACATTGGAGAACTCCCACCAGCCTGGTAATATATTAGAGGATGCACACAAAAAAGAAATCATATGAATGTTCTGATTCCTTGAAGTGTTTTAGCAAGAATTCCAACTGTTGAGACACCAGAGAACTCACACTTGAGAGAAACCCTTTGAATGTCCTGACGGTGGGAAAGGTTTCAGTCAGAATTTCGACCTTTTGCAACACCAGAGGACTCATACAGGAGAAAAACCCTTTGAATGTCCTGACTGTGGGAAAGGTTTCAGTCACAAGTCCATCCTGTTGAGACACCAAAGAACTTACACAGGAGAGAAACCCTTTGAATGTCCTGACTGGGGGAACGGTTTCAGTCAGAATTTCAACCTGTTGCGACACCAGAGGACTCATACAGGAGAGAAACCTTTTGAATGTCCCGACTGTAGGAAATGTTTCAGTCACAACTCCAGCCTGTTGAGACACCAGAGGACTCACACAGGAGAGAAACCCACATGATTCCATAGTCCTCCCCCCCACCACAAACACAAAGAGGATCTCCACTTCTACTGGATCCCTGCAGTCCTTAGACCTGACTCCCACCCTACCAGGCATCACAGTTACCTTAACACTTTATAGATTGTTTTAAGATATTGCGGGTGCAATGAAAATGGTGTCTGCCTCTGGGAGATCTCCAAAAGGGCAGGCCATGTATCCCTGGGGTGCCTGATAAGTGGACAAGTTCCTCTTGGCCAGCATTGTGCTGCAGTTGCCAATAACATCCAATGTAGTCCTAGGTTGCATGAAGAGAGGAATAATGTCAAGACAACAAGAAAATATAGAATTGCTTTACACAATACAACACTTAGAATACATAGTTGAGTCCTGGTCACCATGATATAAAAACATTGAGACACTGGAAAATGTGCACAGAAGAGCAACCAAGAGGGACAAGATAGCTATCTTCAAGTACTTATGCATCTGACACAAAGAAGAGCAGATTGACTTATCCTCTAGGGCACCAGATGGCAGGATAAGAAGTAATGGGTGGAAGCTAATAAAATGAGGCCCAACCTAGAAGATATATACACATATGTACGTACGTACGTACATACGTACGTACATATATTGTCAGAGCAATTAATCAGTGGAATAGTTTGCCTCCCTGTTTTGTGGGTCACTGGAAGTTTTCAAGAGTAGACTGGACGACCATTGAGAGGGATGGTTTAAGTGTCCTGCCTTGAAGGGCAGGTTGGACTAGAAGACCTCCGATGTCCCTCCCAAGCCTATAATGCAATGTTTCCATGAATTTGGAGGCAGTTTAGAAGATAGGTAAAGAGCAACCACATGAACTTGCTTCTTGTGGCTTTTGGGGGGAAATTAATATAAATAAAACTCCCCAAAAACCCCACAAAGCTTTAAAAGCAAAGCAAAACTAGACAAGGTTTAAAAAGAATGCAAAAAAATGTGCAAAAACAGATTTACATATACTATCCCCTCCCCTTGAGTATTCATACGTATGTCGGAGCAATATTAGTTACCTCCCCTTGTGAAGCAGGCCCAAGATTTATAAAGTTCTACTTCTATTTACAAACAATTTGACTTTCATCAATCTACTACACAGAGAGGCAAAGTGGTTAACAGGTGAATAAACAGCAAAATTAAAATCGCATTAACAATTTAGTTTTGCATTTAATTTATAAAGTCAAGAATGGCTTTTTATTTACCATAACCATTGTTTGTTATCTGTCCGGGATGAAATATATTTGTTTGATTCTTACGAATAAAACTTTTTCTTAATATTTCGGTTGAGAACAATAAAACAACTATTGTGTTTTATTCCGCAAAATCATAAAGCTCTGTTGTTGATCCATTTCCAGCTTTAAGACTTGCGTGCTTCAAATGCCAGACTTTCTGAGCCAAAATTTTGGTTGCTAAGCAGGAGCGTTGTTAAGTGATACTGATATTATATAACACTTTTAATTAAGCGGGTACCTTGAATAAACATAACTTTGAGTTTCAAATAATACTGATTTTGTTGTTGTCTTAGGTGACATCTGTGAAAAAAATTCAGGTGCTCAGGCATGAAAATATGCCACTCAAACACTATACTTTTCTGCTCACACTGAAAAAAAATTAGAGGAAACATTGGTCCTGGCTACAGAAAGCAGCTAGATGGGGAGGGTGTGTCTACCTGCATTGGGCGATGTGTGTGTGTTGGGGGGGCATAGATTCTTTGGAGGTGAGAGAGAAGCAGCTGCGGCAGTGGGAAAACGAGGTTCCTTTGCCAGCCTTCCAAGTGAGAAAACAGAAATATTCGCCCGTTCTGTGGGTGGGGGGCGGCAAATCCATCCCATGACTGTTTCAGAAGAGGAAGTTCCTCTGGGCTTCTCGCCTGCTCCCATCCTTTCTAGCAAAGCAGTTCTCGATGGTTTTATCTCCTTTAAACTCAGCCACAGAGGCCGCAATTGTACTGTTGGCTCTTCAATGTGTCAAATAAAGCATAATTAATCTAAGGTTATTTTAGTGGGCTATTTCCTTTTTACCTTTAATGTATATGGTATTTTTTTTAATATGTATATCTTCTGCAACCATTTTATAAGCAATTTCTTTGACTCTTACAGGCAAAGAGGATGCCAATAAGAGATCTCCGGACTACTGAGAATAAAAACCAACGTTAAAAAGGAAAATCAAGCAAGACAGAGATCAAAACATTTCCATCTCCTACAGAAACCCACAAAATTCTCCTTCTTCCCCAGCAGGTAATCAAAAAGAGATTTCGAACTGGAAAACGTAGAATATGCAGAAAACAAGGATACATTAAAGGTAGTCCTCGACTTATAACAGTTCATTTAGTAACTATTCAAAGTGACAGTGCCACTGAAAAACCTGACTGATGAACATTTTGCACACTTATGACTATTGCAGAAGCCCCATGGTCACATGATCTGTCTTTGAATCCTTGGCAGCTAACTCACATTTATGACAGTTGCCCTGTTCTAGGGTCACATGATCCCCTTTTGCAGGTCCACAGATGTGGCTATTGTGGGCAAAGTTCGTATTTCAAATCACAACTGAGTGTGCACGAAATGGTCCACATTGGAGAAAACCAATATTAATGTGGCCAAAGCTTTAGTCAGAACTGCTCCTTGTGGTTGGTTCATGGAAGGACCCACATAGGGGAGGAGCCCTACATGTGCTCCCAAGGAAGTGAGCTTGGCAATTTAGTGATACATTGGAGAACTCCCACGAGGGAGAATCCTGACTGTGAGAAAAGTTTCAGTCTGACCTCCAGCCTGGTAATATATTAGAGGATGCACACAAAAAAGAAATCATATGAATGTTGTGATCGTGGGAAATGTTTCAGCAAGAATTCCAACCTGGTGATGCACCAGAGGACTCACACAGGAGAGAAACCTTTTGAATGTCCTGACTGTGGGAAAGGTTTCAGTCACAATTCCTACCTAGTTATACACCAAAGGACTCACACAGGAGAGAAACTTTTCGAATGTCCTGATTGTGGGGAAAGTTTCAGTAAGAGGTCCAACCTAGTGAAACACCAGAGGACTCACACAGGAGAGAAACCCTTTGAATGTCCTCTTTGTGGGAAAAGTTTTAGTAATAATTCCAGCCTGGTGACACACCAGAGGACTCACACAGGAGAGAAACCTTTCGAATGTCCTGATTGTGGGAAAAGTTTCAGTAAGAGGTCCAACCTGGTGATGCACCAGAGGACTCACACAGGAGAGAAACCATTTGAATGTCCTTTTTGTGGGAAAAGTTTCAGCAGGAACTCCCCTCTGGTGGTACACCAGAGGATTCACATGGGAGAGAAACCCTTTGAATGTCCTATATGTGGGAAAAGTTTTAGTTATAATTCCAGCCTGGTGACACACCAGAGGACTCACACAGGAGAGAAACCTTTCGAATGTCCTGACTGTGGGAAAGCTTTCAGTCAGAATTGCAGCCTAGTGAGACACCAGAGGACTCACACAGGAGAGAAACCTTTCAAATGTCCTGATTGTGGGAAAAGTTTCAGTAACAGTTCCAGCCTGGTGATGCACCAGAGGATTCACACAGGAGAGAAACCTTTCGAATGTCCTGGCTGTGGGAAAAGTTTCAATCAGAATTCCGACCTAGTGCAACACCAGAGGACTCACACAGGAGAGAAACCTTTCAAATGTCCTGATTGTGGGAAAAGTTTCAGTAACAGTTCCAGCCTAGTGCAACACCAGAGGACTCACACAGGGGAGAAACCCTTTGAATGTCCTGACTGTGGGAAAGGTTTCAGTCAGAATTCCCGCCTAGTGATACACCAGAGGACTCACACAGGAGAGAAGCCTTTTGAATGTCCTGACTGTGGGAAAGATTTCAGTAACAGGTCCAACCTGGTGATGCACCAGAGGACTCACACAGGAGAGAAACCCTTTGAATGTCCTGACTGTGGGAAAGGTTTCCGTAACAGGTCCCACCTAGTGATACACCAGAGGACACACACAGGAGAGAAACCCTTTGAATGTCCTGACTGTGGGAAAGGTTTTAGTGACAAGTACACCCTGTTGAGACACCAGAGGACTCACACAGGAGAGAAACCCTTTGAATGTCCTGACTGTGGGAAAGGTTTCAGTCAGAATTCCGAATTAGTGTCACACCAGAGGACTCACACAGGAGAGAAACCCTTTGAATGTCCTGACTGTGGGAAAGGTTTCAGTAACAGGTCCAACCTGGTGAGACACCAGAGGACTCACACAGGAGAGAAACCCTTTGAATGTTCTCTTTGTGGGAAAGGTTTCAGTGGGAATTCCCACCTAGTGACACACCAGAGGACTCACACAGGAGAGAAACCCTTTGAATGTCCTGTTTGTGGGAAAAGTTTCAGTCGCAATTTCCAGCTGGTGGTACACCAGAGGTCACACACGGGAGAGAAACCCTTTGAATGTTCTCTTTGTGGGAAAAGTTTCCGTTGGAATTCCGACCTAGTGACACACCAGAGGACTCACACTGGAGAGAAACCCTTTGAATGTCCTGTTTGTGGGAAAAGTTTCAGTCGTAATTCCCGGCTGGTGGTACACCAGAGGACTCACACAGGAGAGAAACCGTAAAGATAGGTAAAGAGCACCCACATGAACTTGCTTCTTGTGGCTTTTGGGGGGAAATTAATATAAATAAAACTCCCCAAACCCCCACAAAGCTTTTAAAGCAAAGCAAAAATAGACACAAGGTTTAAAAAGAAAGCAAAAAAATGTGCAAAAACAGATTTACATATACTATCCCCTCCCCTTGAGTATTCATACATATGTCGGACCAATATTACTTACCTCCCCTTGTGAAGCAGGCCCAAAATTTATAAAGTTCTGCCTCTATTTACAAACAATTTGACTTTCATCAATCTACTACACAGAGAGGCAAAGTGGTTAACAGGTGAATAAACAGCAAAATTAAAATCGCATTAACAATTTAGTTTTGCATTTAATTTGTATAAAGTCCAGAATGGCTTTTTATTTACCATAATCATTGTCTATGATCTATCCGGGATGAAATATCTTTGTTTGATTCTTACGAATAAAACTTTTTCTTAATATTTTGGCTGAGAACAATAAAACAACTATTGTGTCTTATTCCTCAAAATCATAAACCTCTGTTGTCTCTCCATTTTCACCACAGTCCAGTCCAAATAGTTTTCCAGTTGGATATGGCAAGTCCATTTCCCAGCGACAACCAACTTCCCTTCAAAGTCCGGTTCATCACACATCGAATCTGTTCACTCCAAATCTGTAGAATCCGCAATTCCTTCAGCCTTCTCCAACCAACCAGCAGTTTCAAACCATGGCGAGGAATCTCTTAAGAAGTGACTGTGCTCCCTATGGAAGCTTCTTGGGAAGAGCTCGGGCTCACAAAGGGATTCATTTCTGTGCGCTCATAATCCCAAACGCTTCCATCAGTTTTTCAGGCCATTTCCAGGCTGTTTTTGGAGACATTTTTGTGCTGTTTTTGTTTGTTTTGGGGTTGTGTTTAGGTGGAATGTGAAATGATTTGCAGGCAGTATTGGACTTGGCTGGGGAGAGGATTGATAAATCTTTGAATATCCTCCCCAGTGCCACTGGCAAACTCTGTACTGCAGTGTACCAAAATCGATTGGCTCTTGATTACCTCCACGCAAGGGAAGGAGGGTCTGTGGGAAGTTCAACTTGTTTAATTGCTGCCTTCACATTGATGAGACTGAACGTGTCATTAAGCAGCTCACCACAGAAATAAGGCAACTCACTCATGTCCCAGGGCAGGAATGGAAAGGTTTTGATTTAACCTCCACTTCTAACTCCTGGTTCCCGAAATTGCCAGGGTTTCACCCCTCTTGATGGAGAAATGGGCCACTGCAAAGGTTCTGGCCCTGGTGGGACGCTCAGAAGAAGGACGCTCGAGCAAATATGTTGGGCTCATGCTTCATGGAGAGGAACCTGCCATTTATGAAACTACACAATAATCTTAGGATTGGGTGAAGTTTCAATAGGGGGGAATGATACAGCATGGGTTGCACAGGTAAACCCACCAGTGGCTGGCCAGGTTAGGTGGTCTTAATAGAATGGACCTTATAGATTCATTTTAGTTTGGCCTTTTACTCCAGTGCCCTGGAGTCCCAAAGTTGACTTTTAACTTCCTCATATTACAAATAGGGCTGAACAGTGTGGCAAGACTCTGTAAAGGAGGGGCACAGGAAGCCATACGCGGGGGAGAGATAGAATAGAGAAGTTGCAGAAAACTGTTGGTATGAATATCTGCTTTTGTATTTTTCCAAGATGTACTTCCCTGTTCTGGACAGGGGTTTTTACGTTTTGTATGAATACGCCTCTTTAAACGCCCTCTGATTGACGAAGTTTGATTAAAGGTATAAAATCACTGCCCTGGGCGTAGCCAGGCCAGTTCAGATGTTGGTGTGTGAACACGCTGAACTCGATGCATCCAATAAACCTGTTTCTCTTCCTTCGTGGTCTCAAGTCCTGATCTTTCGTAAGTAGATTACAAACCACAATCTGCTGCAACAGGATTAGAAAAATATCAGTTGGAAAAGTTACCAGGGGATAGAAAAAGAAAAAGAATGGAGGGGGAATTTGGAAATACGCCTAACAAAATATATTTAAAATTACAACACGAGACCTAAAAAATATTGGTGCTTACTGATGTATAACTATGTAATAGTATTATGGGGATAGCTGGAAACCTGAATCCCTCTCACATTTCGGCCAAAAAAGAGGCTTGGGGGGGGGGGGGAAACCAATTGAACTCGTATATAGGTAGACCTTGAAAAGGAGAAGGTATGTAAAATTAGTAATAAGAAAAATAGTTTTTTTGAATATAATTATTAATCCCATTGATATTGAATGGGGTTTGCTGAAATGCTGAAATACACCATGCAAAATAGAGACTGGAAGGGAGAAAAAGAGAGGGAAAGCGAGAGAGAGGAGACAGGAGAGAGGGAAGCAGAAGGGAGGAAGGAGAGAAGGAAGGTCTGGAAAGAGGGCAGAGGAACAGAGCAAGGGGAAGTAGAGAACAGAGAGATAGAGGCAGTTTTTGGCTGTTTTTCAGGCCCATTGGGGGCATTTTCTGGGCTGTTGTCAGGTAGTAATTTGGGCCATTTTTGGCCTGTTATGGATTGTTTTTTGGCCCAGTTTTTGGGTTGTTTTTAGGCGGTTTCTAGAGTGTTTGGGGGCTATTTACAGGCTGGTTTGGGGCCATTTTGAGGGCTGCTTTTGGGGAAATATTTGGACAATTTGTGGGCCATTTACCAGCCCTTTATGGGCCATTTTCAGACTGTTGTCAGATTGTATTTTGGGGGATATTTGGGGATGTTTTCAGGTGTTTTGTGGCCTTTTTTGAAGTTTTTTGTGGCCATTTTGGGGCTGTTTTTTAGGCTGTTTCCAGGGTGGTTTTTGGCCCATTTTGGGCTGTTCATAGCCATTTTGTGGGCTGTATTTTGGGACTTTTTTGGCCGTTTTCTGGACCATTTCCAGGCTGTTTTCTGGGGTGGGTTTTGGCTCTTTTTTAGCCTGTTTCTCGGAGGTTTTTTGCGCTGTTTTTGGCCATTTGTAGACATTTTCAGGGCTTTTTTTTTTGGACCAATTTTTGGGCCATTTGCAGGCCATTTTTCAGGCTGTTTCTGAGAGGGTTTTGGGGGGCATTTTTAGCTGTTTTTCAGGCCCCAAAAATGTGTGGTGGTGGGACCAGCCAATGATGGAATTAGCCGGTTCACTGAATCGCGGAGAATTTTAACAACTGGCTTGCCGAAACTGATCCGAACTGGCTGAATTCCACCTTTGCCCAGAGGCCACCCTGGAATCAATGGGATCTGATGAGCTCCCCTAGGCACTGGTCACTGCCGTGCCAGAGGTGGGCTGCCCTGCCGAGGGGGCATCCATTGTTTTCTACTATTAAAAAGTCTTGTTGCCTCACCTTGGTTTTGGCCAGAGCTTCTGCCAAACTCTGTCAAGGAGGGGCCTGGTCCCAGGTCCCCTCACCACTTGGGTCTCCTGAGATCTGCCATGGCCATCATCTAGCCGGAGTTTCAGGCTGGCCAAGCAGAACTGGGTGGGTGGACCCACTGGCTTGACTGAACTGCAACAGGGCCCTCGGTGTGGCTACTGCCTCCCACCCTTCAACTCCCCACGCTGCCAGGACCAATGTCTCAAAAATGGCCTCACCAAACCGCTCCCAAAGCAGCACCATTGTTTGACTGCCAGGCTCAGTGGAAAAACTCCACCCCTCATCATCATCACCTTCAGACAGGCAACTCTCCCGCCACCGCGTCAAATATCTGCCAGACAGATTCGATGTCAGTAGCATGGTCCCAAATCACCAGCTGCCAATGAACTCCACCACCATTCTCCGGTGGGTCCCATCTCTTGTCCTCTGTCCTGGACAGATGCCGCATGGACCAGCTGTACATGTCAGCGGGCCTCACACGTCTTGGGGCATATATCTTAACTGGGAAACCCCATCGTCCTGCGCTGGAAGGACTGCCACTAGGGATAGATCCACCGCCACTCCGGCAGTGGCCTCCATCACTGTTCCCTCAGCATTTCCCATGATACTCCCCTGCCTTCTTATACCCTGCAGGGAACAGGTAGGCAACCAGCTGGAGACAAGGAGGGGAGGAGGAGGGAACACTGACTTAGTCATGTTCCAAGCCTCCCGCACCAGAAAACAGCAAGTGACATAGTTCTTGGCATGTGTTTTAATGCAGGCTTGAAAACTCAGCACAAAGTAACTGCAAAGTTATCGCTAGCTGCTGCTGCTTCACATCTGGTTTTAAGAGCCCTGTATGCCCCTCTCCTCCCCAGCAGCTTCTGGATGCTGAGAATGGCGGAGAAGCTTTGGACCAGGGGTGGGTTCCGGTAGCCACAGCTCCTCTGTGCTCTCTTCTTTTTGGAAATTGATTGGCAGCTGTGGCGGAGGCTTCCTTTCGGTCGGCCCTCCTCCTCCTCCTCTCGCAAGGGGGTGGCTGGCTGTGGGAAGGGCGGGAGGGTGCACGCATGCGCAGGGAGACGACCCCCCCCTTTAAGGGAGCGCCAAAGTGCAGCGAAGGCTCCAGCAGAGTAGCTGTCTGCTCGCTTAAGGAGGATCCTAGCAGGACGCAAAAGAACGTGGCTTCTCTCCTGCATTAAGGCCCAGCCTTGCCATGTCCCCCAGCTCCTCAGCCAAGCGTGAAATAATGTACGGGGCCGTTTCGCTCGTGCACTAAGGCTCCAGCGACCCTCCTCCTCCTCCTCTCGTGGGGGGGGGGGAATAACAGGGCAAGGCGATGGCGGGAGCCTTAGTGCAGGAGAGAAGCCGCGTCCTTTTTTCGTCCTGTTAAGACCCTCCTTAGGCGAGCTTTTGCTGTTTAAGACCCTCCTTAAGCGAGCCTTTGCTGTCCTTTGGCGCATGCTTGAGGGGCGTCTCCCCGCACGCACGCACCGTCCCGGCCAGAAAAAGCAGCTAGATGGGGAGGGTTTGTCTACCTACTTTGTGCGATGTGTGTGTGTGTTGGGGGGGCATAGATTGTTCGGAGCTGAGAGAGAAGCAGCTGCGGCAGCGGGAAAACGAGGCTCCTTTGCCAGCCTTCCAGCTGAGAAAACAGAAATATTCGCCCGTTCTGTGCGGGGGGGGGGAGGCAAATCCACCCCGTGACTGTTTCAGAAGAGGAAGTTCCTCTGGGCTTCTCGCCTGCTCCCATCCTTTCTAGCCATGCAGTTCTCGATGGTTTTATCTCCTTTAAACTCAGTCACAGAGGCCGCAATTGTACTGTTGGCTCTTCAGTCACAGATGCTGCCATCTCCTGATAGGAGGCCGAAAAACAGGGTTGAGTCTTGCGGTGTGGTGGTAACGAAGGGGCTTTGGGCAATTCCTATTATGGCTTAATGGCTTGTTTGGATCTGAATGAGGAGGGCTAATCCCATCACCCTGGAGCTGAAGATGGTTTGTGTTGCAGATGAGATGTCTTTTGTCTTTCTGGGGCTATTAAGAAAGGTGGGGGCTGTTTCTCCTTTTCTCATCCAGGGAGGTATAATATTCTGCCTTTTTAATATTTCCTTGAAAATCAAGGGGAAGGCATAAGGTACAGTGTTTCCTTCCTGTTTGGCAGCAACATATTTACCTGTTTGGTGCTAAGGGAAGTTTCAATCAGCTGTTACTTATTTTCATCTCTGTACCTGTTGGCACCTCTATTTGGTTGCTAATTGACACTGAACTGAAGCTCCCTACTGTTTGGAGTCTCACAAAGACAAGTCTTGGGAGAAGCACACAGTCCTCAGGATTTCTGTTGACACCTTGGTGGTAAAATTTTGGAAGTTTACTCCTGCAAAAGTTGGGTTTGGAAAAGCATCTTTGGGACAGCAGCTTGAGTGCTAGAATATCCAGTTTGTTCAAACTTGACTTAGATGAAGAGATTGGAAGAGAACTCATCAAATTTGCAGGTGACATCCAGTTGTGGGGAACAGCACTTTGAATCCTGCATCCAGTTTTGGTCACCAGAATACAAAAGTGTTTAGGCTGCAGAAAGAGTGCAGAGAAGAAGAACAAAGTCATGTAGGGCAGTGGTCCCCAACCTTTTTATCGCCGCGGACCAGTCAGCCTTTGATAATTTTACCGTGGCCCGCTGAGCGCGCGCAGGGATGGAGGAGCATTGTTCGCGATGACACATTGATTGTTCAGTATGGCTAGCGTAGATAGCGTAGCACAAACTGCGCCTACGCAAGGCTACGCTACTAGCGCTGTCTACGCTAGCCCTACGTAGCTGCGCAGGCGCTCTTAGGTTTTTTTCAGAAATCAGCCAGCGCTGAAGCGCTGAAAAGGAATGAGAAGGGCGGCGCTGGACACAGGGGGGCGGTGGGCCGCTGGTGACGTCAGAGTGCCACCAGCGGTCCAGTAACACCCCTTGTGCCAGTTAGCCCTAATTTGCATACAGAAAGAAACTATGGCCCCTGGCCGCTGCAGCGATCATGGCCCCCGGCCGCTGCAGCGATCATGGCCCCCGGCCGCTGCGCGGCCCGGTGCCAGGTACTCCACGGCCCGGCACCGGTCCGCGGACCGGGGGTTGGGGATCACTGATGTAGGGGACTGGAGGGTAAAACATACGATGAACAGTTGTAGGAATTGGGTAACAGAGAGAAGGAGCGGAGTGATGTGATAGCAGTTTTTCAGTACTTATTATATTTCTCTTGACTCAGGTACAAATACAGGTTGCTAGGAGTCTGAACATGACTGATAGCACATAATCAGTGAGAGGATCTGGCCAATGCCATAGTTAGATAGGACAAGCCTGTTTTTCAGCCTCCTATCAGGAGATGGCAGCATCTGTGACTGAAGAGCCAACAGTAAAATTGCGGGCCCTTCCAGTTGACCTTAAAGGAGTTAAAACCATCGAGTACTGAATTGCTAGAAAGGATGGGGGGAAAGGAGCACAGAGGAACTTCTTCCGAAACACTCACGGAAGACGAGAGGGGAGAGTAAGGTGACCAGTTTTTCAGATTGGAAAAGAGGGACACCCTTGACCGGGGGGGGGGGGGGGGGACTTGATTAAAAAAACTTTTTTTGTCAAAAGGTCACCCCAGGACACTGAAACCAGAATAAATACGAATCTGTTGCCAAACAAAATTTTGATCACGTGACCATGAGGAGGCTGCAACGGTCGCTAAGTGTGAAAAATGGTCGCAACGGTCGCTAAGTGTGAAAAATGGTCATCAGTCACTTTTTTCAATGCCATTGTAACTTTGGTCACTAAATGTTTTCCCCCTCCTCGAGACTCCTCACTTCTTCCTTCATTCCTCTTGCTTATCTACCTTCACCTTATCTGTCTTCTGCTCTTTCCCTCTCTTCCTTCCTTCCTCCCTCCTTCCATCCTCTTCTTTCCTCACTCACTCCCTTCCTCCTTTTTTCTCTTCCTTCCTCCTTCCATTCTTTATACGATATAAAATTCAATGAGGGTGAAACACACCAAATCTGGCAAAGCTGCCTTGCACCAACCTGGCCTGCCCATAGAATAGCAGCCACTTTGAGACACATAAACCTGGTCTGAACATATTGCATCACAAAGATTTGCAAAGATCACATTTGCAAAAAGGAACATTTCTTGTAGTAAATACATTTTATAAACAATTTAAAAGTAAAAATCCCCCCCAAAATAATAAAAAAGGTATTCTATAAATAAAAGAAATCCTTAAAAACCATTGTTAAGTATTACACCAGCAATAATTTATACTGTCACCATTTCAAACTATCATCAGAAATACGAATCTGTTGCCAAACATCAACATTTTGATCGTGTAACCATGAGGATGCCACAACGGTCGCTAAGTGTGAAAATGGTCGCTAAGTGTGAAAAATGGTCATCAGTCACTTTTTTCAATGCCATTGTAATTTTGGTCACTAAACAGCCATGTTCCTGACTTAACAACCACCATGATTCACTTAACGTGGCAATAAAAGGTCGCAAAATGAGGCAAAAATCATTTAACAAACGTCTCCCTTAGCAACAGAAATTGGGGGATCAATCCTGGTCGTAAGTCGAGGATTACCGGTAGCCAATTGCAAAAGGCAACTTTACTTGGAACAGGTGAGATTGTGCCCGGATCCCTTTCATGCCAACATATCCATCTTCTGCTCTTTCCCTCTCTTCCTTCCTTTCTCCTTCCATCATCTCCTTTCCTCACTCACTCCCTTCTTCCTTTTTTCTCTTCCTTCCTCCTTCCATTCTTTCAGCTTCATTTCTTTTGCCTATCTACCTTCTCTGTCTTTCTGCTCTTTCCATTTCTCCCTTCCTCTTTGCTTTTGTTCCTTTCTCCTTCAATCCTTTCCTATTTCTTGCTTCTTCCTTCCTTCTGCCTATCTACCTTCACCTTCTCTGTCTTTCTGCTCTTTCCCTGTCTTCCCCTTTCCTCCCTCCTTCCCTTCTTCCCTTTCTAGTTCCATCCTTTCTTCTTTCCTCTCTCCCTCTTTTTTCCCTTCCCCCTTCCTCTTGCCTATCAACTTCATCCTCTTTGTCTTTCTGCTCTTTCCCTCTCTTCCCCTTTTCTTCCTACCTCCTTCCTTCTCCCTCCCTTCTTCTTTTTCTTCCTTTCTTCTTCCATCTTCCTCCTTCTCCTTCCATTCTTTCTCCTTCCATCCATCTTTTCTCCTTCCATCTTCTCCCCCCCTCCCTTCTTCTTTTCCTCCCCCCTCCCTCCTTCCTTCCTCTCCTTCCCTTTCTCACACACAGGAAGGGGAGGGGGGCTATCTAGTCGCTTTCACAGCATAATTTCTTTATCTAACTTTTAAAAAACAGTGTGCAAATCAAACGAGATTTTCGTAACCTGCGAAGCACCAAGTTATATTATGTTGTTACAAATTCGCAGCTACTCCATTCTTTCTGATAGGGAACTACATTTCCCAAGATGCCTCAGGTCCTCAAAGCGCTGAACGCAGTTTTGCAATTGACTCCAGCGAGGCCCGGTAGCCGCCGGCTGGGGTGGTTGTCAGGGCGATGCGGAGCGGACGCGCCGTTTGTTACTGCTTCCAGCAATCAAGACGGACAAGGGAAGCGACTGAAATGGACGCTGGCTGCAGGAGAGCGAGGCTGCTGCCAGCCGTTTCACCTTGCGCAGCGAATTTGACTGGGTCCCGGGGCTTCTGCCGGGTGGCAGAAGCCCGGGACCCAGTCAAATTCGCTGCGCAAAGTGAAACGGCCGGCAGCAGCCTCGCTCTCCTGCTACGGCTTCTGTTTCAGTAGGGAAGAAAACTTCCTTTCGCTTCCCGAATTTGACTGGGTCCCGGGGCTTCTGCCGGGCGGCAGAAGCCCGGGAAGCGAAAGGAAGTTTTCTTCCCTACTGAAACAGAAGCCGCAGCAGGAGAGCGAGGCTGCTGCCAGCCGTTTCACCTTGCGCAGCGAATTTGCACTGGGTCCCGGGGCTTCTGCCGGGCGGCGGGACCCCCGCACGACGTTCTGTGCGGGCGGCAGCCGCTGCACCCATGCTCTCGGAGGCAGCGATCCCATTCACGAAGAGGCAGCTCCTCGTGGGCGCAGCGCCTGCCGCCCGCACAGAGTGAATTTAATTGGGATCGCCTGCGGCCGCGAGGACCCCTGCACAAATGGATTCCTCACGGCCGCAGGCGATCCCAATTCACTCAGCCAGGGCGGGCAATTTCTGCACGAATGGACTACTCCTCGCGGCCGCAGGAGAGGGAGGAGGAGGGGGCAGCCGAGCCGCCCGACTCCTGCACGAACGGAATATTCCTCGTGGCCGCAGGCGATCCCAATTCACTCAGCCAGGGCGGGCAATCTCTGCACGAACGGACTACTACTCGCGGCCGCAGGAGAGGGAGGAGGAGGGGGCAGCCGAGCCGCCCGACTCCTGCACGAACGGAGTATTCCTCGCGGCCGCAGGCGATCCCAATTCACTCAGCCAGGGCGGGCAATTTCTGCACGAACGGACTACTCCTCGCGGCCGCAGGAGGACAGGGAGGAGGAGGGGGCAGCCGCCCGCACGTGGTTCAGGGGCTTCTGCCGGGCGGCGGGAGCCCCTGCACCGCATGGAACTTCTCTGCCGCAGGCGACTGCAGCTGCCCCCACCCTCTCCTCCTGCCGCGGCGAGCGGAAAATTCGATTAGAATTAGATTACTCACCAGTCAGCGCAGCTGCAACCTCTTTCGTCTTTTGTAGAAAGGAAATGGAAACTCGCGCAAGCGTGCTGAAAATTTCCCATCCCAGCCAGCTCACTGATTGGCTGGAGTCCAGGCCAATCCAATCAGTGAGCGGGAGGCTGGGCTGGCTTAAATTTGTAGGTAGTAGGTGAAAGGCTAAAAGCACGCTTTTTTTGGCGCTCGCAGCTCCCGCCCATCAGCTGCTAGCTTGCTGGGCTGGCTCATCTGGTAGGATAGAGAACAGAACGATGAGCCAGCCCAGCAAGCTAGCAGCTGATGGGCGGGAGCTGCGAGCGCCAAAAAAAGCGTGCCTTTTAAAAAGGCGGGCGGGACGCGGGAAAATGCGTTGGAAGGCGGGTGTGTCCCACCAAAAGCGGGACGTCTGGTCACCTTAGGGGAGAGTGACGCGCAGAGAGACTCTGGCGCCTCTTCCAAGGATCGAAGCAGCAATCTGGTAAACCAACCTCCTCTTTCCTTAACGTCTTGGAATAATTTATATGTAATTCTTGGTTTTATCCCTTGTAATATAAACTCAGAGATCTCCATCTGCAATTGTTTCAATGGAGTATCACTTACAAGTATTTGTAAAGTCTAAAACAGAAAATGTATTTTTGGTAATTAGGGTGCTGGAGGTTAAAACGTACAAAGAATGGTTATAGGAATTGGGCATGCCTAGTCTAATGAGAAGGACTAGAGGAGACATGGTAACAGTGTTCCAATATTTGAGGGGCTCCTATGAAGACAAAGACGTCCATTTATTTTCCAAAGTACCAAAAGAAACGATGGATGGAAACTAACCAAAGAGAGATGCAACCTATAACTAAAAAGAAAATTCCAAGTAGAATGGTGGTCTTATTTACAGATACAACCAAGGTTTGCACAGGATAGGAAGAAGAAAGGTATTACCAAAGATTACACAATATTAGATAAACCTTTGATGCAGACAGAAAACAGGTTGATCAAAGTGTTATATGGATTTTTCTTGGAACATAAGCTAGAGGAGGAACATGTCAAAGAAACTATGGTCGCCTGGGTGAAAAAATTTGATTATAATGGGGAATCGGTTAAGTGGGAAAAACTTTGGATACGTAATCGGAAACTAACATTGGCTACGTCGTATAAAGAAAATTTTTATAAGATGTTCTACAGATGGCATCTCCCCCCAACACGGCTCTCCAAAACGTTTAAAAACTGGCCCCAAATTGTTGGAAGTGTAAAAAAACACCAGGCAGTTTTTATCATATGTTGTGGACATGCAAGTCCTAATGAGGAGGACTAGCGGAGATATGACAACAATGTTCCAATATTTGAGGGGCTCCTATGAAGACAAAGACGACTATTTATTTTCCAAAGTACCAAAAGGATGGAAACTAACCAATGAGAGATGCAACCTGTAACTATAAAGAAAATTCCAAGTGGAATGGTGGTCTTATTTACAGATACAACCAAGGTTTGCACAGGATAGAAAAAAGGAAGGTATTACCAAAGATTACACAATATTAGATAAACCTTTGATACAGACAGAAAAGAGATCGATCAAAGTGTTACATAGATTTTCGTTGGAACGTAAGCTAGAGGAGGAACATGTCACCTGGGTGAAAAAATTTGGTTATTTTTTTTAATTAAATAAGATTTTATTGGTAAAACGAAAATACAAAATCCATAACTTGTAAAAAACAATACAACTACATTTCGAGATATTCCCATACTATCAAATCATATAAACATCAAAGGTTAGGTATCTTATTCCTTCCCTCCCTCTTCTCTTCCCTCATTTCTTCTTTTCCATACCCTTTTCTTCCCTCACCCCTCACTTCCTTCTCCCCTGCCTTCCCTCCTTTCTTTTCTCCTTTTCTCCTTTCCTTCCCCCTTCTTTCCCTCCCTCGATCCCCCCTCCTTCTCACATACCTTCCCTCCTTCCCTTCCTCTTTCCCTCCTCCTTTCTTTTCTCTTAATCTCCCTCCTTTCCTCCCTCCTTCCTTCCTTTCAACTCTCCTCTCTTTCTTTCCCTCCCTCTTTCCCTCTTTACTACCCTCTCCTCTTCCCTCCCTCCTTCCTCCCCCAGTTTCTTCTCTTTCTTCTCTCCTTCTTTCTTCCCACCTTCTTTCCCTTCTCTTCTTTCTCTTCCTCCTCTTTATCCTTCCCCCCTTCTTCTGCCTTTCCTGTTCCTCTCCTTTCTCCTCTCCATCCTGACTTCCCTACTGTCCTCCTTCCCTCCCCTCTAACCTTTGTTACATTTACATATTTTCCTCTGCTGAGGACAACCTGGTTCTCTTTTCCTTTCCTTGCTTAAAGAGGCAAGGATTATAAGTCCTCTTGCCTCATCTAAAATGAAGTTTAATCGCTAATTCCATGCAGGTAGTTATAGCGGATTTCCTATCAGCTTTTTTAAGTTTTCCCAACTTTGTAGTCTAACAAAATTGCTCGACGGTGGGTTCTCACCCCTAATACATTTCTCCTTTCGCTTATCTCTCAGTTGTTGTATATTGTTCATTTGAGTTATTGGTTTAATCATATTAGGCTAGTCAGCTATCTCTTTTTGTGTCTAAGTCTTCACTGACTCATCCAGCCATTTGTACAGCTTCTCCCAGACTGTATAAAAGTCTGTATCTTCTTTGTCGTTAATTCGCATCGTCAATCTGTTCATTTCTGCCAGTTCTAAAATTTTATTCATCACCATAGTGTTGGTGGGGGCATTTTCACTCTTCCAGCACTGTGCGTAAACAATCCTTGACGCTGTCAGAATATGGACTAGGAGGTATTGGTTAGATTTGCATATTTTTTGATCTATTATCCCTAATAAGAAAGTTTCCAGCTTAAGACATAGTTTAATTGACAAGATTCCATTCAGCCATCCTAGTATTTGCTTCCAATATGCTTTGGCATCCGGACACGTCCACCACATATGGTAGTACGTGCCCAGCACTGTTTTACATTTCCAGCATATGGCCGAAACTTTTGAAGACATTTTCGCCAGTCTTGTCGGTGGAAGATGCCAGCGGTAGAACATTTTATATATATTTTCTTTATAGGCCGTCGATTTTGTCAATTTTAGGTTCCATTCCCAGACTCTTTCCCAGTTGTCTAGGTCTATTGTGTGGCCGATGTTTTGGGCCCAGGTTACCATGACTTCTTTTACTCTTTCTGCTTCCGTTTTTCGAATCAGTAAGCAGTTGTATATTTTTGAAATTAGTTTCTCATCTGGTCCAATTAAAATTTTATCTAATTCCTGGTTCTTGTTCTGGAAGCCGGGTTGTGCTAGATCGAATTTGTGTTTGTTTTGAATTTGAAGATATGGCCACCAATCGATGTTTATTCCCTTATCAGCCAAATTTTCCCTGGGGTTTAGTTTGTTTTGGTCGTCTAGCAACTGTTGGTAGGTAACAATTTTATCCAGATTTATCAAATTTGGGTATATCAGGGCTTCCGTCGGAGATATCCATTTAGGTAGTTGCATGTAGTATTTCCTTCTAATTTCCAGCCAGTCCTTAATTAATACCCCCCCCCCCCTTAAATGGTGTCTACTAAAATAATTGTGGATTTTATTTCCCTCGCACCATAAGTAGTTGTGCCACCCGTATTGCAGGTCGTGGCCCTCTATTGTTAAGATTCTTTTATTAGCTAACATTACCCATTCTTTTATCCACATAGTTGTTGCTGCTTGATGATATGTTTTCCATTCCGGTAAGCCCATTCCCCCTTGAGTTCTTTTATCCTGCAGATGCATATATTTTATTCTGGGCTTTTTACCATTCCATATAAAGTTTCGAATCATTTTGTCCAAATCATTATAAAATTTTTCCCCTAACTTGACCGGTGCCGTTTGAAATAGGTAGAGGATTTTTGGCAAAACATTCATTTTAATTACTGCGACTCTTCCCATCAGTGATAGTTGTAGTTTTGACCAGGTTTTTAAGTCCTTTTGAGTATTCTGTAACAACTTATCATAGTTGTCTTCTTTTATGGAAGAGCATTTCGCAGACAGCCAGATCTCTAAATACTTAATTTTCTTAGTTACCTTTAATTCCATTGTTTTCTCTAGTTCTCCAATCTGGTTTTTGGGAAAAAATTTTATAATCATTTTTGTTTTTTCCTTGTTTATTTTTAAACCGGCCACACACCCAAAGTTCTCAATGTCCTTCATCAAATTGGGTCCTGAAAGTAAGGGGTCTTCCACTATAAAGACCATGTCATCCGCGAAGGCCTGTACTTTATATTGTTCTTTTTTTATGGTCAAGCCCCTAATTTCCTGATTTGATCTTATCCGATTTAAAAGAACCTCTAGTGACATAATAAATAGTAGTGGGGAGAGCGGACACCCTTGTCTAACACCCTTTCCAATTTGTATCCTCTCCGTTAGTTCCCCGTTGACTATGATATTTGCAGATTGCCGTGAATATATAGATTCTATAATCTTAGTGAATTTGTCGCCAAATTTCATCATTTTTAGTTGAGTGATTAGAAAGTTCCAATCAAGGTTATCAAAGGCTTTCTGGGCGTTGACAAAAATTAATGGGAGTTGTTTCTCGGATCTTGTTTGATAGAATTCCAGGGTATCAATTATTATTCTTGTATTGTTTCTAATATGTCTTTTTGGGAGAAAGCCGTTTTGATCCGAATGGATACTTTGATTTAATATTATTTTTAGTCTTTCCGCCAATATTGATACAAAAATTTTGTAATCTGCATTTAACAGGGATATGGGTCTATAATTTTGGACCTTGCTACTGTCCGCCTCTTCCTTTGGTATTAGGGTGATGTAAGCTTCCCCCCATGATTTTGGGACCCTACCATTTTGTAGTGCCTCATTACATAGTTCTAATAATTTGTCTTCCATGGTATTTTGAAGTTTTTTATATATTTCCGACGGAAGCCCATCCGGCCCAGGTGTTTTATTGTTTTTTTGTTTTTGAATGTTTTTGTTTTTTCAGTTCTTCTTGTGTAATTTCTTTATCGAGCATCTCTCTCATCTCCTCCGACAAGACTGGAAGTTTCTGCTTTATAAGGTATTTTCTAATGTCTTGTTCATTAATTTCGTCTTGTTTATATAGTTTCCTATAATAGTTCTGTACTATCTTTTTCTTTTCTCCTATTTCTTGTTTCAAATTCCCCTCCTCGTCACACAATTGTTTAATAATTCTTTTGACCTTCTCCTTTCTTATTTTGTGGGCCAACCATCTCCCAGTTTTATTTGCATGTTCAAAATAATTCTGCTTCATTCTCTTAATGTTTTGTGCTATTTCCTCTTGAGAGATCAAATTTATTTGGTGTTTAATTAACTCTCCTTTTTCCCTGTGTCTACTGTTTTCTGGGTCTTTCTGGGTCAGCAGTTCCGTCTCTCTTAATTCTTTGTTCAGTGTATTAAGTTTTCCTCTGTATACTTTGTTTCTTCTTATTATATAGGCTATTGATGTTCCCCTCACAACTGCCTTCATCGTGTCCCAAACATTTTGTATTGAGGTCTGCTCTTTACAGTTTTCTTTAAAGAAGTAGCCCAATTCCTTTTCTATTTGTTGTACAAATTGTTTCTCTTGTAGTATGTTCTGGTTTAATGTCCACCTAGCTTTTATCCTTGCCTTCCCTTTCCATTGCCATAAGACTGGGTGATGGTCAGCCCACTTGTTCGTTGTTATTTCAATATTTACAGTATCCATGAGTAGTTCCGGGTTTGACCAAACCATGTAGATACGGGACCATGAATTATGTGGATGGGAGTAAAACGTGTACTGTTGCATCTTGTCATTCATTGTTCGCCAGACATCATAAGGATCTAATTCCTTCACCATATTTACATAGGCAGACGGTAGTTTCCTTCTTGTACTTTTCTTGTGTGTACCCTTATAGTCCATCTTACCGTCTGCTATAGCGTTGAAATCCCCTAGAATACATATATTTTGCCACTCTATTTCATTTATCCTCTTATATAGATTAACATAAAATCTCTCTTGTTTTTGGTTTGGGGCATAGATTCCAACTAGTAAAAAATTTTTCCCACCATTCATTATCTCCACCATTAATATCCTACCGTCTTTGTCTGCGTGTATTAATTTGGGGTTCAACCATTCTTTTATATACATCACAATTCCTCTTTTTCTGGTTTGTGCTGACGAGCAGAATGTTTTACCTAGTTTTGGACAGACCAACAGGTTATTGTACTTTTCTTTAATGTGGGTTTCCTGAAGACAGATTACATCTAACTTTTGTTTCACTAGATCCAACAGTACACGGTTTTTTTTGGAAGTTATGTTAAGACCATTTACATTTGCTGATAGTACATTCGTTTCCCATTCTTCAATTCCATTACACATTATTCGCTTTGAGGGCGCCTTTAGATCTTGTCTCGATGGGTGACCTTGCTTTCGAATCTTCTCTGCCATATCTCTCTCGCTCTCTGGCCTCTCCCACCCCCCGCCCCTCTGGTTGAGTTTCAATTATAGTGTCCTCCTGTCTTAAAAGTCCTTCTTTATTAAACCTCTCATCGTCTGCTAGTAAAAGTTCCTGGAATTCTTGAGCTTTCGCCAAGGTATCTATCCGATATTTCTTTTCCCTCCATGTTATTAACATTCCTTCTGGAAGGAGCCATCTGAACTGGATTCTATCTCCGTTTAAACGTGTGGAGAGGAAGTTGTATTTCCTTCTCTTCTCTCTGACTCTCCATGGAGTCTGTTTTAAGATGAGAATTTCTTTACCCTTGTATGTTAGAGAGTCCCCTCTTATTGTACTTAGAATGTCCTCTCTCAGCTGCCTTCTCAACACCCTCACATGGATCTCCCTCGGAAGCCGGTGGCGTCTCGCGAAGCCTGTATTGACTCTATAGGCTTTGTCCAGTTCGTTAATAACCTCTTTTTTCGGCCTGCCGAGGACTAATCCCAGGATTTCTCCAATCAGCTCCCGGAGGTTTTCATCTTTTGCTTCCTCCACGTTTTGTAGTCTTAAATAATATGCTGATCGCTCTAATTCTAGCTGGAGGATGGCCTCCTCCAGGCTTGAGTTTATAGATTCCAGATTGTCCTCTACTTTGTCTATCCTTTTTTCCGCTATTTCCGTTCTCCCCTTAACATTTTGAATTTCCTGCTCATTTTTCAGCAGCGCTGTTTGTATTACTCCTATACGTTCCGCAATCTTTCCCATATTGTTTCTTACTTCATGCATTTCATTTTTTACTCCCTCCAGGCCTTTGGCGACACTTTCACCCATCTTCAATATTGCCTCTTGTAGGGAGTCCATTGTTACCACCTGGTCTTGTAGGGTTGGGGCTGCCTTATCTCCCATTTGCCTGCCCTCAGGGGACTTTTCCCTCACCGGGGTAGATAGGGGAGTTTGCTTTTTACTCCCTTTAATTAAAGTTACTGTTTTTGTTGCCATTTGCTTTGATTCAGCTCTTCCCCTATAAGCTGTAAGTCTAGTACCCTCTGAATGCTGTTTGAGTAATTATACAGAGCCCGGGGTACATACAAGGTAATTAAACTGGGGCAGGGCTGTGTAATATAGGCTCAGTTAATTCTATAGTATCTGGGAGACGTCTACTAGTTAGGAAGAGAGACGTTTCAGCGTGATACGACAGGGTGCAGGAGAGGCCAGGAAGTTTTTAGAACTCACCCATCAATCTCTTCCTGTTGTCAGTATAATGTTATCCTTCTGCTGTCTCTGGCTGTAATATGACACCGCGTACTTAGTGATTTAAAGTTGGTTCAAACCCTTGTGATTAAGCTTTTTCCCTTTTTCCCTGGAAGGCAAATCCAGTTGACTGTCTTTCTCTCCTCCGTCTCGTCCTCCGTTAATCCTCAAATTTAAATAGTCCAAAGTCTCGGTCTTCCTCTATCCACTCCGTCAATGAACTCTCTCAAAATTTTCCTGTTTGTCTTTACTAGCCGCTTCAGATAAATGCGCCCACACACGTATCTGTACTTGTTGCAGTTAAGTTGTTTATCTTTTAGATTTAGGCTTTTAAATCAGATCTTGTGATTACCGTCATTCGATCCGCTACGTTCCCTGCTGCTGTCTCTCCCTTCCTAATTAGTGGCTGGCAGTCACGTCTTCTGGTCGGCCATTAATCAGCCGACCTCTTTTGCACGAACTCTGAGGGAGCCTCTCGCTTGGTGGGGGGAGATCGCCCTTCACCCTCCACTGCACAGATGCTTCCCCTCTCCACAGGTCCTCGCACCTCGAAGGGACCTTGCCTATTACGGCCACGCTCGTGCAAAAACCGCCAAAAAAAAAAAATTGGTTATTATGTGGAATTGGCTAAGTGGGAAAAACTTTGGATACTTAATCGGAAACTAACATTGGCTACAGC
The DNA here is from genome assembly GCF_051295495.1 of Thamnophis sirtalis. NCBI lineage: Eukaryota > Metazoa > Chordata > Lepidosauria > Squamata > Natricidae > Thamnophis > Thamnophis sirtalis. Next base: position 21,812,906 of record NW_028261383.1, on the reverse strand, counting down.
GTATAAAGAAAAATTTTATAAGATGTTCTACAGGTGGCATCTCCCCCCAACATGGCTCTCCAAAATGTTTAAAAATCTGGCCCCAAATTGTCGGAAGGCACTTTTTATCGTATGTGGTGGACATGCAATGAGGCCAAAAATATATAGGAAAATGATTCAATCATGGTTAGAACAAATGGTGGGAGACAAAATTCTGTTTAAACCAGAAATTTTTCTCCTAGGTATAATACCGGAAGGGTTTAAGAAAGATACACTTTATCTAATTATATCAGTGACATGCAGTCAGGGGGAGGCAGAGCGTCACCACTGTCATCATGAAAAAAAAGGAAAAAGGCTCAGGTAGTTGCTTCCAGAGTCACAGTGGATGACTCTGCTTAGTGCTTAACTGTTTTAAAAAGCCTCTAAAAAAGTGCCCACTACAGGAGGAGGCGGGAGAACCACGTGCCTCATTTAGTCTGACTTTATGTTCACTCGAGCAGAGTTAAGCAAGGGTTGAAAGCCGAAAAATTCCTTATGTAGATGAGGTACGTGGTTCTCTTGCCTCCTCCTGTAGAGGGCGTTTTTTTAAGAGGCTTTTTTAAACACTTAAGCAGAGTCATCCATTGGGGACTCTGGCAGCCACTAACCCAGCCTGACCTCAGCAGCTCTTGCCTTTTTCCTTTTATATTTTTACATTTTCATGATGGCAGGCAAGAGCAGAGTTGAAATCCTCTGTGATTGTGAAACAGCTGGAAAAGGTATGTGGGTCGGAGGGAGGGGGAGGAATTCAAAATTAATGTAATTTTTTAAGTAATATGTCTGTGTGTGTGTGTGTGTGTGTGTGTGTGTGCGCGTGTGTTTGTTTCTTCACTCAAACAAACTCTCAATTTGAGAGAGAGTTTGTTTGAGAAGAGAGGGAGGGTGGTAGAAGAGGCAGCGAGGGCAGCTGGCCAGCTTTCTTTTACCCGTCTCTGCAGCCGGGCTGGCACTTTCTTTCTTTTGCCCAGAGGCGGGCAAAACAAATTAATCCCAAATGAAGATGAAATAATACGAAAGATTATGGATTGTGGCGAAATGGATAAACTAACTAAAAAAAATCCAGGGAAAGGAAGAATCAAGAATTCTACCAGATATGGGATAAATGGCATAGGTGGATGGAGGAAAGAAACAAAAATCAATGGAAGAATATAACAAAACTCAAAAATAATAGTTCTGAGTAAAATAAGAGGGTTAAGCATGATGAAATCTAAATGAAATACAATACAAGGGGAAATAATATAAGGTGAGCGGTATCGATTGATGATTGCTATTATAAAAAACAGGAAGTTCCCGTTCGTACTGTATTGTATAAATGTGGTGTACGTCTAATTTTTGTGTTTGTGTATTTTACATGTTTGTTAATAAAAACCTTTTTTTTTAAAAGCGGCTTTTGCCCGACCCGCCGCTATGTCCGACATAGAGTCGGGACACTTCTATGTCGGACGTAGAAAGAAAGCGGCTTTTTCCCACCCCACCTCTATATCAGACATAGTGGTGGGGCGGGCAAAAGCCGCTTTTTTCTTTTGCCGCACTGGCAGCTTTCAAAAAGAGATTTGACGGCCACCTCTGAAATGGAAGAGCAGAGGGATGGACTAGAAGACCTTTAAGGTCCCTTCCCACTCTATTATTCTGTTATATATTGTATTCATCTTAATTACAGTGATTCTAGCCAATAATTGCTATACTAAGAATTTGTATTGACCCAAGTCATGGTTGAATGCAAATGTGAACTTGGATCTCCATAATCTTCAATATGTCAAATAAATCATAATTAATCGAAGGTTATTTTAGCATTGTGGAATATTTCCTTTTTACCTTTAATGTATACAGTGTTTTTTTTTACATATAGGAATTGGGCATGTCTAGTCTAATGAGAAGGACTAGCGGAGACATAACAACAGTGTTCCAATATTTGAGGGGCTCCTATGAAGACAAAGACGTCCATTTATTTTCCAAAGTACCAAAAGAAACGATGGATGGAAACTAACCAAAGAGAGATGCAACCTATAACTAAAAAGAAAATTCCAAGTAGAATGGTGGTCTTATTTACAGATACAACCAAGGTTTGCACAGGATAGGAAGAAGAAAGGTATTACCAAAGATTACACAATTTTAGATAAACCTTTGATACAGACAGAAAACAGGTTGATCAAAGTGTTATATAGATTTTTCTTGGAACATAAGCTAGAGGAGGAACATGTCAAAGAAATTATGGTCTCCTGGGTGAAAAAAATTGATTATAATGGGGAATTGGCTAAGTGGTAAAAACTTTGGATACTTAATCGGAAACTAACATTGGCTACGTCGTATAAAGAAAAATTTTATAAGATGTTCTACAGATGGCATCTCCCCCCCAACACGGCTATATAATGTGAATGTATGTTCACTTTGACTTTGCGGTACTGCATTGTTTTAAATGTAAAAATAATAAAAATATACTCAAAAAAAAAATCCTACCAATTACAGCAATCAACCAATGGAATAGCTTGCCTTCAGAAGTTTTGGGTGCTCCATCACTGGAAACTTTCAAAAAGAGATTTGACGGCCACTTCTGAGGGGTGGACTAGAAGACCGTTAAGGTCCCTTCCCACTCTATTATTCTGTCATATACTGTAGTCATCTTAATTACAGCGATTCTAGCCAATAATTGCTATTCTAAGAATTTGTATTGACCCAAGTCAACCAGAGAATTCCATGGTTGCATACAAATGTGAACTTGGGTCTCTGTAATCTTCAATGTGTCAAATAAATCATAATTAATCTAAGGTTATTTTAGCATTTTGGGATATTTCCTTTTTACCTTTAATGTATATGGTATTATTTTTTAATATGTATGTCTTCTGCAACCATTTTATAAGCAATTTCTTTGAATCTTACAGGCAAAGAGGATGCCAATAAGAGAACTCCGGACACCTGAGAATAACAAGCAACGTTAAAAAGGAAAGTTAATCAAGCCAGAAATCAAAACATTTCCATCTCCTACAGAAACCCACAAAATTCTCCTTCTTCCCCAGCAGGTAATCAAGAAGAGATTTCGAACTGGAAAACGTAGAATATGCAGAACACAAGGATACATTACACGTAGTTCTCGACTTATAACAGTTCATTTAGTAACTATTCAAAGTGACAGGGCCACTGAAAAACCTGACTGATGACCATTTTTCACACTTATGACTATTGCAGAAGCCCCATGGTAACGTGATCTATATTTGAATCCTTGGCAGCTAACTCACATTTATGACGGTTGCCATGTTTTACGGTGACATGATCCCCTTTTGCGGCTCCACAGATGTGGCTATCATGGGCAAAGTGCGTATTTCAAATCACAACTAAGTGTGCATGAAATGATCCACATTGGAGAAAAGCAATACTAATGTGGCCAAAGCTTTAGTCAGAACTGCTCCTTGTGGTTGGTTCATGGAAGGACCCACATAGGGGAGGAGCCCTACATGTGCTCCCAAGGAACTGAGCTTGGCAACTTGGTGATACATTAGAGAACTCCCACCAGGGAGAATCCTGACTGTGAGAAAAGTTTCACTCTGAACTCCAGCCTGGTAATATATTAAAGGATGCACACAAAAAAGAAATCATATGAATGTTCTGATTGCGGGGAATGTTTCAGCAAGAATTCCAACCTGTTGAGACACCAGAGGACTCACACAGGAGAGAAACCCTTTGAATGTCCTGAGTGTGGGAAAGGTTTCAGGTACAAGTCCATCCTGTTGAGGCACCAGAGGACTCACACAGGAGAGAAACCCTTTAAATGTCCTGACTGTGGGAAAGATTTCAGTGACAGGTCCAACCTGGTGATGCACCAGAGGACTCACACAGGGGAGAAACCTTTCGAATGTCCTGATTGTGGGAAAAGTTTCAGTTACAAGTCCATCCTGTTGACACACCAGAGGACTCACACAGGGGAGAAACCCTTTAAATGTCCTGACTGTGGGAAAGGTTTCAGTCAGAATTCCAGCCTAGTAATACACCAGAGGACTCATACAGGAGAGAAACCCTTTAAATGTCCTATTTGTGGGAAAGGTTTTAGTGATAATTCCAGCCTGGTGACACACCAGAGGACTCACACAGGAGAGAAACCTTTCGAATGTCCTGATTGTGGGAAAAGTTTCAGTAACAGGTCCGTCCTGTTGATACACCAGAGGACTCACACAGGAGAGAAACCGTACGAGTGTCCTGACTGTGGGAAAGGTTTCAGTCAGAATTCCATCCTGATGAGACACCAGAGGACTCACACAGGAGATAAACCCTTTGAATGTCCTGACTGTGGGAAAGCTTTCAGTCAGAATTCCTACCTAGTGATACACCAGAGGACTCACACAGGAGAGAAACCCTTTGAATGTCCTGATTGTGGGAAAGGTTTCAGTCAGAATTCCAGCCTAGTGCAACACCAGAGGACTCACACAGGAGAGAAACCCTTTGAATGTCCTGAATGTGAGAAAAGTTTCAGTAACAGGTCCGTCCTGTTGATACACCAGAGGACTCACACAGGAGAGAAACCCTTTAAATGTCCTGACTGTGGGAAAGATTTCAGTGACAGGTCCAACCTGTTGATGCACCAGAGGACTCACACAGGGGAGAAACCTTTCGAATGTCCTGATTGTGGGAAAAGTTTCAGTTACAAGTCCATCCTGTTGACACACCAGAGGACTCACACAGGGGAGAAACCCTTTAAATGTCCTGACTGTGGGAAAGGTTTCAGTCAGAATTCCCACCTGGTGATGCACCAGAGGACTCACACAGGGGAGAAACCTTTCGAATGTCCTGATTGTGGGAAAAGTTTCAGTTACAAGTCCATCCTGTTGACACACCAGAGGACTCACACAGGGGAGAAACCCTTTGAATGTCCTGATTGTGGGAAAGGTTTCAATCGGAATTCCCACCTAGTGACACACCAGAGGACTCACACAGGGGAGAAACCCTTTAAATGTCCTGACTGTGGGAAAGGTTTCAGTCAGAATTCCCACCTGGTGATGCACCAGAGGACTCACACAGGGGAGAAACCTTTCGAATGTCCTGATTGTGGGAAAAGTTTCAGTAAGAGGTCCGTCCTGTTGATACACCAGAGGACTCACACAGGAGAGAAACCCTTTAAATGTCCTGTTTGTGGGAAAGGTTTTAGTGCTAATTCCAGCCTGGTGACACACCAGAGGACTCACACAGGAGAGAAACCTTTCGAATGTCCTGATTGTGGGAAAGGTTTCAGTAACAGGTCCGTCCTGTTGATACACCAGAGGACTCACACAGGAGAGAAACCGTACGAGTGTCCTGACTGTGGGAAAGGTTTCAGTCAGAATTCCCTCCTGATGAGACACCAGAGGACTCACACAGGAGAGAAACCCTTTGAATGTCCTGACTGTGGGAAAAGTTTCAGTCAGAATTCCCACCTGGTGATGCACCAGAGGACTCACACAGGGGAGAAACCTTTTGAATGTCCTGACTGTGGGAAAGGTTTCAGTCACAATTACTACCTAGTTATACACCAGAGTACTCACACAGGAGAGAAACCCTTTGAATGTCCTGACTGTAGGAAATGTTTCAGTCACAAGTCCATCCTGTTGAGACACCAGAGGACTCACACAGGAGAGAAACCCTTTGAATGTCCTGACTGTGGGAAAGCTTTCAGTCAGAATTCCAGCCTAGTAATACACCAGAGGACTCATACAGGAGAGAAACCCTTTAAATGTCCTATTTGTGGGAAAGGTTTTAGTGATAATTCCAGCCTGGTGACACACCAGAGGACTCACACAGGAGAGAAACCTTTCGAATGTCCTGATTGTGGGAAAAGTTTCAGTAACAGGTCCGTCCTGTTGATACACCAGAGGACTCACACAGGAGAGAAACCGTACGAGTGTCCTGACTGTGGGAAAGGTTTCAGTCAGAATTCCATCCTGATGAGACACCAGAGGACTCACACAGGAGATAAACCCTTTGAATGTCCTGACTGTGGGAAAGCTTTCAGTCAGAATTCCTACCTAGTGATACACCAGAGGACTCACACAGGAGAGAAACCCTTTGAATGTCCTGATTGTGGGAAAGGTTTCAGTCAGAATTCCAGCCTAGTGCAACACCAGAGGACTCACACAGGAGAGAAACCCTTTGAATGTCCTGAATGTGAGAAAAGTTTCAGTAACAGGTCCGTCCTGTTGATACACCAGAGGACTCACACAGGAGAGAAACCGTACGAGTGTCCTGACTGTGGGAAAGGTTTCAGTCAGAATTCCATCCTGATGAGACACCAGAGGACTCACACAGGAGATAAACCCTTTGAATGTCCTGACTGTGGGAAAGCTTTCAGCACAAATTCCCACTTAGTGATACACCAGAGGACTCACACAGGAGAGAAACCCTTTGAATGTCCTGACTGTGGGAAAGGTTTCAGTCAGAATTCCAGCCTAGTGCAACACCAGAGGACTCACACAGGAGAGAAACCCTTTGAATGTCCTGACTGTGGGAAAGGTTTCAGTCAGGGTTCCAACCTAGTGATACACCAGAGGACTCACACAGGAGAGAAACCCTTTGAATGTCCTGATTGTGGGAAAGGTTTCAATCGGAATTCCCACCTAGTGACACACCAGAGGACTCACACAGGAGAGAAACCGTAGGAGTGTCCGGTTTGTGGGACAAGTTTCAGTTCCAGTTTCCGCCTGGTGCAACACCAGAGGATAGAAATCATGTCAGTGTCCATATTGTGGGGAATGTTTCATTAGAAAATTCTACCTCATGAGTCACCAGAGAACTCATATAGGAGCAAAACCGAATGAGTGTCCCGTTTGTGGCAAAGGTTTCACTCAGAATTCTAACTTGATGAAACATCAGAGGTCTCACACGGGAGAGAAACCCTTTGAATGTCTTGACTGTGGAAAAGGTTTCACTACAAAATTATAGCTCACAAATCACCAGATGATACACACAGGAGAGAATGCTTTTGAATGTGCTGACTGTGGGAAAAGTTTCACCAAGAATTCCAGTTTGGTTAAACACCAGAGGACACACAAAGGAGAAACCGTATCAGTGTTCTCTTTGTGGCAAAAGTTTCAGTCAGAATTCCAACATGGTGATACATCAGAGGTCACATGAAAAACACGGAATGCCCTATTTAGGAAAAAGTTTTCAATGCAATTCCAACCTAGTGAAACACGAGAGGACTCACATGGGAGCGCCTTTCAAATGGCCAGTGTGGATAGTACTTTTGGCCAAAATGTCTCCTTATCGCAGGGTTGTCAAACTAGATTTCATTGAGGGCTGCATCATGGTTCTGTTTGACCTGGGTGGAGGGCTGTGGTGGAAGTGGACAGGGGGGCATAGCTATCTTGACGTCACTTGTGTTGGGGGCGCCTGTGGAAGCCCGAGTGCTTTACCAACAAAAATGGGATTTCGAGCTCCATTTTCGGCTGCAGTGGTCTCCTGCAACCCTCTATCAATAAAAACGGAGCTCGGGGGGGTCTCCTGCGTCCCCCGCAACCTCCATTTTTAGTTGCAATGGCCTCCTGCAATCCTCTGCCAGTGCAAATGCTGACAGAGGCACCATGGGCCAGTCCGATGTTTTCACGACAGCCCTGCGGCACGGATTTAACCCCCCTGCGGCCCGCATCTGACCCTGGGCCTTGGGTTTGACACCCCTTCCTTATTGCATACAACTAAACATATAAGAGGCAAAAGTTGATGAGTTTGGAGAAGGTTTGAATTTCATTTTGAACTGCCGTTGAGAGTGTAGGTGAGAACACTGAATATTGGCCTCATCTGAATACTGGCTGATCATTTTGCTTCTCTTCCTGATGAAGCCGTCAAATGAATGGGCAAATTGTTAAGCTCAACAGTGGCTACTTCAGAGTTTGGAGAATCCCACCCTTGGGTCCTCCTAGCCCTTTCCCTTCCTCACAGGTCCCAATAGGTCAGTCGTCCCCCATAGGCTCCCCACATGGTTCCTTAGTCCTCCCACCCCCCCACAAACACAAACAGGATCTCCACTTCTACTGGATCCCTGCAGTCCTTAGGCCTGACTCCCACCCTACCAGGCATCACAGCCTCCTCCATACCTTTTGAAGATCTCTGAATCTCATGTGGGGAAAGGGGACAGGGCATGTATCTCTGGGCTGTGTGACTGCCTAATAGAAGGAGCCATTCCTTTGACTGTGCCCGGGATTCATCCGTAGGCCATGCAGTGAACTTGTGGAAGCAGCTGTCATTTTGCCATGGCTGCCTGTGTCAATAAGGCGGCTGCTTCTTGGTCACTGGGAGTGGGACAAATTGTTCTGTTTTGCTACCTTAACACTTTGTAGACTGTGTTAAGGAATTGTGAGTGCAATGAAAATGGTGTCTGCCTCTGGGAGATCTCCAAAAGGGCAGGCCATGTATCCCTGGGGTTCATGATGAGTGGACAAGTACCTCTTGGCCAGCATTGTGCTGCAGTTGCCAATAACAGCCAATGTAGTCCTAGGTTGCATCAAGAGAGGAATAATGTGAAGACAACAAGAAAATATAGAATTGCTTTACACAATACAACACTTAGAATACATAGTTGAGTGCTGGTCACCATGATATAAAAACGTTGAGACACTGGAAAATGTGCACAGAAGAGCAACCAAGGGGGACAAGATAGCTGTTTTCAAGTACTTATGCATCTGACACAAAGAAGAGCAGATTGACTTACTCTCTAGGGCACCAGATGGCAGGATAAGAAGTAATGGGCAGAAGCTAGTTAAAATGAGGCCCAGCCTAGAAGATATACATATACATGTATATGTATATGTGTATATGGTATATATTTAAAGTCACAACGCCTGGTATGCCCCAATTATGGGAGGAAGCTAACTGCTTCCATTCTCAGTCCATCGGCTCGTCACAAGAGACCATCCAGACAGAAAGCCCAATATTTTAAGATTGCCTTTGTTACATTTATACATACATACATACATACATACATGTATGCATGCATGCATATATTTTGTCAGAGCAATTAATCAGTGGAATAGTTTGCCTCCTGGTTTTGTGGGTCACTGGAGGTTTTCAAGAGTAGACTGGACAACCATTTGAGAGGGATGGTTTAAGTGTCCTGCCTTGAAGAGCAGGTTGGACCAGAAGACCTCTGAGGTCCCTTCCAAGCCTATAATGCAACGTTTCCATGAATTTGGAGGCAGTTTAGAAGATAGGTAAAGAGCAACCACATGAACTTGCTTCTTGTGTCATTTTTTTTTGGGGGGGGGGAAATTATTCAGAAAATTAATATCAATAAAACTCCAAAAAACCCCACAAAGCTTTAAAAGCAAAGCAAAAATAGAAACAAGGTTTAAAAAGAATGCAAAAAAATGTGCAAAAACAGATTTACATACACTATCCCCTCCCCTTGAGTATTCATACGTATGTCGGAGCAATATGAGTTACCTCCCCTTGTGAAGCAGGCCCAAAATTTATAAAGTTCTACATCTATTTACAAACAATTAGATTTTCATCAATCTACTACACAGAGAGGCAAAGTGGTTAACAGGTGAATAAACAGCAAAATTAAAATCGCATTAACAATTTAGTTTTGCATTTAATTTGTATAAAGTCCAGAATGGCTTTTTATTTACCATAATCATTGTCTATGATCTATCCGGGATGAAATATCTTTGTTTGATTCTTACAAATAAAACTTTTTCTTAATATTTTGGTGGACTACAATAAAACAAGTATTGTGTTTTATTCCTCAAAATCATAAATCTTTGTTGTCGATACATTTTCACCACAGTCCAGTCCAAATAGTTTTCCAGTTGGATATGGCAAGTCCATTTCCCAGCGACAACCAACTTCAATTCAAAGTCCGTTCATCACACATCGAATCTGTTCACTCCAAATCTGTAGAATCCACATCTCCTTCAGCCTTCTCCAAACAGTTTCCAAACCATGGCGAGGAATCTCTTAAGATGTGGCTGTGCTCCCTATGGAAGCTTCTTGGGAAGAGCTCAGGCTCACCAAGGGATTCATTTCTGTGCGCTCATAATCCCAAACGCTTCCATCAGTTTTTCAGGCCATTTCCAGGCTCTTTTTGGAGCCATTTTTGTGCTGTTTTTGTTTATTTTGGGGTTGTTTTTAAGGAGTTCCTGGGGGGGAGGAGCCGCCGCCGTCGGGAGCTCAACAAAGCTCCTGCCAGGACTCTGGTTCGTATATCTTATAAGATCTATAGATATCTCCCCTTTCTGGCAGAAAGGGGCAGGGAGAAGGTCAGTCATTAGGATCTCTTTGTAATTCATAGCTTTTCTTTTTGCTGTGAATGGAGAAGAGGTTCAACATTAGCTGAGCCTTTACTCCGGCCAGTTTTCCGCGCTGCCTTTTTTGCAGCCTAGGCAGACTGCCTCCCCCCCCCAGGACAAAGCCAAGCTATTTAAAAGTCAATCCGGGCGGGGACCATTCCCGAGGAATTTCTTCCATTACTATTTAAAATACCAGCTTCAATTTCGCAAAAGGCTCCCTTTCTTTTTTAGCTGCGTCACAAGATGGTGATCTCGTAGCTTTTGTGTTTGATGTGACGTACTTAGTTAGCCCTACCCTCCTGAAGGCTTCTCCGTACTAATTGCTAAAAGATTAACTGAGGGGAGCAGAGACTTTGATTTTTGGCTCGCTTGATTGCTTGTCTTTTATTTTTATTCTGGAATGGCTCCCAAATCTAAACAGAAGCGCTTCCTTAATAACATATCTCCAAAAACTGCTATGAAGTCGCTACCCTTGTCTCCTACACCCTCCACGGGAGAATTGCTAACACAAGAATTTCTTCTCAAAACGCTTAATGATTTCAGACAGGAGATTAATCAACTGATATCGGATTTATGTGATCAATTTGATGCTAAAATTGCTCAGGCAAAGCAGGATATGATCGGAGTAATGACAGTCATGACAGATTATATTGCTGAAACGGAGGACAAATTGGAACTTTTGGAAGAAACTAACCTTAATCTGATATCAAAAATTCAAACGTTGCAACAGGAAATTGAAACTGCTCAAAAAGAACTTGTTATGATAAATTATGATAAGACTGCTTTTGCTATAAGAGTTAGAGGACTGCGTGAAAACCAACAGGAGAATTTGAAAAAGACTTTCTTTGAGGCTTTCAGCCGCTTGGTGGGAAGTCCGGGACTTAACTTTGATTGGCAGATTCAAAGAATTTACCGCCAGAATTCCTGGGTAGCAAAACAGCGACAGCTTCCGAGGGACATAATAATATACTTTAATACAAGGGAATCTAGAAATGAGATAATACAGAGGCTTTACGGAAAGAGGTTGAGAATTGATGGGGAGGACTTGATTGTTTTTAAAGAGATACCATTTCAAATATTAAGAACAAGGAGACAGTATGCTTTCTTAACCGAAGAACTCAGAAACTCTCAGATTCCATACAAATGGGAAGTCCCAGCTGGTATTACAGTTACATTTGGCAACCAAAAACACCGCATTAATTCTGTCTGTGAAGCCCAAAAATTTTACTACGAGACCTTGAAGGCGGGACTTCCTGATTCATCCAGACCTGGAGAGAGACAAGGAGAAGGAGAAGACAAACAGCGAGACACGTGGCTACAAGGCGGAGGGTGTTGCTTTTCTCTTCCGGAAGGGCAGAAGACTAAAGAATAAAGACTAAGCGATGTTTTTAAAGCTTTATGATTTCCGTCTGGGATAAAATGGAAAAGTGGCATATCGATGATGAGACATGGAGACTGAAAGAAGCGTTGCTGATTGTGGACATATATTGTACATAAGTTTTGTCTGAACTCTAACTCAAATTGCGCATGAACCATTTTCTAAGGCGAGGAGAGCGGAAATTGTGATTTTTCTGAGTTGTGGTTTGGGACGAACGGAGTTGGGAGGTGTGTGGGAGAGGGAGGGGTAGCGAAAGCTTAACTAGATTACCTGGGGCTAGAACGCAAGCTGATGTTTGTTTGAGTTGCTATCTCAATATAAGGTTAAGAAAGATTGGTCGGAGAATCTTCAGGAAAGTGGAGTAAACATGGGAGGAGCAATGAATGTGGATAAAATATATATGTGGATATGGATAAAGGCAGGGTGGAAGGTAAAAAATTTATATGTGGAGGTGGGTAAGGATAGAAAGGGAGGTGTTGGAAATGAAAAATGAAAGAAGTATTTGAGCTTAATGGTGTTATAGAAAGGTTTGGATATTTGGATAAAAAAAGAGATAAATTAAAGGTCTGAATAGATAGACAAAGCAACGAGACTTTTAGTTGGGGAATCCTAATTGATCAACTTACCTGGCTCTAATACAGTTTGAAACCCTGCAAGTAGCAAAATAACCGAAATTTGGAATGAACTACATTGTTTAAGGTTTATAGATAATGGGAAGCTGTGTTAACGTAGTGGGTTTATTGACCCTTTTTGCTTCTTTCTTCTTTTTGTGTGTGAGTGTGTGTTTTTTTTTTAATTTCTTATTTTCTAATATTTTTCCTTTTTCTTTTTGGCTTTACTTTTATTTTATTTTTTTAATTTTAAAGTTAGCTGGCCTTATTATACTCAAATGCTTGTTAAAGAATTATGCCGGGTATGGGACCTGCGAAGCCGTAAGGGGGTTAGGGAGGGGGGATTATAGGGGGGAGGGGGGAGGGTGGAATTACAGTTTCAATCTTTAGAACAATAAGAATTCACTTGTATACTGCGGCTCGTTTTTCTTTTTTTTCTTTTTTTCTTTTTCTACTTTTATTTTAAAAACAAACTGAATTGTATAGATACACCAAAGTGAGGAGAAGAGGGAAAGAGAAGGGAGAAGTAAAGAGGGAGTGAGAGGGAATGTAAGGAGGGTGAGATGGAGGGAGGGGGAGATGTCTGAGGGGGTAGGGAAGTAGAAGAGGGGAATGCTGGAGGGGTGAAAGGAAAGTTGGAGGGGGAGAAGAGAGGGTGTATGGGGGAATGAAGTGTTATGTTGGGTTTTCTTTTTCCTTTTTTTTTTTATGCACAGTATATAAGTGATTGTATAAAATGAAAATGAAAAATGAAATAAAAATTTAAGTTGGGATCAAGGAGTTCCTGGGGTATATTTTGGACCATTTTTCAGGCTATTTACGGGCTGTTTCGGGGGCTTTCTTTTGGCTGTTTTTGGCCATTTTTTCAGGCCTTTTGGGGCATTTTCTGGGCTTTTGTCAGGCAGTAATTTGGGCTGTATTTTGGGATGTTTTGGGCCATTTTTGGCCTGTTATGGATTGCTTTTGGCCCAGTTTTGGGGTTGTTCTTAGGCAGTTTCTAGAGTGTTTTGGGGCCATTTTCAGGCCATTTACTGGCTGGTTTTGGGCCATTTTGGGGGCTGCTTTTTGGGCAACATTTGGACAATTTGTGGGCCATTTACCAGCATGTTTTTGGGCCATTTTCAGACTGTTGTCAGATTGTATTCTGGGCGATATTTGGGGCTGTTTTTCAGGGTGTTTCCAGGGTGGTTTTTGGCCCATTTTTGGGCTATTCATAGCCATTTTGTGTGCTGTATTTTGGGATGTTTAGCCGTTTTCTGGGGTGGGTTTTGATTCTTTTTCAGCCTGTTTCTGGGATGTTTTTGGGGCCGTTTTTTGGCCATTTTTCGACATTTTCAGGGCTGTTTTTTGGACTATTTGTTTTGCCATTTCCAGGCCATTTTCAAGGTGTTTCTGGGTGGGTTTTGGGGGGCATTTTTAGCTGTTTTTCAGGCCCCAAAAATGTGTGGTGGTGGGACCAGCCAATGGTGGGATTAGCCGGTTCACTGAACCGAGCCGAATTTTAACAACTGGCTTGCCGAAACCGATCCGAACTGGCTGAATCCCACCTCTGCCCAGAGGCCACCTTGGACTCAATGGGATCTGATGAGCTCACCTAGTCACTGGTCACTGCCGTGCCAGAGGTGGGCTGCCCTGCCGAGGGGGCATCCATTGTTTTGTACTATTAAAAAGTCTTGTTGCCTCACCTTGGCTTTGGCCAGAGCTTCTGCCAAACTCTGTCAAGGAGGGGCCTGGTCCCAGGTCCCCTCACCACTTGGGTCTCCTGAGATCTGCCATGACCATCATCTAGCCGGAGTTTCAGGCTGGCCAGGCAGAACTGGGTGGGTGGACCCGCTGGCTTGACTGAACTGCAACAGGGCCCTCAGTGTGGCTGTTGCCTCCGCTCCTTCAACTCCCCAAGCTGCCAGGACCAAAGTCTCAAACATGGCCTCACCAAACCGCTCCCAAAGCAGTACCATTGTTTGACTGCCAGGCTCGGTGGAAAAACTCCATCCCCCATCATCATGACCTTCAGACAGGCACCTCTTCCGCCACCGTGTCAAATAGCTGCCAGACAGAATCGATGTCAGTAGCAGGGTCCCAAACCACCAGCTGCCAATGAATTCCACCACTATTCTCCGGTGGGTCCCATCTCTTGTCCTGCATCCTGGACTGATGTAACGTGGGCCAGCTGTACATGTCCAAGGGCCTCAGACTCCTTGGGGCATATATCTAACTGGGAAGCCCCATCGTCCTGCCTGGAAGGACTGCCACTAGGGACAGGTCCACCCCCACTCCGTCAGTGGTCTCCATCACTGTTCCCTCAGCATTTCCCATGATACTCCCCTCCCTTCTTATACCCTGCAGGGAACAGGTAGGCAACCAGCTGGAGACAAGGAGGGGAGGAGGAGGGAACACTGACTTAGTCATGTTCCAAGCCTCCCGCACCAGAAAACAGCAAGTGACATAGTTCTTGGCATGAGATGTGTTTTAATGCAGGCTTGAAAACTCAGCACAAAGTATCTGCAAAGTTATCGCTAGCTGCTGCTGCTGCTTCACATCTGGTTTTAACAGCCCTGTATGCCCCTCTCCTACCCAGCAGCTTCTGGGTGCTGAGAATGGCGGAGAAGCTTTGGACCAGGGGTGGGTTCCGGCAGTTACAGCTCCTCTGTGCTCTCTTCTTTTTGGAAATTGATTGGCAGCCGTGGTGGAGGCTTCCTTTCGGTCGGCCCTCCTCCTCCTCTCGCAAGGGGGTGGCTGGCTGTGGGAAAGCCGGGAGGGTGCACGCAGGAGCAGGGAGATGACCCCCCCTTAAGCCAGTGCCAAAGGGCAGCAAAGGTGCCAGCGGGGCCACTGGCTGCTTGCTTAAGGAGGATCCTAGCAGGACGCAAAAGAACGTGGCTTCTCTCCTGCATTAAGGCCCCAGCCTTGCCGTGTCCCGCAGCTCCTAAGCCGAGCGCGGAGGGCGCAAGCGGGCAGCTAAGGCTGCCTTACACACAAATGTGGCGTGAAATGATGTACGGGGCCGTTTCGCTCGTGTGCTAAGGCTAAAGAGACCCTCCTCCTCCTCTCGTGTGTGTGTGGGGGGGAATAACAGGGCAAGGCGATGGCGGGAGCCTTAGTGCAGGAGAGAAGCCGCGTCCTTTTGCATCCTGTTAAGACCCTCCTTAAGCGATCCTTTGCTGTGCTTTGGCGGATGCTTGAGGGGCGTCCCGGCTACAGAAAGCGGCTAGATGGGGAGGGAGTGTCTACCTGCTTTATGCGATGTGTGTGTTAGGGGGGGCATGGATCGTTCGGCGCTGAGAGAGAAGCAGCTGCAGCAGCGAGAAAACGAGGCTTCTTTGCCAGCCTTCCAGCTGAGAAAACAGAAATATTCGCCGGTTCTGTGGGCGTGGCTAGGAGGGGGGGGCATACGACTGAGTGCGCGTGAGTGACCCATCTAGCCACGCCCACAGAGCCTTTAGCTTTAAAAAAATTGAAATCCACCCCGTGATTGTTTCAGAAGAGGAAGTTCCTCTGGGCTTCTCGCCTTCTCCCATCCTTTCTAGCCATGCAGTACTCAATGGTTTTATCTCCTTTAAACTCAGCCACAGAGGCCGCAATTGTACTGTTGGCTTTCCAGTTACAAATGCTGCCATCTCTTGATAGGAGGCCGAAAAACAGAGTTGAGTCTTGCTGTGTGGTGGTAACGAAGGGGCTTTGGGCATTATGGCTTAAAGACTTTGTCCTTGTTTGGATCTGAATGAGGAGGGCTAATCCCATCACCCTGGAGCTCTTTTGTGTTGCAGATGAGATGTCTTTTGTCTTTCTGGAGCTATTAACAAAGGTGGGGGCTGCTTTCCAATAGAATGTGTCTCCTTTTCTCATCCTGAGAGGTATAATATTCTGCCTTTTTAATATTTCCTGCATTTCATTTTTCTAGGAGAGGGTGGGGGCTGTCTTTCTACTCCCCTTTCGCATCAACTGAGTTACATGTCCCCAAGTTTAAAATGGAATTAGCCACAGGAGACATAGGACACCACAACAAAGCTTTACATCACAATGCCAACCTAACTGAGGGCAGTTCATGCAAGCTTCTTTCCTAACTGCTATCAGCATTTGCAATATTTTTTTCAAAAACAGATTCAGGAGGGATCTTGAAAATCAAGGGGAAGGCATAAGGTACAGTGTTTCCTTCCTGTTTGATTGGCAGCAACATATTTACCTGTTTGGTGCTTAGGGAAGTTTCAATCAGCTGTTACTTATTTTCATCTCTGTACCTGTTGGCACCTCTATTTGGTTGCTAATTGACACTGCACTGAAGCTCCCTACTGTTTGGAGTCTCAGGAAGACAAGTCTTGGGAGAAGCACACAGTCCTCAGGATTTCTGTTGATACCTTGGTGGTAAAAGTTTGGAACTCTACTCCTGCAAAATGTGGGTTTTGAAAAGCATCTTTGGGACAGCAGCTTGAGTGCTAGAATATCCAGTTTGTTCAAACATGACTTAGATGAAGAGATTGGAAGAGAACTCATCAAATTTGCAGGTGACATTCAGTTGCAGGGAACAGCCAATGCTTCAAACCAGTGATGGCGAACCTATAGCACATGTACAAATGCAGAACCATGTTGGCTGGCACATGCAGCATCGCCCATTCCTCTTCTGGATTTCTGGCACACGTGCACTTGTGACAATCAGCTTTTCTTAACGTGTGTGGCAGTTCCGGAAACTGGAAGTGCTGGTCTTCTGGTTTCTATTGTGGCATGTGCAAAGGCCAGATGATTGTTGTGCATGAATGCACGCCAGTAACCGGAAGAAAAGCTGGCTGGTGCACATGGGTGTGTCAGAAACGGGATGTTCATTTCCCAGTGCTTGTATGCCCACTTGGCACCTTCTGTTCCGGGTCACGTCCCTGAAAAGGTCTGCCCTCACTGCTTTAGAGGATAAGCCCAAGATACAGAAGGATCTTGACACATGTGAGCACTGGGCCCTTTCCAGTAAAATGCAATTCAGTGGTGAGAAACTAACACTTAGGCAAGAAAATCTAAATGCACATCTATGGAAGAGGTTGTACTTGGCTCAAGAGCAGAAATTGTGTCTGGGACCTAGAAACAATCACAGTGCGCTGTAATTGCCGAAAAAGTCAATTCAGTCCTCCTCTGCAACATCACAGGGATAGTATCAAGATCATATAAAGGGTTAGTACTGTGTTATACTGTAGTAAGGCTACACTTTGAATCCTGCATCCAGTTTTGGTCACCAGAATACAAAAGTGTTTAGGCTGCAGAAAGAGTGCAGAGAAGAAGAACAAAGTCATGTAGGGGACTGGAGGGTAAAACATACGATGAACAGTTGTAGGATTTGGGTAACAGAGACAAGGAGCAGAGTGATGTGATAGCAGTTTTTCAGTACTTATTATATTTCTCTTGACTCAGGTACAAATACAGGTTGCTAGGAGTCTGAACATGACTGATAGCACATAATCAGTGAGAGGATCTGGCCAATGCCATAGTTAGATAGGACAAGCCTATTTTTCAGCCTCCTGTCAGGAGATGGCAGCATCTGTGACTGAAGAGCCAACAGTAAAATTGCGGCCCCTCCAGTTGACCTTAAAGGAGTTAAAACCATCGAGTACTGAATTGCTAGAAAGAATGGGAAAAAAGAAGCACAGAGGAACTTCTCCCGAAACACTCACGGAAGACGAGAGGGGAGAGTGACGCGCAGAGATCCAAGGATTCCAAGGATCGAAGCAGCAATCTGGTAAACCAACCTCCTCTTTCCTTAGCGTCTTGGAATAATTTATATGTAATAATTCAACACCTTGTAATATAAACTCAGAGATCTCCATCTGCAATTGTTTAAATGGAGTATCACTTAAAAGTATTTGTAAAGTCTAAAACAGAAAATGTATTTTTGGTAATTAGGGTGCTGGAAGTTGAAACGTACAAAGAATGGTTATAGGAATTGGGCATGTCTAGTCTAATGAGAAGGACTAAGGGAGACATGACAACAATGTTCCAATATTTGAGGGGCTCCTATGAAGACAAAGGCGACTATTTATTTTCCAAAGTACCAAAAGGATGTAAACTAACCAAAGAGAGATACAACCTGTAACTAAATAGAAAATTCCAAGTAGAATGGTGGTCTTATTTACAGGTACAACCAAGGTTTGCACAGGATAGAAAAAAGGAACGTATTACCAAAGATTACACAATGTTAGATAAACCTTTGATACAGACAGAAAAGAGATTGATCAAAGTGTTACATAGATTTTGGTTGGAATATAAGCTAGAGGAGGAACATGTCCCCTGGGTGAAAATATTTGGTTATTATGTGGAATTGGCTAAGTGGGAAAAACTTTGGATACGTAATTGGAAACTAAAGGGAAACTAACTGACTGTGGGAAATGTTTCAGTCAGAATTCCCACCTAGTGCAACACCAGAGGACTCACACAGGAGAGAAACCCTTTGAATGTCCTGTTTGTGGGAAATGTTTCAATCAGAGTTCCTACCTAGTGCACCATCAGAGGACTCACGCAGAAGAGAAACCCTTTGAATGTTCTGACTGTGGGAAAAGTTTCAGTCGGAATTCCTACCTAGTGACACACCAGAGGATTCACACAGGAGAGAAACCCTTTGAATGTCCTGATTGTGGGAAAGGTTTCAGTTGGAATTCCCAATTAGTGATACACGAGAGGACTCACGCAGAAGAGAAACCCTTTGAATGTCCTGACTGTGGGAAAAGTTTCAGTCAGAATTCCTACCTAGTGACACACCAGAGGATTCACAAAGGAGAGAAACCCTTTGAATGTCCTGATTGTGGGAGAGGTTTCCCTTGGAATTCCCAATTAGTGACACATCAGAGGACTCACACAGGAGAGAAACCCTTTGAATGTCCTGACTGTGGGAAAGATTTCAGTGACAAGTACACCCTGTTGAGTCACCAGAGGACTCACACAGGAGAGAAATCCTTTGAATGTCCTCTTTGTGGGAAAAGTTTCAGTCGGAATTCCCACCTAGTGACACACCAGAGGACTCACACAGGAGAGAAACTGTAGGAGTGTCCGATTTGTGGAACAAGTTTCAGTTCCAATTTCCACCTGGTGCAACACCAGAGGACTCGCACAGGAGAGAAATCATATCCTTGTCCATATTGTGGGGAATGTTTCATTACAAAATTGTACCTCATGAGTCACGAGAAAACCCATATAGGAGCGAAACCGTATGAGTGTACTGTTTGTGGCAAAGAATTCAGAACTCAGAATTTAGCTTAATGAAACATCAGAGGTCTCACACGGGAGAGAAACCCTTTGAATGTCTTGACTGTGGAAAAGGTTTCATTACAAAATTACAGCTCACAAATCACCAGATGATACACACAGGAGAAAATGCTTTTGAATGTGCTGACTGTGGGAAACGTTTCACCAAGAATTCCAGTCTGATTAAACACCAGAGGACACACAGAGGAGAAACCGTATCATTGTCCTCTTTGTGGCAAAAGTTTCAGTTAGAATTCTAACATGGTGATACACTGGAGGTCACATGAAAAACACGGAATGCCCTATTTAGGAAAAAGTTTTCATTTCAATTCGAACCTAGTAAAACACCAGAGGACTCACATGGGAGTGCCTTTCAAATGGCCAGTCTGTGGATAGTACTTTTGGCCAAAATGACTCCTTATCGCAGGGTTGTCAAACTAGATTCATTGAGGCCTGCATTATGGTTCTGTTTGACCTGGGTGGAGGGCTCTGGTGGAAGTGGACAGGGGGGCATAGCTATCTTGACGTCACTTCTGTTGGGGGTGCCTGTGGAAGCCCAAGTGCTTTGCCAACAAAAATGGGATTTCAAGCTCCATTTTCAGGTGCTGTGGCCTCCTGCAACCCTCTATCAATGAAAACGGAGCTCGGGAGGTTCTCCTGCGTCCCCCGCAACCTCCATTTTTAGTTGCAATGGCCTCCTGCAATCCTCTGCCAGTGCAAATGCTGGCAGAGGCACCACGTACCAGTCCGTGGTTTCACGACAGCCCTGCTGGCCGGATTTAACCACCCTGCGACCCGCATCTGATCCTGGGCTTTGACTTTGAAACCCCTTCCTTAATGCATACAACTCAATGTATATGAGGCAAAAGTTGATGAGTTTGGAGAAGGTTTGAATTTCAGTTCTGAACTCCCGCTGAGAGTGTAGGTGAGAACACTGAATATTAGCCTCATCTGAATACTGGCTGATCATTTTGCTGAATTACCCTCACCGCTTGCTCTTCCTGATGAAGCCGTCACATGAATGTGCAAATTGTTAAGCTCAACAGTGGCCACTTCAGAGTTTGGAGAATCCCACCCTTGGGTCCTCCTAGCCCTTTCACTTCCTCACAGGTCCCAATAGGTCCGTCATCACCCTTAGGCTCCCCACATGGTTACATAGTCCCACCCCCCCACACCCTACCAGGCATCACAGCTACCTTAACACTTTGTAGACTGTCTTAAGGAATTGTGAGTGCAATGAAAATGGTGTCTGCCTCTGGGGGATCTCCAAAAGGGCAGACTGTGTATCCTTGGGGTGCCTGATAAGTGGACAAGTACCTCTTGGCCACCATTGTGCTGTAGTTGCCAATAACAGCCAATGTAGTCCTAGGTTGCATCAAGAGAGGAATAATGCAAGACAACAAGAAAATATAGAAATGCTTTACGCAATATCGTACTTAGAATACATAGTTGAGTGCTGGTCACCATGATATAAAAACGTTGAGACACTGGAAAATGCGCACAGAAGAGCAACCAAGGGGGACAAGATAGCTGTCTTCAAGTACTTATGCATCTGACACAAAGAAGAGCAGATTGACTTATCCTCTAGGGCACCAGATGGCAGGATAAGAAGTAATGGGCGGAAGCTAGTTAAAATGAGGCCCAAACTAGAAGATTTTTTTTTTGTCGAAGCAATTAATCAGTGGAATAGTTTGCCTCCCGGTTTTGTGGGTCACTGGAGGTTTTCAAGAGTACACTGGACGACCATTTGAGAGGGATGGTTAAGTGCCCTGCCTTGAAGAGCAGGTTGGACCAGAAGACCTCCGAGGTCTCTTCCAAGCCTATAATGCAACGTTTCCATGAATTTGGAGGCAGTTTAGAAGATAGGTAAAGAGCAGCCACATGAACTTCCTTGTGGATTTTTTTGGGGGGGAAATTATTCAGAAAATTAATATCAATAAAACTCCCAAAAACCCCACAAAGCTTTAAAAGCAAAGCAAAAATAGACACAAGGTTTAAAAAATGCAAAAAAATGTGCAAAAACCGATTTACATATACCGTATTTTCACGACTATAAGCCGCACTAAAAATCCTAAATTTTGATCCAAAATCGGCAGTGCGGCTTATAACCCGGTGCGCTTTATATGTGGAAAAAGATCTCCCAGCTGCTTTGCTCCTCGCGACTGCAATAGATGTCCAGAGGCGGCTTTTGGGGCTGGTGGGGATTGGATTTCCGGCTCGGTGGCCCCTGTCGCTTCTGGACGTCTGTTGCGGTTGTGGGGAGCCGAGGAGAGTGTGGGGGGGAGCGCGCGGCGGTTCTTGGCGCTCCGGGAGGCGGGAGAGGCGCGCGGTTTGGTTTCTCCTCCCTGGGCGTCGCGGCGGCGGCCCCGGGCGCGCCAATCCCTGTGTTTTTCGCATTGGGGTGTGCTGCAAGAGCATGCCCCGATGCGAGGGGCACGGGGATCGGTGCGCTTGGGGCTGCTGCTGCGGCGTCCAGGGAGGAGAGACCGGGCCGCGCGCCTCTCCCGCTTCCCGGAGCGCCGGGGGCCGCCGCGCGCTCTTCTCCGCACTCTCCTCGGCTCCTCACAACTGCGGTGGACGTCCAGGGGCGACAGGGGCTGTCGAGCTGGAGGTCCAGTCCCCATTGGCCCCAGGAGCCGCTTCTGGACATCTGTTGCAGTCGCGAGGAGCGGCGCGGGGGTTCTTGGCGCTCCGGGGGGCCCCGGGGGCAGTTGGGAGAGGCGCGCGGTTTGGTTTCTCCTCCCTGGATGTCGCAGTGGCGGCCCCGGGCTGACCGATCTCGGTGTTTTTCGCATCGGGGTGTGCTGCAAGAGCATGCCCCGATGCGAAAAACGCGGAGATCGGTGCGCTTGAGGCTGCTGCTGCGGCGTCCAGGGAGGGGGGGCCGGGCCGTGCGCCTCTCCCAGCCGCCCCCGGGGCCCCCTTGAGCGCCAAGAACCCTCGCGCCGCTCCTCGCGACTGCAACAGATGTCCAGAAGCGTCGGGAAACGTGCGGCTTATATAT
The DNA here is from genome assembly GCF_051295495.1 of Thamnophis sirtalis. Classification (NCBI taxonomy): domain Eukaryota; kingdom Metazoa; phylum Chordata; class Lepidosauria; order Squamata; family Natricidae; genus Thamnophis; species Thamnophis sirtalis. The sequence continues at coordinate 21,790,436 of NW_028261383.1, read as the reverse complement.
GTGGAAAAAGTTTGAAAAATTAACGTTAATTGATACTGCGGCTTATAATCCGGTGCGGCTTTTGGTCGTGAAAATACGGTACTATCCCCTCCCCTTGAGTATTCATACGTATGTCGGAGCAATATTACTTACCTCCCCTTGTGAAGCAGGCCCAGAATTTATAAAGTTCTACTTCTATTTACAAACAATTTGACTTTCATCAATCTACTACACAGAGAGGCAAAATGGTTAACAGGTGAATAAACAGCAAAATTAAAATAGCATTAACAATTTAGTTTTGCATTTAATTTGTATAAAGTCCAGAATGGCTTTTTATTTACCATAATCATTGTCTGTTATCTGTCCGGGATGAAATATCTTTGTTTGATTCTTACGAATAAAACTTTTTCTTAATATTTTGGTTGAGAACAATAAAACAAGTATTGTGTTTTATTCCTCAAAATCATAAATCTATGTTGTTGATCCATTTTCACCACAGTCCAGTCCAAATAGTTTTCCAGTTGGATATGGCAAGTCCATTTCCCAGCGACAACCAACTTCACTTCAAAGTCTGGTTCATCACACATCGAATCTGTTCACTCCAAATCTGTAGAATCCACATGTCCTTCAGCCTTCTCCAGCCAACCAGCAGTTTCCAAACCATGGCGAGGAATCTTTTAAGAAGTGACTGTGCTCCCTATGGAAGCTTCTTGGGAAGAGCTCAGGCTCACCAAGGGATTCGTTTCTGTGTGCTCATAATCCCAAACGCTTCCATCAGTTTTTCAGGCCATTTCCAGGCTCTTTTTGGAGCCATTTTTGTGCTGTTTTTGTTTATTTTGGGGTTGTTTTTAGGCAGTTCCTGGGGTGTATTTTGGCCCATTTTTCAGGCCATTTACGGGCTGGTTTGGGGCCATTTTGGGGGCTGCTTTTTGGGCAATATTTGGACAATTTCTGGGCCATTTACTAGCCCATTTTGGCCCATTTTCAGACTGTTGTCAGATTGTATTTTGGGCGATATTTTGGGCTGTTTTTCAGGGTGTTTCCAGGGTGGTTTTTGGCCCATTTTGGGGCTGTTCACAGCCATTTTGTGTGCTGTATTTTGGGATGTTTGGCCATTTTCTGGGCCATTTCCAGGTTGTTTTCTGGGGTGGGTTTTGGCTCTTTTTCGGCCTGTTTCTGGGATGGACTGCCAGTAGGAACAGGTCCACTGCCACTCCGGCAGTGGCCTCTATCACTGTTCCCTCAGCATTTCCCAGGATACTCCCCTGCCTTCTTATACCATGCAGGGAACAGGTAGGCAAACAGCTGGAGAAAAGGAGGGGGAGGAGGGAACACTGACGTACAGTCACGTTCCAAGCCTCCCGCACCAGAAAACAGCAAGACATAGTTCTTGGCATGAGATGTGTTTTAATGCAGGCTTGAAAACTCAGCACAAAGTATCTGCAAAGTTATCGCTAGCTGCTGCTGCTTCACATCTGGTTTTAAGAGTCCTGTATGCCCCTCTCCTCCCCAGCAGCTTCTGGATGCTGAGAATGGCGGAAAAGCTTTGGACCAGGGGTGGGTTCCGGCAGTTACAGGTCCTCTGTGCTCTCTTTTTTTGGAAATTGATTGGCAGCCGTGGCGGAGACTTCCTTTCAGTCGGCCCTCCTCCCCCTCCTCCTCTCGCAAGGGGGTGGCTCGCTGTGGGAAAGCCGGGAGGGTGCACGCAGGTGCAGGGAGACGACCCCCCCCCTTAAGCCAGTGCCAAAGGGCAGCAAAGGCGCCAGCGGGGCCACTGGCTGCTTGCTTAAGGAGGATCCTAGCAGGACGCAAAAGAATGTGGCTTCTCTCCTGCATTAAGGCCCCAGCCTTGCCGTGTCCCGCAGCTCCTAAGCCGAGCGCGGAGGGCGCAAGCGGGCAGCTAAGGCTGCCTTACACGCAGATGTGGTGTGAAATGATGTACGGGGCTGTTTCGCTCGTGCGCTAAGGCTCCAGAGACCCTCCTCCTCCTCCTCCTCTCGTGGGGGTGGGGAGGAATAACAGGGCAAGGGGATGGCTGGAGCCGTAGTGCAGCAGAGAAGCCGTGTCCTTTTGCGAGTCTTTGCTGTGCTTTGGCGCATGCTTGAGAGGCGTCTCGGCCACTGTTCCCTCTAAGGTGCGCGGCTGTATCTTGTAAAACAGATTGGGACAAATGACCTTAGTGGTCTGGGATAATAGCAGGTTTATAGATAAAAGGTATCTTTTGTGCTAAGTTCTAACAATGTAGTTCTCTAATGTAACTATGAAACAGTCCAAATATATAATTCCTCTCAGGGAGGAATTCTGGGAGTTGAAGTCCACAAGTCTTAAAGCTGTCACGTTTGAAGACCCCTGGGGTTGTTTTCCCCTAAAGGGTTAGAGGTGCAAGGGTCTTGTAACAACAGCTTTAAGACTTGCGTGCTTCAAATGCCAGACTTATTGAGCCAACATTTTGGTTGCTAAGCAGGAGCGTTGTTAAGTGATACTGATATTATATAACACTTTTAATTAAGCGGGTACCTTGAATAAACATAACTTTGAGTTTCAAATAATACTGATTTTGTTGTTGTCTTAGGTGACATCTGTGAAAAAAATTCAGGTGCTCAGGCATGAAAATATGTCGCTCAAACACTATACTTTTCTGCTCACACTGAAAAAAAATTAGAGGGAACATTGGTCCCGGCTACAGAAAGCAGCTAGATGGGGAGGGAGTGTCTACCTGCTTTGTGCGATGTGTATGTGTTAGGGGGGCATGGATTTTTCGGCGCTGAGAGAGAAGCAGCTGCGGCAGCGGGAAAACGAGGCTTCTTTGCCAGCCTTCCAGCTGAGAAAACAGAAATATTCGCCGGTTCTGTGGGTGTGGCTAGGTGGGGGGGGCCATATGACTGAGTGCGCGTGAGTGACCCATCTAGCCACGCCCACAGAGCCTTTAGCTTTACAAAAATTGAAATCCACCCCGTGATTGTTTCAGAAGAGGAAGTTCCTCTGGGCTTCTCGCCTTCTCCCATCTTTTCTAGCCATGCAGTACTCGATGGTTTTATCTCCTTTAAATTCAGCCTCAGACGCCGCAATTGTACTGTTGGCTTTCCTGTTACAAATGCTGCCATCTCTTGATAGGAGACCGAAAAACAGGGTCGAGTTGCTGTGTGGTGGTAACGAAGGGGCTTTGGGCAATTCCATCACCCTGGAGCTGAAGATCGTTTGTGTTGCAGATGAGATGTCTTTTGTCTTTCTGGGGCTATTAACAAAGGTGGAGGGCTGTTTCTCCTTTTCTCATCCAGGGAGGTATCATATTCTGCCTTTTTAATATTTCCTAGATTTCATTTTTCTAAGAGAGGGTGGGGGCTATCTTTCTACACCCCCTTTGCATCAACAGAGTTACATGTCCCCCAAGTTTAAAATGGAATTAGGCACAGGAGACATGGGACACCACAACGAAGCTCTACATCACAATGCCAACCTAACTGAGGGCATTTCATGTAAGCTTCTTTCCTAACTGCTATCAGCATTTGCAATAATTTTTTCAAAAACAGATTCAGGAGGGATCTTGAAAATCAAGGGAACGGCATAAGGTACAGTGTTTCCTTCCTGTTTGATTGGCAGCAACATATTTATCTGTTTGGTGCTAAGGGAAGTTTCAATCAGCTGTTACTTATTTTCATCTCTGTACCTGTTGGCACCTCTATTTGGTTGCTAATTTACACTGCACTGAAGCTCCTAATGTTTGGAGTCTCAGAAAGACAAGGCTTGGGAGAAGCACACAGTCCTCAGGATTTCTGTTGACACCTTGGTGGTAAAAGTTTGGAACTCTACTCCTGCAAAACATGGGTTTGGAAAAGCATCTTTGGGACAGCAGCTTGAGTGCTAGAATATCCAGTTTGTTCAAACATGACTTAGATGAAGAGATTGGAAGAGAACTCATCAAATTTGCAGGTGACATCCAGTTGCAGGGAACAGCCAATGCTTTAAACCAGTGATAGCGAACCTATAGCACACGTGCGCGAATGCAGAACCATGTCGGCTGGCACATGCAGCATCGCTCATTCTTCTTCTGGATTTCTGGCACACGTGCACTTGTGACAATCAGCTTTTCTTAACGTGTGTGGCAGTCCCGGAAACTGGAAAAGCTGGTCTTCTGGTTTCCGTTGTCCGCATGTGCAATGGGCAGCTGATTGTTGTGCACAAATGCACGCCAGTAACTGGAAGACAAGCTGGCTGGTGAACATACGTGTGTCAAAAACAGGAAGTTCATTTCCCGGCGCTTGCATGCACACTTGGCAGCTTCTGCTCCGGGTCACGTCCCTGAAAAGGTCTGCCCTCACTGCTTTAGAGGATAAGCCCAAGATACAGAAGGATCTTGACAGATGTGAGCACTGGGCCCTTTCCAGTAAAATGCAATTCAGTGGTGAGGAACTTATACTTAGGCAAGAAAATCTAAATGCACATCTATAGAAGAGGTTGTACTTGGCTCAAGAGCAGAAATTGTGTCAGGGACCTAGAAACAACCACAGTGCCCTGTAATTGCCGAAAAAGTCAATTCAGTCCTCCTCTGCAGCATCACAGGGATAGTATCAAGATCATATTAAGTGTTAGTATTGTGTTTTACTGAAGTAAGGCTACACTTTGAATCCTGCATCCAGTTTTGGTCACCAGAATACAAAAGTGTTTAGGATGCAGAAAGAGTGCAGAGAAGAAGAACAAAGTCATGTAGGGAACAGGACGATGAACAGTTGTAGGAATTGGGTAACAGAGAGAAGGACTAGAGTGATGGCAGTTTTTCAGTACTTATTATATTTTACTTGGCTGAGCTGCAAATATAGGTTGCTAGGAGTCTGAACATGACTGATAGCACAAAATCAGTGAGAGGATCTGGCCAATGGCATTGTTAGATAGGACAAACCTGTTTTTCAGCCTCCTGTCAGGAGATGGCAGCATCTGTGACTCAAGAGCCAACAGTGAAATTGCGGCCTCTCCAGTTGATCTTAAAGGAGTTAAAACCATCGAGTACTGAATTGCTAGAAAGGATGGGGGAAAAGGAGCACAGAGGAACTTCTTGCGAAACACTCACGGAAGACGAGAGGGGAGAGTGACGCGCAGAGAGACTGGCGCCTCTTCCAAGGATCGAAGCAGCAATCTGGTAAACCCACCTCCTCTTTCCTTAGTGTCTTGGAATAATTTATATGTAATTCTTGGTTTCATCCCTTGTAGTATAAACTCAGAGATCTCCATCTGCAATTGTTTAAATGGAGTATCACTTACAAGTATTTGTAAAGTCTAAAACAGAAAATGTATTTTTGCTAATTAGGGTGCTGGAGGTTAAAACGTACAAAGAATGGTTATAGGAATTGGGCATGTCTAGTCTAATAAGAAGGACTAGAGGAGACATGGTAACAGTGTTCCAATATTTGAGGGGCTCCTATGAAGACAAAGACGTCCATTTATTTTCCAAAGTACCAAAAGAAACGATGGATGGAAACTAACCAAAGAGAGATGCAACCTATAACTAAAAAGAAAATTCCAAGTAGAATGGTGGTCTTATTTACAGATACAACCAAGGTTTGCACAGGATAGGAAGAAGAAAGGTATTACCAAAGATTACACAATATTAGATAAAGCTTTGATGCAGACAGAAAACAGGTTGATCAAAGTGTTATATAGATTTTTCTTGGAACATAAGCTAGAGGAGGAACATGTCAAAGAAACTATGGTCGCCTGGGTGAAAAAATTTGATTATAATGGGGAATTGGCTAAGTGGTAAAAACTTTGGATACTTAATCGGAAAGTAACATTGGCTACGTCATATAAAGAAAAATTTTATAAGATGTTCTACAGATGGCATCTCCCCCCAACACGGCTTTATAATGTGAATGTATGTTCACTTTGACTTTGCGGTACTGCATTGTTTTAAATTTAAAAATAATAAAAATATACTTTAAAAAAATCCTACCGATTGCAGCAATCAACCAATGGAATAGCTTGCCTTCAGAGGTTTTGGGTGTTGTAACTTTCAAAAAGAGATTTGACGGCCACTTCTGAAATGGTAGAGCAGAGGGGTGGACTAGAAGACCTTTAAGGTACTTTCCCACTCTATTATTCTGTCATATACTGTAGTCATCTTAATTACAGCGATTCTATTCAATAATTGCTATTCTAAGAATTTGTATTGACCCAAGTCAACTAGAGAATTTCATGGTTGCATACAAATGTGAACTTGGGTCTCTGTAATCTTCAATGTGTCAAATAAATCATAATTAATCTAAGGTTATTTTAGTGGGCTATTTCCTTTTTACCTTTAATGTATATGGTATTTTTTTAAAATATGTATATCTTCTGCAACCATTTTATAAGCAATTTCTTTGAATCTTACAGGCAAAGAGGATGCCAATAAGAGAACTCCCGACAACTGAGAATAACAAGCGTTAAAAAGGAAAGTTAATCAAGCCAGAAATCAAAACATTTCCATCTCCTAGAGAAACCCACAAAATTCTCCTACTTCCCGAGCAGGTAATCAAGAAGAGATTTCGAACTGGAAAACGTAGAATATGCAGAACACAAGGATACATTACAGGTAGTCCTCGACTTATAACAGTTCATTTAGTAACTATTCAAAGTGACAGTGCCACTGAAAAACCTGACTGATGAACATTTTGCACACTTATGACTATTGCAGAAGCCCCATGGTCACATGATCTGTCTTTGAATCCTTGGCAGCTAACTCACATTTATGACAGTTGCCCTGTTTTACAGTCACATGATCCCCTTTTGCAGGTCCACAGATGTGGCTATTGTGGGCAAAGTTCGTATTTCAAATCACAACTGAGTGTACACGAAATGATCCACATTGGAGAACAGCAATATTAATGTGGCCAAAGCTTTAGTCAGAACTGCTCCTTGTGGTTGGTTCATGGAGAGACCCACATAAGGGAGGACCCCCACATGTGCTCCCAAGGAAGTGAGCTTGGCAACTTGGTGATACATTGGAGAACTCCCACCAGCCTGGTAATATATTAGAGGATGCACACAAAAAAGAAATCATATGAATGTTATGATTCCTTGAAGTGTTTTAGCAAGAATTCCAACTGTTGAGACACCAGAGGACTCACACTTGAGAGAAACCCTTTGAATGTCCTGACGGTGGGAAAGGTTTCAGTCAGAATTTCGACCTTTTGCAACACCAGAGGACTCATACAGGAGAAAAACCCTTTGAATGTCCTGACTGTGGGAAAGGTTTCAGTCACAAGTCCATCCTGTTGAGACACCAAAGAACTTACACAGGAGAGAAACCCTTTGAATGTCCTGACTGGGGGAACGGTTTCAGTCAGAATTTCAACCTGTTGCGACACCAGAGGACTCATACAGGAGAGAAACCTTTTGAATGTCCCGACTGTAGGAAATGTTTCAGTCACAACTCCAGCCTGTTGAGACACCAGAGGACTCACACAGGAGAGAAACCCACATGATTCCATAGTCCTCCCCCCCACCACAAACACAAAGAGGATCTCCACTTCTACTGGATCCCTGCAGTCCTTAGACCTGACTCCCACCCTACCAGGCATCACAGTTACCTTAACACTTTATAGATTGTTTTAAGATATTGCGGGTGCAATGAAAATGGTGTCTGCCTCTGGGAGATCTCCAAAAGGGCAGGCCATGTATCCCTGGGGTGCCTGATAAGTGGACAAGTTCCTCTTGGCCAGCATTGTGCTGCAGTTGCCAATAACATCCAATGTAGTCCTAGGTTGCATGAAGAGAGGAATAATGTCAAGACAACAAGAAAATATAGAATTGCTTTACACAATACAACACTTAGAATACATAGTTGAGTCCTGGTCACCATGATATAAAAACATTGAGACACTGGAAAATGTGCACAGAAGAGCAACCAAGAGGGACAAGATAGCTATCTTCAAGTACTTATGCATCTGACACAAAGAAGAGCAGATTGACTTATCCTCTAGGGCACCAGATGGCAGGATAAGAAGTAATGGGTGGAAGCTAATAAAATGAGGCCCAACCTAGAAGATATATACACATATGTACGTACGTACGTACATACATACGTACATATATTGTCAGAGCAATTAATCAGTGGAATAGTTTGCCTCCCTGTTTTGTGGGTCACTGGAAGTTTTCAAGAGTAGACTGGACGACCATTGAGAGGGATGGTTTAAGTGTCCTGCCTTGAAGGGCAGGTTGGACTAGAAGACCTCCGATGTCCCTCCCAAGCCTGTAATGCAATGTTTCCATGAATTTGGAGGCAGTTTAGAAGATAGGTAAAGAGCAACCACATGAACTTGCTTCTTGTGGCTTTTGGGGGGAAATTAATATAAATAAAACTCCCCAAAAACCCCACAAAGCTTTAAAAGCAAAGCAAAACTAGACAAGGTTTAAAAAGAATGCAAAAAAATGTGCAAAAACAGATTTACATATACTATCCCCTCCCCTTGAGTATTCATACGTATGTCGGAGCAATATTAGTTACCTCCCCTTGTGAAGCAGGCCCAAGATTTATAAAGTTCTACTTCTATTTACAAACAATTTGACTTTCATCAATCTACTACACAGAGAGGCAAAGTGGTTAACAGGTGAATAAACAGCAAAATTAAAATCGCATTAACAATTTAGTTTTGCATTTAATTTATAAAGTCAAGAATGGCTTTTTATTTACCATAACCATTGTTTGTTATCTGTCCGGGATGAAATATATTTGTTTGATTCTTACGAATAAAACTTTTTCTTAATATTTCGGTTGAGAACAATAAAACAACTATTGTGTTTTATTCCGCAAAATCATAAAGCTCTGTTGTTGATCCATTTCCAGCTTTAAGACTTGCGTGCTTCAAATGCCAGACTTTCTGAGCCAAAATTTTGGTTGCTAAGCAGGAGCGTTGTTAAGTGATACTGATATTATATAACACTTTTAATTAAGCGGGTACCTTGAATAAACATAACTTTGAGTTTCAAATAATACTGATTTTGTTGTTGTCTTAGGTGACATCTGTGAAAAAAATTCAGGTGCTCAGGCATGAAAATATGCCACTCAAACACTATACTTTTCTGCTCACACTGAAAAAAAATTAGAGGAAACATTGGTCCTGGCTACAGAAAGCAGCTAGATGGGGAGGGTGTGTCTACCTGCATTGGGCGATGTGTGTGTGTTGGGGGGGCATAGATTCTTTGGAGGTGAGAGAGAAGCAGCTGCGGCAGTGGGAAAACGAGGTTCCTTTGCCAGCCTTCCAAGTGAGAAAACAGAAATATTCGCCCGTTCTGTGGGGGGGGGGCGGCAAATCCATCCCATGACTGTTTCAGAAGAGGAAGTTCCTCTGGGCTTCTCGCCTGCTCCCATCCTTTCTAGCAAAGCAGTTCTCGATGGTTTTATCTCCTTTAAACTCAGCCACAGAGGCCGCAATTGTACTGTTGGCTCTTCAATGTGTCAAATAAAGCATAATTAATCTAAGGTTATTTTAGTGGGCTATTTCCTTTTTACCTTTAATGTATATGGTATTTTTTTTAATATGTATATCTTCTGCAACCATTTTATAAGCAATTTCTTTGACTCTTACAGGCAAAGAGGATGCCAATAAGAGATCTCCGGACTACTGAGAATAAAAACCAACGTTAAAAAGGAAAATCAAGCAAGACAGAGATCAAAACATTTCCATCTCCTAGAGAAACCCACAAAATTCTCCTTCTTCCCCAGCAGGTAATCAAAAAGAGATTTCGAACTGGAAAACGTAGAATATGCAGAAAACAAGGATACATTAAAGGTAGTCCTCGACTTATAACAGTTCATTTAGTAACTATTCAAAGTGACAGTGCCACTGAAAAACCTGACTGATGAACATTTTGCACACTTATGACTATTGCAGAAGCCCCATGGTCACATGATCTGTCTTTGAATCCTTGGCAGCTAACTCACATTTATGACAGTTGCCCTGTTCTAGGGTCACATGATCCCCTTTTGCAGGTCCACAGATGTGGCTATTGTGGGCAAAGTTCGTATTTCAAATCACAACTGAGTGTGCACGAAATGGTCCACATTGGAGAAAACCAATATTAATGTGGCCAAAGCTTTAGTCAGAACTGCTCCTTGTGGTTGGTTCATGGAAGGACCCACATAGGGGAGGAGCCCTACATGTGCTCCCAAGGAAGTGAGCTTGGCAATTTAGTGATACATTGGAGAACTCCCACGAGGGAGAATCCTGACTGTGAGAAAAGTTTCAGTCTGACCTCCAGCCTGGTAATATATTAGAGGATGCACACAAAAAAGAAATCATATGAATGTTGTGATCGTGGGAAATGTTTCAGCAAGAATTCCAACCTGGTGATGCACCAGAGGACTCACACAGGAGAGAAACCTTTTGAATGTCCTGACTGTGGGAAAGGTTTCAGTCACAATTCCTACCTAGTTATACACCAAAGGACTCACACAGGAGAGAAACTTTTCGAATGTCCTGATTGTGGGGAAAGTTTCAGTAAGAGGTCCAACCTAGTGAAACACCAGAGGACTCACACAGGAGAGAAACCCTTTGAATGTCCTCTTTGTGGAAAAAGTTTTAGTAATAATTCCAGCCTGGTGACACACCAGAGGACTCACACAGGAGAGAAACCTTTCGAATGTCCTGATTGTGGGAAAAGTTTCAGTAAGAGGTCCAACCTGGTGATGCACCAGAGGACTCACACAGGAGAAAAACCATTTGAATGTCCTTTTTGTGGGAAAAGTTTCAGCAGGAACTCCCCTCTGGTGGTACACCAGAGGATTCACATGGGAGAGAAACCCTTTGAATGTCCTATATGTGGGAAAAGTTTTAGTTATAATTCCAGCCTGGTGACACACCAGAGGACTCACACAGGAGAGAAACCTTTCGAATGTCCTGACTGTGGGAAAGCTTTCAGTCAGAATTGCAGCCTAGTGAGACACCAGAGGACTCACACAGGAGAGAAACCTTTCAAATGTCCTGATTGTGGGAAAAGTTTCAGTAACAGTTCCAGCCTGGTGATGCACCAGAGGATTCACACAGGAGAGAAACCTTTCGAATGTCCTGGCTGTGGGAAAAGTTTCAATCAGAATTCCGACCTAGTGCAACACCAGAGGACTCACACAGGAGAGAAACCTTTCAAATGTCCTGATTGTGGGAAAAGTTTCAGTAACAGTTCCAGCCTAGTGCAACACCAGAGGACTCACACAGGGGAGAAACCCTTTGAATGTCCTGACTGTGGGAAAGGTTTCAGTCAGAATTCCCGCCTAGTGATACACCAGAGGACTCACACAGGAGAGAAGCCTTTTGAATGTCCTGACTGTGGGAAAGATTTCAGTAACAGGTCCAACCTGGTGATGCACCAGAGGACTCACACAGGAGAGAAACCCTTTGAATGTCCTGACTGTGGGAAAGGTTTCCGTAACAGGTCCCACCTAGTGATACACCAGAGGACACACACAGGAGAGAAACCCTTTGAATGTCCTGACTGTGGGAAAGGTTTTAGTGACAAGTACACCCTGTTGAGACACCAGAGGACTCACACAGGAGAGAAACCCTTTGAATGTCCTGACTGTGGGAAAGGTTTCAGTCAGAATTCCGAACTAGTGTCACACCAGAGGACTCACACAGGAGAGAAACCCTTTGAATGTCCTGACTGTGGGAAAGGTTTCAGTAACAGGTCCAACCTGGTGAGACACCAGAGGACTCACACAGGAGAGAAACCCTTTGAATGTTCTCTTTGTGGGAAAGGTTTCAGTGGGAATTCCCACCTAGTGACACACCAGAGGACTCACACAGGAGAGAAACCCTTTGAATGTCCTGTTTGTGGGAAAAGTTTCAGTCGCAATTTCCAGCTGGTGGTACACCAGAGGTCACACACGGGAGAGAAACCCTTTGAATGTTCTCTTTGTGGGAAAAGTTTCCGTTGGAATTCCGACCTAGTGACACACCAGAGGACTCACACTGGAGAGAAACCCTTTGAATGTCCTGTTTGTGGGAAAAGTTTCAGTCGTAATTCCCGGCTGGTGGTACACCAGAGGACTCACACAGGAGAGAAACCGTAAAGATAGGTAAAGAGCACCCACATGAACTTGCTTCTTGTGGCTTTTGGGGGGAAATTAATATAAATAAAACTCCCCAAACCCCCACAAAGCTTTTAAAGCAAAGCAAAAATAGACACAAGGTTTAAAAAGAAAGCAAAAAAATGTGCAAAAACAGATTTACATATACTATCCCCTCCCCTTGAGTATTCATACATATGTCGGACCAATATTACTTACCTCCCCTTGTGAAGCAGGCCCAAAATTTATAAAGTTCTGCCTCTATTTACAAACAATTTGACTTTCATCAATCTACTACACAGAGAGGCAAAGTGGTTAACAGGTGAATAAACAGCAAAATTAAAATCGCATTAACAATTTAGTTTTGCATTTAATTTGTATAAAGTCCAGAATGGCTTTTTATTTACCATAATCATTGTCTATGATCTATCCGGGATGAAATATCTTTGTTTGATTCTTACGAATAAAACTTTTTCTTAATATTTTGGCTGAGAACAATAAAACAACTATTGTGTCTTATTCCTCAAAATCATAAACCTCTGTTGTCTCTCCATTTTCACCACAGTCCAGTCCAAATAGTTTTCCAGTTGGATATGGCAAGTCCATTTCCCAGCGACAACCAACTTCCCTTCAAAGTCCGGTTCATCACACATCGAATCTGTTCACTCCAAATCTGTAGAATCCGCAATTCCTTCAGCCTTCTCCAACCAACCAGCAGTTTCAAACCATGGCGAGGAATCTCTTAAGAAGTGACTGTGCTCCCTATGGAAGCTTCTTGGGAAGAGCTCGGGCTCACAAAGGGATTCATTTCTGTGCGCTCATAATCCCAAACGCTTCCATCAGTTTTTCAGGCCATTTCCAGGCTGTTTTTGGAGACATTTTTGTGCTGTTTTTGTTTGTTTTGGGGTTGTGTTTAGGTGGAATGTGAAATGATTTGCAGGCAGTATTGGACTTGGCTGGGGAGAGGATTGATAAATCTTTGAATATCCTCCCCAGTGCCACTGGCAAACTCTGTACTGCAGTGTACCAAAATCGATTGGCTCTTGATTACCTCCACGCAAGGGAAGGAGGGTCTGTGGGAAGTTCAACTTGTTTAATTGCTGCCTTCACATTGATGAGACTGAACGTGTCATTAAGCAGCTCACCACAGAAATAAGGCAACTCACTCATGTCCCAGGGCAGGAATGGAAAGGTTTTGATTTAACCTCCACTTCTAACTCCTGGTTCCCGAAATTGCCAGGGTTTCACCCCTCTTGATGGAGAAATGGGCCACTGCAAAGGTTCTGGCCCTGGTGGGACGCTCAGAAGAAGGACGCTCGAGCAAATATGTTGGGCTCATGCTTCATGGAGAGGAACCTGCCATTTATGAAACTACACAATAATCTTAGGATTGGGTGAAGTTTCAATAGGGGGGAATGATACAGCATGGGTTGCACAGGTAAACCCACCAGTGGCTGGCCAGGTTAGGTGGTCTTAATAGAATGGACCTTATAGATTCATTTTAGTTTGGCCTTTTACTCCAGTGCCCTGGAGTCCCAAAGTTGACTTTTAACTTCCTCATATTACAAATAGGGCTGAACAGTGTGGCAAGACTCTGTAAAGGAGGGGCACAGGAAGCCATACGCGGGGGAGAGATAGAATAGAGAAGTTGCAGAAAACTGTTGGTATGAATATCTGCTTTTGTATTTTTCCAAGATGTACTTCCCTGTTCTGGACAGGGGTTTTTACGTTTTGTATGAATACGCCTCTTTAAACGCCCTCTGATTGACGAAGTTTGATTAAAGGTATAAAATCACTGCCCTGGGCGTAGCCAGGCCAGTTCAGATGTTGGTGTGTGAACACGCTGAACTCGATGCATCCAATAAACCTGTTTCTCTTCCTTCGTGGTCTCAAGTCCTGATCTTTCGTAAGTAGATTACAAACCACAATCTGCTGCAACAGGATTAGAAAAATATCAGTTGGAAAAGTTACCAGGGGATAGAAAAAGAAAAAGAATGGAGGGGGAATTTGGAAATACGCCTAACAAAATATATTTAAAATTACAACACGAGACCTAAAAAATATTGGTGCTTACTGATGTATAACTATGTAATAGTATTATGGGGATAGCTGGAAACCTGAATCCCTCTCACATTTCGGCCAAAAAAGAGGCTTGGGGGGGCGGGGAAACCAATTGAACTCGTATATAGGTAGACCTTGAAAAGGAGAAGGTATGTAAAATTAGTAATAAGAAAAATAGTTTTTTTGAATATAATTATTAATCCCATTGATATTGAATGGGGTTTGCTGAAATGCTGAAATACACCATGCAAAATAGAGACTGGAAGGGAGAAAAAGAGAGGGAAAGCGAGAGAGAGGAGACAGGAGAGAGGGAAGCAGAAGGGAGGAAGGAGAGAAGGAAGGTCTGGAAAGAGGGCAGAGGAACAGAGCAAGAGGAAGTAGAGAACAGAGAGATAGAGGCAGTTTTTGGCTGTTTTTCAGGCCCATTGGGGGCATTTTCTGGGCTGTTGTCAGGCAGTAATTTGGGCCATTTTTGGCCTGTTATGGATTGTTTTTTGGCCCAGTTTTGGGGTTGTTTTTAGGCGGTTTCTAGAGTGTTTGGGGGCTATTTACAGGCTGGTTTGGGGCCATTTTGGGGGCTGCTTTTGGGGAAATATTTGGACAATTTGTGGGCCATTTACCAGCCCTTTATGGGCCATTTTCAGACTGTTGTCAGATTGTATTTTGGGGGATATTTGGGGATGTTTTCAGGTGTTTTGTGGCCTTTTTTGAAGTTTTTTGTGGCCATTTTGGGGCTGTTTTTTAGGCTGTTTCCAGGGTGGTTTTTGGCCCATTTTGGGCTGTTCATAGCCATTTTGTGGGCTGTATTTTGGGACTTTTTTGGCCGTTTTCTGGACCATTTCCAGGCTGTTTTCTGGGGTGGGTTTTGGCTCTTTTTTAGCCTGTTTCTCGGAGGTTTTTTGCGCTGTTTTTGGCCATTTGTAGACATTTTCAGGGCTTTTTTTTTTGGACCAATTTTTTGGCCATTTGCAGGCCATTTTTCAGGCTGTTTCTGAGAGGGTTTTGGGGGGCATTTTTAGCTGTTTTTCAGGCCCCAAAAATGTGTGGTGGTGGGACCAGCCAATGATGGAATTAGCCGGTTCACTGAATCGCGGAGAATTTTAACAACTGGCTTGCCGAAACTGATCCGAACTGGCTGAATTCCACCTTTGCCCAGAGGCCACCCTGGAATCAATGGGATCTGATGAGCTCCCCTAGGCACTGGTCACTGCCGTGCCAGAGGTGGGCTGCCCTGCCGAGGGGGCATCCATTGTTTTCTACTATTAAAAAGTCTTGTTGCCTCACCTTGGTTTTGGCCAGAGCTTCTGCCAAACTCTGTCAAGGAGGGGCCTGGTCCCAGGTCCCCTCACCACTTGGGTCTCCTGAGATCTGCCATGGCCATCATCTAGCCGGAGTTTCAGGCTGGCCAAGCAGAACTGGGTGGGTGGACCCACTGGCTTGACTGAACTGCAACAGGGCCCTCGGTGTGGCTGCTGTCTCCCCCCCTTCAACTCCCCACGCTGCCCGGACCAACGTCTCAAAAATGGCCTCACCAAACCGCTCCCAAAGCAGCACCATTGTTTGACTGCCAGGCTCAGTGGAAAAACTCCACCCCTCATCATCATCACCTTCAGACAGGCAACTCTCCCGCCACCGCGTCAAATATCTGCCAGACAGATTCGATGTCAGTAGCATGGTCCCAAATCACCAGCTGCCAATGAACTCCACCACCATTCTCCGGTGGGTCCCATCTCTTGTCCTCTGTCCTGGGCAGATGCCGCATGGACCAGCTGTACATGTCAGCGGGCCTCACACGTCTTGGGGCATATATCTTAACTGGGAAACCCCATCGTCCTGCGCTGGAAGGACTGCCACTAGGGATAGATCCACCGCCACTCCGGCAGTGGCCTCCATCACTGTTCCCTCAGCATTTCCCATGATACTCCCCTGCCTTCTTATACCCTGCAGGGAACAGGTAGGCAACCAGCTGGAGACAAGGAGGGGAGGAGGAGGGAACACTGACTTAGTCATGTTCCAAGCCTCCCGCACCAGAAAACAGCAAGTGACATAGTTCTTGGCATGTGTTTTAATGCAGGCTTGAAAACTCAGCACAAAGTAACTGCAAAGTTATCGCTAGCTGCTGCTGCTTCACATCTGGTTTTAAGAGCCCTGTATGCCCCTCTCCTCCCCAGCAGCTTCTGGATGCTGAGAATGGCGGAGAAGCTTTGGACCAGGGGTGGGTTCCGGTAGCCACAGCTCCTCTGTGCTCTCTTCTTTTTGGAAATTGATTGGCAGCTGTGGCGGAGGCTTCCTTTCGGTCGGCCCTCCTCCTCCTCCTCTCGCAAGGGGGTGGCTGGCTGTGGGAAGGGCGGGAGGGTGCACGCATGCGCAGGGAGACGACCCCCCCCTTTAAGGGAGCGCCAAAGTGCAGCGAAGGCTCCAGCAGAGTAGCTGTCTGCTCGCTTAAGGAGGATCCTAGCAGGACGCAAAAGAACGTGGCTTCTCTCCTGCATTAAGGCCCAGCCTTGCCATGTCCCCCAGCTCCTCAGCCGAGCGTGAAATAATGTACAGGGCTGTTTCGCTCGTGCACTAAGGCTCCAGCGACTCTCCTCCTCCTCCTCCTCTCGTGGGGGGGGGGGGGAATAACAGGGCAAGGCGATGGCTGGAGCCTTAGTGCAGGAGAGAAGCCGTGTCTTTTTTTCATCCTGTTAAGACCCTCCTTAGGCGAGCTTTTGCTGTTTAAGACCCTCCTTAAGCGAGCCTTTGCTGTCCTTTGGCGCATGCTTGAGGGGCGTCTCCCCGCACGCACGCACCGTCCCGGCCAGACAAAGCAGCTAGATGGGGAGGGTTTGTCTACCTACTTTGTGCGATGTGTGTGTGTGTGTGTCTGTTGGGGGGGCATAGATTGTTTGGAGCTGAGAGAGAAGCAGCTGCGGCAGCGGGAAAACGAGGCTCCTTTGCCAGCCTTCCAAGTGAGAAAACAGAAATATTCGCCTGTTCTGTGCGGGGGGGGGGGGGAATCCACCCCGTGACTGTTTCAGAAGAGGAAGTTCCTCTGTGCTTCTCGCCTGCTCCCATCCTTTTTTTTCCCCATCCTTCTCGCCTGCTCCCATCCTCCCATCCTTCTCGCCTCCTCCCATCCTCCCATCCTTCTCCCATGCAGTACTCGATGGTTTTATCTCCTTTAAACTCAGCCACAGAGGCCGCAATTGTACTGTTGGCTGTTCAGTCACAGATGCTGCCATCTCCTAATGGGAAACCGAAAAACAGGATTGAGTCTTGCTGTGTGGTGGTAACGAAGGGGCTTTGGGCAATTCCTATTATGGCTTAAAGACATTGTCCTTGTTTGGATGAGGAGGGCTAATCCCATCACCCTGGAGCTGAAGATGGTTTGTGTTGCAGATGAGATATATTTTGTCTTTCTGGGGCTATTAAGAAAGGTGGGGGCTGTTTCTCCTTTTCTCATCCAGGGAGGTATCATATTCTGTCTTTTTAATATTTCCTTGAAAATCAAGGGGAAGGCATAAGGTACAGTGTTTCCTTCCTGTTTGGCAGCAACATATTTACCTGTTTGGTGCTAAGGGAAGTTTCAATCAGCTGTTACTTATTTTCATCTCTGTACATGTTGGCACCTCTATTTGGTTGCTAATTGACACTGCACTGAAGATCCTACTGTTTGGAGTCTCACAAAGACAAGTCTTGGGAGAAGCACACAGTCCTCAGGATTTCTGTTGACACCTTGGTGGTAAAATTTTGGAAGTCTACTCCTGCAAAAGTTGGGTTTGGAAAAGCATCTTTGGGACAGCAGCTTGAGTGCTAGAATATCCAGTTTGTTCAAACTTGACTTAGATGAAGAGATTGGAAGAGAACTCATCAAATTTGCAGGTGACATCCAGTTGTGGGGAACAGCACTTTGAATCCTGCATCCAGTTTTGGTCACCAGAATACAAAAGTGTTTAGGCTGCAGAAAGAGTGCAGAGAAGAAGAAAAAAGTCATGTAATAGCAATAGCAATAGCAGTAGACTTATATACCGCTTCATAGGCCTTTCAGGCCTCTCTAAGCGATTTACAGAGAGTCAGCATATTGCCCCCAACAACAATCTGGGTCCTCATTTTACCCACCTCGGAAGGATGGAAGGCTGAGTCAACCCTGAGCCGGTGAGATTTGAACCGCTGACCTGCTGATCTAGCAGTAGCCTGCAGTGCTGCATTTAACCACTGCGCCACCTTGGCTCTTAGGGGACTGGAGGGTAAAACATGATGAACAGTTGAAGGAATTGGGTAACAGAGAGAAGGAGCGGAGTGATGTGATAGCAGTTTTTCAGTACTTATTATATTTCTCCTGACTCAGGTACAAATACAGGTTGCTAGGAGTCTGAACATGACTGATAGCACATAATCAGTGACAGGATCTGGCCAATGCCATTGTTAGATAGGACAAGCCTGTTTTTCAGCCTCCTGTCAGGAGATGGCAGCATCTGTGACTGAAGAGCCAACAGTAAAATTGCGGCCCTTCCAGTTGACCTTAAAGGAGTTAAAATCATCGTGTACTGAATTGCTAGAAAGGATAGGGGAAAAGGAGCACAGAGGAACTTCCGAAACACTCACGGAAGACGAGAGGGGAGAGTGACGCGCAGAGAGACTCTGGCGCCTCTTCCAAGGATCGAAGCAGCAATCTGGTAAACCAACCTCCTCTTTCCTTAACGTCTTGGAATAATTAATATTAATTTATATGTAATTCTTGGTTTCATCCCTTGTAATATAAATTCCGAGATCTCCATCTGCAATTGTTTAAATGGAGTATCACTTACTCCATTTGCCAAGGTGGCGCAGTGGTTAAATGCAGCACTGCAGGCTACTGCTAGATCAGCAGTTCAGCGGTTCAAATCTCACCGGCTCAGGGTTGACTCAGCCTTCCATCCTTCCGAGGTGGGTAAAATGAGGACCCAGATTGTTGGGGGCAATATGCTGACTCTCTGTAAACCGCTTAGAGAGGCCTGAAAGGCCTATGAAGCGGTATATAAGTCTACTGCTATTGCTATTTGTAAAGTCTAAAACAGAAAATGTATTTTTGGTAATTAGGGTGCTGGAGGTTAAAACGTACAAAGAATGGTTATAGGAATTGGGCATGTCTAGTCTAGTGAGAAGGACTAGGGGAGACATGACAACAGTGTTCCAATATTTGAGGGGCTCCTATGAAGACAAATACGTCCATTTATTTTCCAAATACCAAAAGAAACGATGGATGGAAACTAACCAAAGAGAGATGCAACCTATAACTAAAAAGAAAATTCCAAGTAGAATGGTGGTCTTATTTACAGATACAACCAAGGTTTGCACAGGATAGGAAGAAGGAAGGTATTACCAAAGATTACACAATATTAGATAAACCTTTGATGCAGACAGAAAACAGGTTGATCAAAGTGTTATATAGATTTTTTTGGAACATAAGCTAGAGGAGGAACATGTCTAAAAAACTATGGTCGCCTGGGTGAAAAAATTTGATTACAATGGGGAATCGGTTAAGTGGGAAAAACTTTGGATACGTAATCAGAAACTAACATTGGCTATGTCGTATAAAGAAAATTTTAATAAGATGTTCTACAGATGGCATCTCCCCCAACACGGCTCTCCAAAACATGTGGATAAAAGAATGGGTAATGTTAGCTAATAAAAGAATCTTAACAATAGAGGGCCACGACCTGCAATATGGCTGGCACAACTACTTATGGTGCGAGGGAAATAAAATCCACAATTATTTTAGTAGTCACCATTTAAGGGGGGTATTGATTAAGGACTGGCTCGAAATTAGAAGGAGATACTATACGCAACTACCTAAATGGATATCTCCGACGGAAGCCCTGATATACCCGAATTTGATAAACTTGGATAAAATTGTTACCTACCAACAGTTGCTAGACGACCAAAACAAACTAAACCCTAGGGAAAATTTGGCTGATAAGGGAATAAACATCGATTGGTGGCCATATCTTCAAATTCAAAACAAATATAAATTCGATCTAGCACAACCTGGCTTCCAGAACAAGAACCAGGAATTAGATAAAATTTTAATTGGACCAGATGAGAAATTAATTTCAAAAATATATAACTGCTTACTGATTCGAAAAACGGAAGCAGAAAGAGTAAAAGAAGTCATGGTAACCTGGGCCCAAAACATCGGCCACTCAATAGATCTAGACGACTGGGAAAGAGTCTGGGAATGGAATCTAAAATTGACAAAGTCGACGGCCTATAAAGAAAATATATATAAAATGTTCTACCGCTGGCATCTTCCACCGACAAGACTGGCGAAAATGTCTTCAAAAGTTTCGGCCATATGCTGGAAATGTAAAACGGTGCTGGGCACGTACTACCATATGTGGTGGACGTGTCCGGTAGCCAAAGCATATTGGAAGCAAATACTAGGATGGCTGAATGGAATCCTGTCAATTAAACTATGCTTTAAGCCGGAAACTTTCTTATTAGGAATAATAGATCAAAAAATTTGCAAATCTGACCAATACCTCCTAGTCCATATTCTGACAGCGTCAAGGATTGTTTACGCACAGTGCTGGAAGAGTGAAAATGCCCCCACCAACACTATGGTGATGAATAAAATTTTAGAACTAGCAGAAATGAACAGACTGACGATGCGAATTAATGACAAAGAAGACACAGACTTTTATACAGTCTGGGAGAAGCTATACAAATGGCTTGATGAGTCAGTGAAGACCTAGACATAAAAAGAGATAGCTAACTAACCTATCACGATTAAACCAATAAATTAAATGAACAATATACAACAACTGAGAGATAAACGAAAGGAGAAATGTACCAGGGGCGAGAACCCACCGTCGAGCAATTGTGTCACGCTACAATGCTGAGAAAACTTTAAAAAGCTGATAGGAAATTCGCTATAATTACCTGCATGAAATTAGTGATCAAACCTCATTTTAGATGAGGCGAGAAGATGTATAATCCTTGCCTCTTCAAGCAAGGAAAGGGAAAGAGAACCAGATTGTCCTCAGCAGAGGAAAATATGCAAAGGTAACAAAGGTTAGAAGGGAGGGAAGGAGGATAGTAGGGAAGTCAGGATGGAGAGGAGAAAGGAGAGGAATAGGAAAGGCAGAAGAAGGGGGGAAGAAAGAGGAGGAAGAGAAAGAAGAGAAGGGAAAGAAGGTGGGAAGAAAGAAGGAGAGAAGAAAGAGAAGAAACTGGGGGAGGAAGGAGGGAGGGAAGAAGAGAGGGTAGTAAAGAGGGAAAGAGGGAGGGAAAGAAAGAGAGAAGGAGAGTTGAAAGGAAGGAGGGAAGGAGGGAGGAAAGGAGGGAGATTAAGAGAAAAGGAAGGAGGAGGGAAAGAGGCAGGGAAGGAGGGAAGGTATGTGTGAAGGAGGGGGGGAGCGAGGGAGGGAAAGGAGGGGGAAGGAAAGGAGAAAAGGAGAAAAGAAAGGAGGGAAGGCAGGGGAGAAGGAAGTAAGGGGGGAGGGAAGAAAAGAGGGAGGGAAAGATACCTAACCTTTGATGTTTATAATGATGTGATAGTATGGGAATATCTTGAAATGTAGTTGTATTGTTTGTTACAAGTTATGGATGTTGTATTTTCTTTTTACCAATAAAATCTTAATATATATATAAAAAAAATAAAATAAAAAAAAAAGAAAGGTGGGGGCTGTTTCTCCTTTTCTCATCCAGGGAGGTATCATATTCTGTCTTTTTAATATTTCCTTGAAAATCAAGGGGAAGGCATAAGGTACAGTGTTTCCTTCCTGTTTGGCAGCAACATATTTACCTGTTTGGTGCTAAGGGAAGTTTCAATCAGCTGTTACTTATTTTCATCTCTGTACATGTTGGCACCTCTATTTGGTTGCTAATTGACACTGCACTGAAGATCCTACTGTTTGGAGTCTCACAAAGACAAGTCTTGGGAGAAGCACACAGTCCTCAGGATTTCTGTTGACACCTTGGTGGTAAAATTTTGGAAGTCTACTCCTGCAAAAGTTGGGTTTGGAAAAGCATCTTTGGGACAGCAGCTTGAGTGCTAGAATATCCAGTTTGTTCAAACTTGACTTAGATGAAGAGATTGGAAGAGAACTCATCAAATTTGCAGGTGACATCCAGTTGTGGGGAACAGCACTTTGAATCCTGCATCCAGTTTTGGTCACCAGAATACAAAAGTGTTTAGGCTGCAGAAAGAGTGCAGAGAAGAAGAAAAAAGTCATGTAATAGCAATAGCAATAGCAGTAGACTTATATACCGCTTCATAGGCCTTTCAGGCCTCTCTAAGCGATTTACAGAGAGTCAGCATATTGCCCCCAACAACAATCTGGGTCCTCATTTTACCCACCTCGGAAGGATGGAAGGCTGAGTCAACCCTGAGCCGGTGAGATTTGAACCGCTGACCTGCTGATCTAGCAGTAGCCTGCAGTGCTGCATTTAACCACTGCGCCACCTTGGCTCTTAGGGGACTGGAGGGTAAAACATGATGAACAGTTGAAGGAATTGGGTAACAGAGAGAAGGAGCGGAGTGATGTGATAGCAGTTTTTCAGTACTTATTATATTTCTCCTGACTCAGGTACAAATACAGGTTGCTAGGAGTCTGAACATGACTGATAGCACATAATCAGTGACAGGATCTGGCCAATGCCATTGTTAGATAGGACAAGCCTGTTTTTCAGCCTCCTGTCAGGAGATGGCAGCATCTGTGACTGAAGAGCCAACAGTAAAATTGCGGCCCTTCCAGTTGACCTTAAAGGAGTTAAAATCATCGTGTACTGAATTGCTAGAAAGGATAGGGGAAAAGGAGCACAGAGGAACTTCCGAAACACTCACGGAAGACGAGAGGGGAGAGTGACGCGCAGAGAGACTCTGGCGCCTCTTCCAAGGATCGAAGCAGCAATCTGGTAAACCAACCTCCTCTTTCCTTAACGTCTTGGAATAATTAATATTAATTTATATGTAATTCTTGGTTTCATCCCTTGTAATATAAATTCCGAGATCTCCATCTGCAATTGTTTAAATGGAGTATCACTTACTCCATTTGCCAAGGTGGCGCAGTGGTTAAATGCAGCACTGCAGGCTACTGCTAGATCAGCAGTTCAGCGGTTCAAATCTCACCGGCTCAGGGTTGACTCAGCCTTCCATCCTTCCGAGGTGGGTAAAATGAGGACCCAGATTGTTGGGGGCAATATGCTGACTCTCTGTAAACCGCTTAGAGAGGCCTGAAAGGCCTATGAAGCGGTATATAAGTCTACTGCTATTGCTATTTGTAAAGTCTAAAACAGAAAATGTATTTTTGGTAATTAGGGTGCTGGAGGTTAAAACGTACAAAGAATGGTTATAGGAATTGGGCATGTCTAGTCTAGTGAGAAGGACTAGGGGAGACATGACAACAGTGTTCCAATATTTGAGGGGCTCCTATGAAGACAAATACGTCCATTTATTTTCCAAATACCAAAAGAAACGATGGATGGAAACTAACCAAAGAGAGATGCAACCTATAACTAAAAAGAAAATTCCAAGTAGAATGGTGGTCTTATTTACAGATACAACCAAGGTTTGCACAGGATAGGAAGAAGGAAGGTATTACCAAAGATTACACAATATTAGATAAACCTTTGATGCAGACAGAAAACAGGTTGATCAAAGTGTTATATAGATTTTTTTGGAACATAAGCTAGAGGAGGAACATGTCTAAAAAACTATGGTCGCCTGGGTGAAAAAATTTGATTACAATGGGGAATCGGTTAAGTGGGAAAAACTTTGGATACGTAATCAGAAACTAACATTGGCTATGTCGTATAAAGAAAATTTTAATAAGATGTTCTACAGATGGCATCTCCCCCAACACGGCTCTCCAAAACATTTAAAAACTGGCCCCAAATTGTTGGAAGTGTAAAAAAACACAGGCAGTTTTTATCATATGTTGTGGACATGCAAGTCCTAATGAGGAGGACTAGCGGAAATATGACAACAATGTTCCAATATTTGAGGGGCCCCTATGAAGACAAAGACGACTATTTATTTTCCAAAGTACCAAAAGGATGTAAACTAACCAAAGAGAGATACAACCTATAACTAAAAAGAAAATTCCAAGTGGAATGGTGGTCTTATTTACAGATACAACCAAGGTTTGCACAGGATAGAAAAAAAGGATTACCAAAGATTACACAATGTTAGATAAACCTTTGATACAGACAGAAAAGAGATCGATCAAAGTGTTACATAGATTTTCATTGGAATATAAGCTAGAGGAGGAACATGTCACCTGGGTGAAAAAATTTGGTTATTATGTGGAATTGGCTAAGTGGGAAAAACTTTGGATACTTAATCGGAAACTAACATTGGCTACGGCGTATAAAGAAAAATTTTATAAGATGTTCTACAGATGGCATCTCCCCCCAACATGGCTCTCCAAAATGTTTAAAAATCTGGCCCCAAATTGTCGGAAGGCACTTTTTATCGTATGTGGTGGACAGGCAATGAGGCCAAAAATATATAGGAAAATGATTCAATCATGGTTAGAACAAATGGTGGGAGACAAAATTCTGTTTAAACCAGAAATTTTTCTCCTAGGTATAATACCGGAAGGGTTTAAGAAAGATACACTTTATCTAATTATATCAGTGACATGCAGTCAGGGGGAGGCAGAGCCTCACCACTGTCATCATGAAAAGAAAGGAAAAAGGCTGAGGTAGTTGCTTCCAGAGTCACAGTGGATGACTCTGCTTAGTGCTTAACTGTTTAAAAAAGCCTCTAAAAAAGTGCCCACTACAGGAGGAGGCGGGAGAACCACGTGCCTCATTTAGTCTGACTTTATGTTCACTCGAGCAGAGTTAAGCAAGGGTTGAAAGCCGAAAAATTCCTTATGTAGATGAGGTACGTGGTTCTCTTGCCTCCTCCTGTAGAGGGCGTTTTTTTTAGAGGCTTTTTTAAACACTTAAGCAGAGTCATCCATTGGGGACTCTGGCAGCAGCTAACCCAGCCTGACCTCAGCAGCTCTTGCCTTTTTCCTTTTGTATTTTTACATTTTCATGATGGCAGGCAAGAGCAGAGTTGAAATCCTCTGTGATTGTGAAACAGCTGGAAAAGGTATGTGGGTCAAAGGGAGGGGGAGGAATTCAAAATTAATGTAATTTTTAAAGTAATATGTGTGTTTTTGTGTGTGTGTGTGCGTGTGTTTGTTTCTTCACTCAAACAAACTCTCAATTTGAGAGTTTGTTTTCTTTTACCCGTCTATGCTGCCGGGCTGGCACTTTCTTTCTTTTGCCCAGAAGCGGGCAAAACAAATTAATCCCAAATGAAGATGAAATAATAAGAAAGATTATGGACTGTGGCGAAATGGATAAACTAACTAAAGAAATCCAGGGAAAGGAAGAATCAGAATTCTACCAGATATGGGATAAATGATATAGGTGGATGGAGGAAAGAAACAAAAATCAATGGAAGAATATAACAAAACTCAAAAATAATAGTTCTGAGTAAAATAAGAGGGTTAAGAATGATGAAATCTAAATGAAATACAATACAAGGGGAAATAATATTAGGTGAGCGGTATCGATTGATGATTGCTATTATAAAAAACAGGAAGTTCCTGTTCGTACTGTATTGTATAAATGTGGTGTACGTCTAATTTTTGTGTTTGTGTATTTTACATGTTTGTTAATAAAAACATTTTTTTTAAAAAGCGGCTTTTGCCCGACCCGCCACTATGTCCGACATAGAGTCAGGACGCTTCTATGTCGGACGTAGAAAGAAAGCGGCTTTTTCCCACCCCGCCTCTATATCAGACATAGTGGTGGGGCGGGCAAAAGCCGCTTTTTTCTTTTGCCGCACTGGCAGCTTTCAAAAAGAGATTTGACGGCCACTTCTGAAATGGTAGAGCAGAGGGATGGACTAGAAGACCTTTCAGGTCCCTTCCCACTCTATTATTCTGTTATATATTGTATTCATCTTAATTACAGTGATTCTAGCCAATAATTGCTATACTAAGAATTTGTATTGACCCAAGTCAACCAGAGAATTTCATGGTTGCATACAAATGTGAACTTGGGTCTCTGTAATCTTCAATGTGTCAAATAAATCATAATTAATCTAAGGTTATTTTAGTGGGCTATTTCCTTTTTACCTGTAATGTATATGGTATTTTTATTTAATATGTATATCTTCTGCAACCATTTTATAAGCAATTTCTTTGAATCTTACAGGCAAAGAGGATGCCAATAAGAGAACTCCGGACAAATGAGAATAACAAGCAACATTAAAAAGGAAAGTTAATCAAGCCAGAAATCAAAACATTTCCATCTCCTAGAGAAACCCACAAAATTCTCCTTCTTCCCCAGCAGGTAATCAAGAAGAGATTTCGAACTGGAAAACATAGAGTATGCAGAACACAAGGATACATTACAGGTAGTCCTCGACTTATAACAGTTCATTTAGTAACTATTCAAAGTGACAGTGCCACTGAAAAACCTGACTGATGAACATTTTTCACACTTATGACTATTGCTGCAGCCCCATGGTCACGTGATCTATATTTGAATCCTTGGCAGCTAACTCACATTTATGACAGTTGCCCTGTTCTAGGGTCACATGATCCCCTTTGGCAGCTCCACAGATGTGGCTATTGTGAGCAAAATGTGTATTTCAAATCATAACTAAATGGCCACGAAATGATCCACATTGGAGAAAAGCAATATTAATGTGGCCAAAGCTTTAGTCAGAACTGCTCCTTGTGGTTGGTTCATGGAAGGACCCACATAGGGGGGGAGCCCTACATGTGCTCCCAAGGAAGTGAGCTTGGCAACTTTGTGGTACATTAGAGAACTCACACCAGGGAGAATCCTGACTGTGAGAAAAGTTTCACTCTGAACTCCAGCCTGGTAATATATTAGAGGATGCACACAAAAAAGAAATCATATGAATGTTCTGATCGTGGGAAAGGTTTCAGCAAGAATTCCAACCTGTTGAGACACCAGAGGACTCACAAAGGAGAAAAACCCTTTGAATGTCCTGACTGTGAGAAAAGTTTCAGTAAGAGGTCCAACCTGGTGATGCATCAGAGGACTCACAAAGGAGAGAAACCTTTTGAATGTCCTGATTGTGGGAAAAGTTTCAGTAAGAGGTCCGTCCTGTTGATACACCAGAGGACTCACACAGGAGAGAAACCCTTTGAATGTCCTGTTTGTGGGAAAAGTTTTAGTGATAATTCCAGCCTGGTGAGACACCAGAGGACTCACACAGGAGAGAAACCTTTCGAATGTCCTGACTGTGGAAAATGTTTCAGTCACAAGTCCAGCTTGTTGATACATCAGAGGATTCACACAGGAGAGAAACCCTTTGAATGTCCTCACTGTGAGAAAGGTTTCAGTCGGAATTCCAGCCTAGTGATACACCAGAGGACTCACACAGGAGAGAAACCCTTTGAATGTCCTATCTGTGGGAAAGGTTTTAGTGATAATTCCAGCCTGGTGACACACCAGAGGATTCACACAGGAGAGAAACCCTTTGAATGTCCTGACTGTGAGAAAGGTTTCAGTCGTAATTCCAGCCTAGTGATACACCAGAGGACTCACACAGGAGAGAAACCCTTTGAATGTCCTATCTGTGGGAAAGGTTTTAGTGATAATTCCAGCCTGGTGATACACCAGAGGACTCACACAGGAGAAAAATCCTTTGAATGTCCTGACTGTGGGAAAAGTTTCAGTAACAGGTACAACCTGGTGATTCACCAGAGGACTCACACAGGAGAGAAACCTTTTGAATGTCCTGACTGTGGGAAAAGTTTCAATCATAATTCCGACCTAGTAATACACCAGAGGAGTCACACAGGAGAGAAACATTTCGAATGTCCTGAATGTGGGAAAGCTTTCAGCAGCAATTCCCACCTAGTGAAACATCAGGCGACTCACACAGGAGAGAAACCCTTTGAATGTCCTGACTGTGGGAAAACTTTCAGTCAGAATTCCTACCTAGTGATACACCAGAGGACTCACACAGGAGAGAAACCCTTTGAATGTCCTGACTGTGGGAAAGGTTTCAGTCACAGGTCCAGCCTGGTGACACACCAGAGGACTCACACAGGAGAGAAACCCTTTGAATGTCCTCACTGTGGGAAAGCTTTCAGTCAGAATTCCCACCTAGTGATACACCAGAGGACTCACACAGGAGAGAAACCCTTAGAATGTCCTGACTGTGGGAAAGGTTTCAGTCACAAGTCCAGCTTGTTGATACACCAGAGGACTCACACAGGAGAAAAACCCTTTGAATGTCCTGACTGTGGAAAAGGTTTCAGTAAAAGGTCCAACCTGGTGATGCACCAGAGGACTCACACAGGAGAGAAACCTTTTGAATGTCCTGACTGTGGGAAAGGTTTCAGTCACAAGTCCAGCTTGTTGATACACCAGAGGACTCACACAGGAGAGAAACCCTTTGAATGTCCTATCTGTGGGAAAGGTTTTAGTGACAATTCCAGCCTGGTGACACACCAGAGAACTCACACAGGAGAGAAACCTTTCGAATGTCCTGACTGTGGGAAATGTTTCAGTCAGACGTCCAATTTGTTGATACACCAGAGGACTCACACAGGAGAGAAACCCTTTTAATTTCCTATCTGTGGGAAAGGTTTTAGTGATAATTCCAGCCTGATGACACACCAGAGGACTCACACAGGAGAAAAATCCTTTGAATGTTCTGACTGTGAGAAAGGTTTCAGTCAGAATTCCTACCTAGTGATACACCAGGGGACTCACAGAAGTTGATGAGTTTGGAGAAGGTTTGAATTTCATTTCTGAACTCCCGCTTAGAGTGTAGGTGAGAACACTGAATATTGGCCTCATTTGAATACTGGCTGATCATTTTGCTGAATTACTCTCACCCCTTGCTCTTCCTGATGAAGCCATCAAATGAATGTGCAAATTGTTAAGCTCAACAGTGGCTACTTCAGAGTTTGGAGAATCCCACCCTTGGGTCCTCCTAGCCCTTTCCCTTCCTCACAGGTCCCAATAGGTCAGTCGTCCCCCTTAGGCTCCCCACATGGTTCCATAGTCCTCCCCCCCCACCACAAACACAAAGAGGATCTCCACTTCTACTGGATCCCTGCAGTCCTTAGGCCTGACTCCCACCCTACCAGGCATCACAGCTACCTTAACACTTTGTAGAGCGTGTTAAGGAATTGCGGGTGCAATGAAAATGGTGTCTGCTTCTGGGAGATCTCCAAAAGGGCAGGCCATGTATCCCTGGAGTGCCTGATAAGTGGACAAATACCTCTTGGCCAGCATTGTGCTGCAGTTGCCAATAACATCCAATGTAGTCCTAGGTTGCATGAAGAGAGGAATAATGTCAAGACAACAAGAAAATATAGAATTGCTTTACGCAATACAACACTTAGAATACATAGTTGAGTGCTGGTCACCATGATATAAAAACGTTGAGACACTGGAAAATGTGCACAGAAGAGCAACCAAGAGGGACAAGATAGCTGTCTTCAAGTGGTACTTATGCATCTGACACAAAGAAGAGCAGATTGACTTATCCTCTAGGGCACCAGATGGCAGGATAAGAAGTAATGGGTGGAAGCTAATTAAAATGAGGCCCAACCTAGAAGATATATACACATACGTACGTACGTACGTACGTACATACATACATATATTGTCAGAGCAATTAATCAGTGGAATAGTTTGCCTCCCTGTTTTGTGGGTCACTGGAGGTTTTCAAGAGTAGACTGGACAACCATTTGAGAGGGATGGTAAATAAAACAACTATTGTGTCTTATTCCTCAAAATCATAAACCTCTGTTGTCTCTCCATTTTCACCACAGTCCAGTCCAAATAGTTTTCCAATTGGATATGGCAAGTCCATTTCCCATTGACAACCAACATCACTTCAAAGTCCGGTTCATCACACATTTAATCTGTTCACTCCAAATCTGTAGAATCCGCAATTCCTTCACCCTTCTCTAACCAACCAGCAGTTTCAAACCATGGCGACGAATCTCTTAAGAAGTGACTGTGCTCCCTATGGAAGCTTCTTGCGAAGAACTCAGGCTCACAAAGGGATTCATTTCTTTGCGCTCATAATCCCAAATGCTTCCATCAGTTTTTCAGGCCATTTCCAGGCTGTTTTTGGAGACATTTTTGTGCTGTTTTTGTTTGTTTTGGGGTTGTTTTTAGGTGGAATGTGAAATGATTATACTGGATTAGAAAAATATCAGTTGGAAAAGTTATCAGGGGTTAGAAAAAGAAAAAGAATGGAGGGGGAATTTGGAAATACGCCTAACAAAATATATTTAAAATTACAACACGAGACCTAAAAAATATTGGTGCTTACTGATGTATAACTATGTAATAGTATTATGGGGATAGCTGGAAACCTGAATCCCTCTCACATTTCGGCCAAAAAAGGGGCTTGGGGGGGGGGGAGGAAACCAATTGAACTCTTATATAGGTAGACCTTTAAAAGGAGAAGGTATGTAAAATTAGTAATAAGAAAAATAGTTTTTTGAATATAATTATTAATCCCATTGATATTGAATGGGGTTTGCTGAAATGCTGAAATACACCATGCAAAATAGAGACTGGAAGGAAGAAAAAGAGAGGGAAAGCGAGAGAGAGGAGACAGGAGAGAGGGAAGCAGAAGGGAGGAAGGAGAGAAGGAAGGTCTGGAAAGAGGGCAGAGGAACAGAGCAAGAGGAAGTAGAGAACAGAGAGATAAAGGCAGTTTTTGGCTGTTTTTCAGGCCCATTGGGGGCATTTTCTGGGCTGTTGTCAGGCAGTAATTTGGGCCATTTTTGGCCTGTTATGGATTGTTTTTTGGCCCAGTTTTGGGGTTGTTTTTAGGCGGTTTCTAGAGTGTTTTGGGGCCATTTACAGGCTGGTTTGGGGCCATTTGGGGGGCTGCTTTTGGGGAAATATTTGGACAATTTGTGGGCCATTTACCAGCCCTTTATGGGCCATTTTCAGACTGTTGTCAGATTGTATTTTGGGGTATATTTGGGGATGTTTTCGGGTGTTTTGTGGCCTTTTTTGAAGTTTTTTGTGGCCATTTTGGGGGTGTTTTTTAGGCTGTTTCCAGGGTGGTTTTTGGCCCATTTTGGGGCTGTTCATAGCCATTTTGTGGGCTGTATTTTGGGACTTTTTGGGCCGTGTTCTGGGCCATTTCCAGGCTGTTTTCTGTGGTGGGTTTTGGCTCTTTTTCAGCCTGTTTCTCGGAGGTTTTTTGCGCTGTTTTTGGCCATTTTTAGATATTTTCAGGGCTTTTTTTTTTTGGACCAATTTTTTGGCCATTTCCAGGCCATTTTCCAGGCTGTTTCTGAGAGGGTTTTGGGGGGCATTTTTAGCTGTTTTTCAGGCCCCAAAATTGTGTGGTGGTGGGACCAGTCAATGGTGGGATTAGCCGGTTCACTGAACCGCGGAGAATTTTAACAACTGGCTTGCCGAAACTGATCCGAACTGGCTGAATCCCACCTCTGCCCAGAGGCCACCCTGGAATCAATGGGATCTGATGAGCTCCCCTAGGCACTGGTCACTGCCGTGCCAGAGGTGGGCTGCCCTGCCGAGGGGGCATCCATTGTTTTCTACTATTAAAAAGTCTTGTTGCCTCACCTTGGTTTTGGCCAGAGCTTCTGCCAAACTCTGTCAAGGAGGGGCCTGGTCCCAGGTCCCCTCACCACTTGGGTCTCCTGAGATCTGCCATGGCCATCATCTAGCCGGAGTTTCAGGCTGGCCAAGCAGAAATGGGTGGGTGGACCCACCGGCTTGACTGAACTGCAACAGGGCCCTCAGTGTGGCTGCTGTCTCCCCCCCTTCAACTCCCCACGCTGCCAGGACCAACGTCTCAAAAATGGCCTCACCAAACCGCTCCCAAAGCAGCACCATTGTTTGACTGCCAGGCTCAGTGGAAAAACTCCACCCCTCATCATCATCACCTTCAGACAGGCAACTCTCCCGCCACCGCGTCAAATATCTGCCAGACAGATTCGATGTCAGTAGCAGGGTCCCAAATCACCAGCTGCCAATGAACTCCACCACCATTCTCCGGTGGGTCCCATCTCTTGTCCTCTGTCCTGGACAGATGCCGCATGGACCAGCTGTACATGTCAGCGGGCCTCACACGTCTTGGGGCATATATCTTAACTGGGAAACCCCATCGTCCTGCGCTGGAAGGACTGCCCCTAGGGATAGATCCACCGCCACTCCAGCAGTGGCCTCCATCACTGTTCCCTCAGCATTTCCCATGATACTCCCCTGGCTTCTTATACCCTGCAGGGAACAGGTAGGCAACCAGCTGGAGACAAGGAGGGGAGGAGGAGGGAACACTGACTTAGTCATGTTCCAAGCCTCCCGCACCAGAAAACAGCAAGTGACACAGTTCTTGGCATGAGATGTGTTTTAATGCAGGCTTGAAAACTCAGCACAAAGTAACTGCAAAGTTATCGCTAGCTGCTGCTGCTTCACATCTGGTTTTAAGAGCCCTGTATGCCCCTCTCCTCCCCAGCAGCTTCTGGATGCTGAGAATGGATGAGAAGCTTTGGACCAGGGGTGGGTTCCGGCAGTCACAGCTCCTCTGTGCTCTCTTCTTTTTGGAAATTGATTGGCAGCCGTGGCGGAGGCTTCCTTTCGGTCGGCCCTCCTCCTCCTCCTCTCGCAAGGAGGTGGCTGGCTGTGGGAAGGGCGGGAGGGTGCACGCACGCGCAGGGAGACAACCCCCCCCTTAACCGAGCGCCAAAGGGCAGCAAAGGCGCCAGCGGGGCCACTGGCTGCTCGCTTAAGGAGGATCCTAGCAGGACGCAAAAGAACGTGGCTTCTCTCCTGCATCAAGGCCCCAGCCTTGCCGTGTCCCCCAGCTCCTAAGCCGAGCGCGGAGGGCGCAAGCGGGCAGCTAACGCTGCCTTACACGCAAATGTGGCGTGAAATGATGTACGGGGCCGTTTCGCTCGTGCACTAAGGCTCCAGAGACCCTCCTCCTCCTCCTCCTCTCGTGGGGGGGGGGGGGAGGAATAACAGGGCAAGGCGATGGCTGGAGTCTTAGTGCAGGAGAGAAGCCGCGTCCTTTTGCATCCTGTTAAGATCCTCCTTAAGCGATCCTTTGCTGTTCTTTGGTGCATGCTTGAGGGGCGTCCCGGCTACAGAAAGCAGCTAGATGGGGAGGGTTTGTCTACCTGCTTTGTGCGATGTGTGTGTTGGGGGGGGGGGCATGGATTGTTCGGCGATGAGAGAGAAGCAGCTGCAGCAGCGAGAAAACGAGGCTCCTTTGCCAGCCTTCCAGCTGAGAAAACAGATATTCGCCGGTTCTGTGGGCGTGGCTAGGTGCGGGGGCATACTACTGAGTGCGCGTGACTGCCCCCATCTAGCTACGCCCACAAAGGCTTTAGTTTAAAAAAAAAATTGAAATCCACCCCGTGACTGTTTCAGAAGAGGAAGTTCCTCTGGGCTTCTCGCCTGCTCCCATCCTTTCTAGCAATACACTACTCGACGGTTTTAATTCCTTTAAACTCAGCCTCAGAGGCCGCAATTGTACTGTTGGCTTTCCTGTTACAAATGCTGCCATCTCTTGATAGGAGACCGAAAAACAGGGTCGAGTTGCTGTGTGGTGGTAACGAAGGGGCTTTGGGCAATTCCATCACCCTGGAGCTGAAGATGGTTTCTGTTGCAGATGAGATGTCTTTTGTCTTTCTGGGGCTATTAACAAAGGTGGGGGCTGCTTTCCAAGAGTATGTTTCTCCTTTTCTCATCCAGGGAGGTATAATATTCTGCCTTTTTAATATTTCTTAGATTTCATTTTTCTAGGAGAGGGTGGGTGCTATCTTTCTACACCCCCTTTGCATCAACAGATTTACATGTTCCCCAAGTTTAAAATGGAATTAGGCACAGGAGACATGGGACACCACAACAAAGCTCTACATCACAATGCCAACCTAACTGAGGGCATTTTATGTAAGCTTCTTTCCTAACTGCTATCAGCATTTGCAATATTTTTTTCAAAAAGAGATTTTTCATGGAGAGGGATCTTGAAAATCAAGGAGAAGGCATAAGGTACAGTGTTTCCTTCCTGTTTGATTGGCAGCAACATATTTACCTGTTTGGTGCTAAGGGAAGTTTCAATCAGCTGTTACTTATTTTCATCTCTGTACCTGTTGGCACCTCTATTTGGTTGCTAATTGCCACTGAACTGAAACTCCCTACTGTTTAGAGTCTCAGAAATACAAGTCTTGGGAGAAGCACACAGTCCTCAGGATTTTTGTTGACACCTTGGTGGTAAAATTTTGGAACTCTACTCCTGCAAAACGTGGGTTTGGAAAAGCATCTTTGGGACAGCAGCTTGAGTTTAGTTTAGTTTTAGTTTAGTTTAGTTTAGTTTTATTAGTATTTGTAGGCCGCCCTTTTCCCTGAGGGGACTCAGGGCGGCTCACACAAAACCGGGAAGGGGGAATACAGACATTAAGATCAAAACATATAATAAAATAGTAGGCAACATACATTCATCATTCGGGAGGGGTAGCTATCCTTATCCCCAGGCCTGACGGGCGAGCCAGTTCTTCAAGGCTATGCGGAAGGCTTGGACGGTGGAGAGGGTACGAATCTCCACGGGGAGCTCGTTCCAAAGGGTCGGGGCTACTGCTGAGAAGGCCCTCCTCCTTGTAGTTGCCAGCCGACACTGGCTGGCCGATGGAATGCGGAGGAGGCCTAATCTATGGGATCTTATTGGTCGCAGGGATGTAATTGGCAGAAGGCGGTCTCTCAAGTATCCAGATCCACTGCCATGTAGGGCTTTATGGGTGACTAATAGCACCTTGAAGCGCATCCGGAGATCGACAGGTAGCCAGCGCAGCTCGCGGAGGATAGGTGTTATGCGGGTGAATCGAGGTGCACCCGCAATCACTCGCGCGGCTGCGTTCTGCACTAGCTGAAGTCGCCGGATGCTCCTCAAGGGCAGCCCCATGTAGAGCACATTGCAGTATTCCAGCCTAGAGGTCACAAGGGCCCGAGTGACTGTTGTGAGAGCCTCCCGATTCAGGTAGGGTCGCAACTGGCGCACCAGGCGAACCTGGGCGAATGCCCCCCTGGTCACAGCCGTTAAGTGGTGGTCAAATGACAGCTGTGGATCCAGGAGGACTCCCAAGTTGCGAACCCTCTCTGAGGGGTATAAAATTTGACCCCCCAGCCTGAGTGGTGGAATATTGGTCAAATCTTTGGGAGGAAAACACAACAGCCACTCGGTCTTTTCTGGGTTGAGCACAAGCTTGTTAACCCTCATCCAGTCCATAACGGCCTCAAGGCCCCGGCTCATCACGTCTACCGCTTCATTGAGTTGGCACGGGGCGGACAGATACAATTGAGTATCGTCCGCATATTGATGGTATCTAATCCCGTGCCTGCAGATGATCTCTCCCAGCGGTTTCATGTAGATGTTGAATAGTAGGGGGGATAAGACCGAGCCCTGAGGCACCCCATAATTTAGGGGCCTAGGGGACGATCTCTGCCCCCCCACTAACACCGACTGCGACCTGTCCGAGAGGTAGGAGGAGAACCACCGTAGCACGGTGCCTCCCACTCCCACCTCCCGCAGTCGTCGCAGAAGGATACCATGGTCGATGGTATCGAAAGCCGCTGAGAGGTCAAGGAGGACCAGGATGGAGGAATGTCCTTCATCTCTGGCTCTCCAGAGATCATCAATCAATGCGACCAAAGCAGTTTCTGTGCTGTAACCGGGTCTGAAGCCTGACTGGAAGGGGTCTAGATAGTTTGCTTCCTCCAAGGACCGTTGGAGCTGGAAGGCCACCACCTTCTCAACAACCTTCCCCAAGAAGGGGAGGTTGGAGACTGGGCGATAGCTGTTAAGAACAGCTGGATCCAAGGATGGTTTCTTCAGGAGGGGTCTCACCACCGCCGCTTTCAGTGCGGCGGGGAAGTTCCCCTCCCGAAGGGAGGCGGTTACAACCGCCTGGATCCAGCCTCGTGTCACCTCACTGCAGTTAGTAACCAGCCATGAGGGACACGGATCCAGAACACAGGTGGAGGTACTTACAGCTCTCATGGCCTTGTCCACATCCCCGGGGGTAACGTCCTGAAACTCAACCCAGAACTGTTCTACTTGGTCCCCCTGTGCCTCGGCTGGAACTGCGGGTGTGGAGTCCAAGTCCGACCGAAACCGAGCAATTTTGTCCGCTAAGAATTGGGCATACTCTTCAGCTCTGCCCTGCAAGGGTTCCCCCGCCTCCCTTTTGTTCAATAGGGAGCGGGTTATCCTAAACAGGGCGGCTGGACGGGACTCAGCGGATGCAACCAGGGTGGCTATGTGAGATCTTTTTGCTGCCCTAAGTGCCCTGGTGTATTCCCTGGTGCAGGTGGTTACCATTGCTCGGTTCGATTCGGACTTATCGGACCTCCAACGGTGCTCTAGGCATCTCCTCCGGCGCTTCATCTCCCGGAGCTCCTCGGTGAACCAAGGGGGTCTCCGGGATCCGCCGCCTCGGAGGAGCCGCAGTGGCGCAATCCGGTCGAGGGCCTCCGACGCTGCCGAGTGCCACGCAGCAGCCAGAGTCTCCACCGGACTGTGGGCGAAAGTGTCAGGAATAACCCCAAGCTCTATCTGGAACCTTGACGGTTCCATAAGACGCCTGGGGCGGAACCACATGGTCGGTTCCTCCTCCCTACAGTGGGGGTTTGGCCTCCGGAAGTCGAGCCTCAGTAGGCAGTGGTCTGACCACGACAGGGGTATGATGTCGCTCCCCCTCAGACCAAGATCACAAATCCACTGCTCCGAGAGAAATACAAGGTCAAGCATGTGTCCCGCTGAATGGGTTGGGCCTCGAATTACTTGGGTCAAGCCCATGGCTGTCATGGAAGCCATGAACTCCTGCGCCCCATCAGAGTTTTCACCGAGCGACGGCAAATTAAAGTCCCCCAGGACCATCAACCTAGGGAACTCAATTGCCAGCTCGGCTACCGACTCGAGGAGCGAGGGGAGGGCTGCTGCAACGCTGTTGGGAGGCAGGTACGTTAGCAGCAAACCCACTTGACCCTTGAGGTCCAACTTTAACAGCAAAGACTCACACCCGACAATCTCCGGAGCAGGGACCCTACGAGGAACTAACGACTCCCGGATAACAGCGGCCACACCCCCACCCCTTCCCTGGGCTCTCGGCTGATGCAGCACCTGAAATCTTTCTGGGCACAGCTCTACAAGGGGACTCCTCCCTCTGGGCCCAGCCAGGTTTCAGTAATACATGCCAGGTCTGCCCTCTCGTCTAAAATTAAGTCCCGGACGAGAGGAGCTTTATGAACAACAGACCTGGCATTTAGCGACAACAGCCTGAGACCAGGGTCCTGACTACTTGCGCCATCTGGTCTTGGAGTGGGACTCCTAGGGCCGGAAGGAGGGATCTCTGTAATGTAGCGAACCCTCCTTCCCCGGTAATGGCCTGCCCTAAAGTCCCCGCCGTATCTGCCCCTCCCTGTTACGACCGCAATACCCCGACCCTCTCCCGTGTCTCTGGTCCCCTCAACCACCCCCGTGGCCCCCGCAACTCCCGGCAGGTCCTCCGAATCACACATACTCATACACTCCCCCAAACAGTCCCCACGTAAAAGTTAAAAAACACAAAATTTACAACAATATGATCATAAAAGTGGGACATTCATTCATCTCATACGTACCTCATGCATAGCCCATACAAAGAAAGAAGAAAAAGATGAAAGAAAAGAAAGAAATAAGAACTAAAATAATTGCGCAATTGATTAAAAAGTTTAAAATGCGAGTTCAGATTGTTGCCATGAGTGCTAGAATATCCAGTTTGTTCAAACATGACTTAGATGAAGAGATTGGAAGAGAACTCATCAAATTTGCAGGTGACATCCAGTTGTGGGGAACAGCACTTTGAATCCTGCATCCAGTTTTGGTCACCAGAATACAAAAGTGTTTAGGCTGCAGAAAGAGTGCAGAGAAGAAGAACAAAATCATGTAGGGGACTGGAGGGTAAAACATGATGAACAGTTGTAGGATTTGGGTAACAGAGAGAAGGAGCGGAGTGATGTGATAGCAGTTTTTCAGTACTTATTATATTTCTCTTGACTCAGGTACAAATACAGGTTGCTAGGAGTCTGAACATGACTGATAGCACATAATCAGTGACAGGATCTGGTCAATGCCATTGTTAGATAGGACAAGCCTGTTTTTCAGCCTCTTGTCAGGAGATGGCAGCATCTGTGACTGAAGAGCCAACAGTAAAATTGCGGCCCTTCCAGTTGACCTTAAAGGAGTTAAAACCATCGAGTACTTAATTGCTAGAAAGGATGGGGGGAAAGGAGCACAGAGGAACTTCTTCCGAAACACTCACGGAAGACGAGAGGGGAGAGTGACGTGCAGAGAGACTCTGGCGCCTCTTCCAAGGATCGAAGCAGCAATCTGGTAAACCAACCTCCTCTTTCCTTAACGTCTTGGAATAATTTATATGTAATTCTTGGTTTCATCCCTTGTAATATAAACTCAGAGATCTCCATCTGCCATTGCCCAAATGGAGTATCACTTACAAGTGTTTGTAAAGTCTAAAACAGAAAATGTATTTTTTGTAATTAGGGTGCTGGAGGTTAAAACGTACAAAGAATGGTTATAGGAATTGGGCATTTCTAGTCTAATGAGAAGGACTAGAGGAAACATGGTAACAGTGTTCCAATATTTGAGGGGCTCCTATGAAGACAAAGACGTCCATTTATTTTCCAAAGTACCAAAAGGATGGAAACTAACCAATGAGAGATGCAACCTGTAACTAAAAAGAAAATTCCAAGTAGAATGGTGGTCTTATTTACAGATACAGCCAAGGTTTGCACAGGATAGAAAAAAGGAAGGTATTACCAAAGATTGCACACTGTTAGATAAACCTTTGATACAGACAGAAAAGAGATTGATCAAAGTGTTATATAGATTTTTTTTGGAACATAAGCAAGAGGAGGAGCATGTCGCCTGGGTGAAAAAATTTGGTTATTATATGGAATTGGCTAAGTGGGAAAAAGTTTGGACACTTAATCAGAAACTAACATTGGCTACGGCCTATAAAGAAAAATTTTATAAGATGTTCTACAGATGGAATCTCCCCCCAACATGGCTCTCCGAAATGTTTAAAAATCTGGCCCCAAATTGTCGGAAGTGTAAAAAAACACCAGGCACTTTTTATCATATGTGGTGGACATGCAATGAGGCCAAAAAAATATAGGAACATGATTCAATCATGGTTAGAACAAATGGTGGGAGACAAAATTCTGTTTAAACCAGAATTACACTTTATCTAATTATACCAGTGATGCGCAGTCAGGGGAGGCAGAGCCTCACCACTGTCATGAAAAGAAAAGAAAAAACGTAAAAGGAAAAATAATAATTATGAGTAAAATAAGAGGGTTAAGAATGGTGAAATCTAAATGAAATACAATAGAAGGGGAAATAATATAAGGTGAGCGGTATCGAGTGATGATTGCTATTATAAAAAACAGGAAGTTTCCGTTCGTGCTGTATTGTATAAATGTGGTGTACATCTAATTTTTGTGTTTGTGTATTTTACATGTTTGTTAATAAAAATCTCTTTTTTTAAAAGCGGCTTTTGCCCGCTCTATGTTGGACATAGCGGAGGGGCGGGCAAAAGCCTGTTGCTTTCTTTTGCCGCACTGGAGGCTTCCAAAAAGAGATTTGACGGGCACTTCTGAAATGGTAGAGCAAAGGGATGGACTAGAAGACCTTTAAGGTCCCTTCCCAATCTATTATTCTGTTATATATTGTATTCATCTTAATTTCAGTGATTCTAGCCAATAATTGCTATTCTAAGAATTTGTATTGACCCAAGTCAACCAGTTACTTTGCGGTACTGCATTGTTTTAAATGTAAAAAAATATATATATACTCCACCCCCCAAAAAATCCTACCGATTGCAGCAATCAACCAATGGAATAGCTTGCCTTCAGAAGTTTTGGGTGCTCCATCACTGGAAACTTTCAAAAAGAGATTTGACGGCCACTTCTGAAATGGTAGAGCAGAGAGTTGGACTAGAGGACCTTTAAGGTCCCTTCCCACTCTATTATTCTATTATATATTGTATTCATCTTAATTCCAGTGATTCTAGCCAATAATTGCTATACTAAGAATTTGTATTGACCCAAGTCATGGTTGAATGCAAATGTGAACTTGGATCTCCGTAATCTTCAATATGTCAAATAAATCATAATTAATCGAAGGTTATTTTAGCATTGTGGGATATTTCCTTTTTATCTTTAATGTATATGGTTTTCTTTTTTAAATCTTATGCAACCATTTTATAAGCAATTTCTTTGAATCTTACAGGCAAAGAGGATGCCAATAAGAGAACTCCGGACAACTGAGAATAACAAGCAATATTAAAAAGGAAAATCAATCAAGCCAGAAATCAAAACATTTCCATTTCCTTCAGAAACCCACAAAATTCTCCTTCTTCCCCAGCAGGTAATCAAGAAGAGATTTCGAATTGGAAAACGTAGAATATACAGAACACAAGGATACATTACAGGTAGTCCTCGACTTATAACAGTTCATTTAGTAACTATTCAAAGTGACAGTGCCACTGAAAAACCTGACTGATGAACATTTTTCACACTTATGACTATTGCAGAAGCCCCATGGTCACATGATCTGTCTTTGAATCCTTGGCAGCTAACTCACATTTATGACAGTTGCCCTGTTCTAGGGTCACGTGATCCCCTTTTGCAGCTCCACAGATGTGGCTATTGTGGGCAAAGTTCGTATTTCAAATCACAACACTGTGTGCACGAAATGATCCACATTGGAGAAAAGCAATATTAATGTGGCCAAAGCTTTAGTCAGAACTGCTCCTTGTGGTTGGTTCATAGAAGGACCCACATAGGGGAGGAGCCCTTCATGTGCTCCCAAGGAAGTGAGCTTGGCAACTTGGTGATACATTAGAGAACTCACACTAGGGACAATCCTGACTGTGAGAAAAGTTTCAGTCTGAACTCCAGCCTGGTAATATATTAGAGGATGCACACAAAAAAGAAATCATATGAATGTTCTGATCGTGGGAAAGGTTTCAGCAAGAATTCCAACCTGTTGAGACACCAGAGGACTCACAAAGGAGAAAAACCCTTTGAATGTCCTGACTGTGGGAAAGGTTTCAGTCACAATTCCTACCTAGTTATACACCAAAGGACTCACACAGTAGAGAAACTTTTCGAATGTCCTGATTGTGGGAAAAGTTTCAGTAAGAGGTCCAACCTAGTGAAACACCAGAGGACTCACACAGGAGAGAAACCCTTTGAATGTCCTGTTTGTGGGAAAAGTTTTAGTGATAATTCCAGCCTGGTGACACACCAGAGGACTCACACAGGAGAGAAACCCTTTGAATGTCCTGACTGTGCGAAAGGTTTCAGTCAGAATTCTCACCTGAAAACACACAAGAGGACTCACACAGGAGAGAAACCTTTCGAATGTCCTGACTGTGGAAAATGTTTCAGTCACAAGTCCAGCTTGTTGATACACCAGAGGACTCACAGAGGAGAAAAACCCTTTGAATGTCCTGACTGTGGGAAAAGTTTCAGTAACAGGTACAACCTGGTGATTCACCAGAGGACTCACACAGGAGAGAAACCTTTTGAATGTCCTGACTGTGGGAAAAGTTTCAATCATAATTCCGACCTAGTAATACACCAGAGGAGTCACACAGGAGAGAAACCTTTCGAATGTCCTGAATGTGGGAAAGCTTTCAGTCAGAATTCCTACCTAGTGATACACCGGAGGACTCACACAGGAGAGAAACCCTTTGAATGTCCTGACTGTGGGAAAGGTTTCAGTCACATGTCCACCCTGTTGAGACACCAGAGGACTCACACAGGAGAGAAACCCTTTGAATGTCCTGACTGTGGGAAACGTTTCAGCAGCAATTCCCACCTAGTGATCCACCAGAGGACTCACACAGGAGAGAAACCCTTTGAATGTCCTGACTGTGGGAAAGGTTTCAGTCACATGTCCACCCTGTTGAGACACCAGAGGACTCACACAGGAGAGAAACCCTTTGAATGTCCTGACTGTGGGAAAGGTTTCAGTCACAAGTCCAGCTTGTTGATACACCAGAGGACTCACACAGGAGAAAAACCCTTTGAATGTCCTGACTGTGGGAAAGGTTTCAGTAAGAGGTCCAACCTGGTGATGCACCAGAGGACTCACACAGGAGAGAAACCTTTTGAATGTCCTGACTGTGGGAAAGGTTTCAGTCAGAATTCCCACCTAGTCATACACCAGAGGACTCACACAGGAGAGAAACCCTTTGAATGTCCTATCTGTGGGAAAGGTTTTAGTGGCAATTCCAGCCTGGTGACACACCAGAGAACTCACACAGGAGAGAAACCTTTCGAATGTCCTAACTGTGGGAAAAGTTTCAGTCGGAATTTCGACCTAGTGATACACCAGAGCACTCACGCAGGAGAAAAACCCTTTGAATGTCCTGACTGTGGGAAAGGTTTCAGTAAGAGGTCCAACCTGGTGATGCACCAGAGGACTCACAGAAGTTGATGGATTTAGAGAAGGTTTGAATTTTATTTCTGAACTCCCGCTGAGAGTGTAGGTGAGAACACTGAATATTGGCCTCATCTGAATACTGGCTGATCATTTTGCTGAATTACTCTCACCCCTTGCTCTTCCTGATGAAGCCGTCCAATGAATGTGCAAATTGTTAAGCTCAACAGTGGCTACTTCAGAGTTTGGAGAATCCCACCCTTGGGTCCTCCTAGCCCTTTCCCTTCCTCACAGGTCCCAATAGGTCAGTCGTCCCCCATAGGCTCCCCACATGGTTCCTTAGTCCTCCCCCCCACCACAAACACAAAGAGGATCTCCACTTCTACTGGATCCCTGCAGTCCTTAGGCCTGACTCCCACCCTACCAGGCATCACAGCTACCTTAACACTTTGTAGACTGTTTTAAGGAATTGTGAATGCAATGAAAATGTTGTCTGCCTCTGGGAGATCTCCAAAAGGGCAGGCCATGTATCCCTGAGGTGCC
This sequence comes from Thamnophis sirtalis, assembly GCF_051295495.1. Classification (NCBI taxonomy): domain Eukaryota; kingdom Metazoa; phylum Chordata; class Lepidosauria; order Squamata; family Natricidae; genus Thamnophis; species Thamnophis sirtalis. The sequence goes on along the minus strand of NW_028261383.1, from coordinate 21,747,354 downwards.
TGATAAGTGGACAAGTTCCTCTTGGCCAGCATTGTGCTGCAGTTGCCTATAACAGCCAATGTAGTCCTAGGTTGCATGAAGAGTGGAATAATGTCAAGACAACAAGAAAATATAGAATTGCTTTACGCAATACCACACTTAGAATACATAGTTGAGTGCTGGTCACTATGATATAAAAACGTTGAGACACTGGAAAATGTGCACAGAAGAGCAACCAAGAGGGACAAGATAGCTGTCTTCAAGTACTTATGCATCTGACACAAAGAAGAGCAGATTGACTTATTCTCTAGGGCACCAGATGGCAGGATAAGAAGTAATGGGTGGAAGCTAGTTAAAATGAGGCCCAACCTAGAAGATATATACACGTACGTACGTACGTACGTACGTACGTACGTACATACGTACGTATGTACGTACGTACATACATACATACGTACATACATATATTGTCAGAGCAATTAATCAGTGGAATAGTTTGCCTCCCGGTTTTGTGGGTCACTGGAGGTTTTCAAGAGTAGACTGGACGACCATTTGAGAGGGATGGTTTAAGTGTTCTGTCTTGAAGAGCAGGTTGGACCAGAAGACCTCCGAGGTCCCTCCCAAGCCTATAATGCAATGTTTCCATGAATTTGGAGGCAGTTTAGAAGATAGGTAAAGAGCAGCCACATGAACTTGCTTCTTGTGGCTTTTTGGGGGAAATTAATATAAATAAAACTCTAAAAAATATCACAAAGCTTTAAAAGCAAAGCAATAATAGACACCAGGTTTAAAAAGGAAGCAAAAAATGTGTAAAAACAGATTTACATATACTATCCCCTCCACTTGAGCATTCATACATATGTTGTTGGAGCAATATTAGTTACCTCCCCTTGTGAAGCAGGCCCAAAATTTATAAAGTTCTGCCTCTATTTACAAACAATTTCACTTTCATCAATCTACTACACAGAGAGGCAAAGTGGTTAACAGGTGAATAAACAGCAAAGTTAAAATAGCATTAACAATTTAGTTTTGCATTTAATTTGTATAAAGTCAAGAATGGCTTTTTATTTACCATAATCATTGTCTTTGATCTGTCCGGGATGAAATATCTTTGTTTGATTCTTACGAATAAAATTTTTTCTTAATATTTTGGCTGAGAACAATAAAACAAGTATTGTGTTTTATTCCTCAAAATCATAAACCTCTGTTGTCGATCCATTTTCACCACAGTCCAGTCCAAATAGTTTTCCAGTTAGATATGGCAAGTCCATTTCCCAGCGACAACCAACTTCCCTTCAAAATCCAGTTTATCACACACCAAATCTGATCCCGCCAAATCTGTAGAATCCACAATTCCTTTAGCCTTCTCCAGCCAACCAGCAGTTTCCAAACCATGGCGAGGAATCTTTTAAGAAGTGACTGTGCTCCCTATGGAAGCTTCTTGGGAAGAGCTCAGGCTCACCAAGGGATTCATTTCTGTGCGCTCATAATCCCAAACGCTTCCATCAGTTTTTCAGGCCATTTCCAGGCTCTTTTTGGAGACATTTTTATGCTGTTTTGGGGTTGTTTTTAGACAGTTCCTAGGGTGTATTTTGGCCCATTTTTCAGGCCTTTTACGGGCTGTTTCGGGGCCTTTCTTTTGGCTGTTTTTGGCCATTTTTCAGGCCCTTTTGGGGCATTTTCTGGCCTGTTGTCAGGCAGTAATTTGGGCTGTATTTTGGGATGTTTTGGGGCCATTTTTGCCCGGTTTTGGGTTGTTTTGGCCCAGTTTTGGGGTTGTTTTTAGGCAGTTTCTAGAGTGTTTTGGGGCCATTTTCAGGCCATTTACTGGCTGGTTTTGGGCCATTTTGGGGGCTGATTTTTGGGAAATATTTGGACAATTTGTGGGCCATTTTCAGACATTTGTCACTTTGTATTCTGGGCAATATTTGGGGATGTTTTCTGGTGTTTTTTGGCCATTTTGGGGATGTTTTGTGGCCATTTTGGGGATGTTTTTCAGGCTGTTTCCAGGGTGGTTTTTTGCCTATTGTTGGGCTGTTCACAGCCATTTTGTGGGCTGTATTTTGGGATTTTTTGGGCATTTTCTGGGCCATTTCCAGGCTGTTTTCTGGGGTGGGTTTTGGCTCTTTTTCAGCCTATTTCTGGGAGGTTTTTTGGGCCATTTCTGGCCATTTTTAGATGTTTTCAGAGCTGTTTTGGGGACCTTTTTTGGCCATTTCCAAGCCGTTTTTCAGTGTGTTTCTGATAAGGTTTTTGGGGGCGTTTTTGGCTGTTTTTCAGGCCCAAAAATGTGTGGGGTACCAGCCAATGGTGCCAATGGTGGGATTAGCCGGTTCACTGAACCGGGGAGAATTTTAACAATTGGCTTGCCCGAACCGATCCGAACTGGCTGAATCCCACCTCTGCCCAGAGGCCACCCTGGATTCAATGGGATCTGATGAGCTCACCTAGGCACTGGTCACTGCCGTGCCAGACTTGGGCTGCCCTGCCGAGGGGGCATCCATTGTTTTCTACTATTAAAAAGTCTTGTTGCCTCACCTTGGTTTTGGCAAGAGCTTCTGTCAAACTCTGTCAAGGAGGGGCCTTCACATTTGCTTTTAACAGCCCTGTATGCCCCCATCCTCCCCAGCAGTTTCTGGATGCGAATGACGGAGAAGCTTTGGACCAGGGGTGGGTTCCAGCAGTCACAGGCCCTCCTCCTCCTCCTCTCGCAAGGGGGTGGCTGGCTGTGGGAAGGCCGGGAGGGTGCACGCACGCGCAGGGACACGACCCCCCCCTTAAGCGAGCGCCAAAGGCGCTAGAGGAGCGGCTGGTCGCCCGCTTAAGGAGGATCCTAGCAGGACGCAAAAGAACGTGGCTTCTCTCCTGCATTAAGGCCCCAGCCTTGCCATGTCCCCCAGCTGCTAAGCCGAGCGCGGAGGGCGCAAGCGAGAAGCTAAGGCTGCCTTACACGGAAATGTGGCGTGAAATGATGTACAGGGCCGTTTCGCTCGTGCGCTAAGGCTCCAGTGACCCTCCTCCTCCTCCTCTCGTGTGGGGGGGGGAAATAACACGGCAAGGCGATGGCGGGAGCCTTAGTGCAGGAGAGAAGCCGCGTCCTTTTGCATCCTGTTAAGACCCTCCTTAAGCGAGCCTTTGCTGTGCTTTGGCGGATGGTTGAGGGGCGGCTCCCCGCACGCACGCACCGTCACGGCCACACAAAGCAGCTAGATGGGGAGGGGGTGTCTACCTACTTTGTGCGATGTTTGTGTGTGTGTGTTGGGGGGAGGCATGGATTGTTAGGCGCTGAGAGAGAAGCAGCTGCGGCAGCTGGAAAACGAGACCCCTTTGCCAGCCTTCCAGCTGAGAAAACAGAAATATTCGCCGGTTCCGTGGGCGTGGCTAGGTGGGAGGGCCTACGACTGAGTGTGCGTGAGTGCCCCCATCTAGCTACGCCCACAAAGGCTTTAGTTTTAAAAAAAATTGAAATCCACCCCCTGACTGTTTCAGAAGAGGAAGTTCCTCTGGGCTTCTCGCCTGCTCCCATCCTTTCTAGCAATACACTACTCGACGGTTTTAATTCATTTAAACTCAACCACAAAGGCCGCAATTGTACTGTTGGCTCTTCAGCCACAGATGCTGCCATCTCCTGATAGGAGGCCGAAAAACAGGGTTGAGTCTTGCGGTGTAGCGGTAATGAAGGGGCTTTGGGCAATTCCTATTATGGCTTAATGGCTTGTTTGGATCTGAATGAGGAGGGCTAATCCCATCACCCTGGACCTGAAGATGGTTTGTGTTGCAGATGAGATGTCTTTTGTCTTTCTGGGGCTATTAACAAAGGTGGGGGCTGTTTCTCCTTTTCTCATCCAGGGAGGTATAATATTCTGCCTTTTTAATATTTCCTACATTTCATTTTTCTAGGAGAGGGTGGGGGCTATCTTTCGACACCTCCTTTGCATCAACAGAATTACATGTTCCCCAAGTTTAAAATGGAATTAGGCACAGGAAACATGGGACACCACAACAAAGCTCTACAAGTCTACATCACAATGCCAACCTAACAGGGCATTTCATGCAAGCTCCTTTCCTAACTGCTATCAGCATTTGCAATCTTTTTTGAAAAAGAAAGAGATTTTTCATGGAGAGGGATCTTGAAAATCAAGGGGAAGGCATTGTTGAAAGAAATGTCCTTCTGGGTTCAGCTCCAAGTGGGGAAGAAGACACTGGAGACATGGAGGCTGCTTGGAAAGATGGTTTATTGTTGGACAGGGCCACATGGCTTGAGCCCTGTACAGAAAAGGTGATCACATGTTTCAATGTTGGTGGAGAAGACGAAAAAGGGGTGAGGAAGGGGCTTGCTAGGCTTTTTATACCCTGTTTAGTCCCACCTCTCTGTTTCCTTTTCCTGTGTAAGAAATGTATTCTGATTGGTTGTCAGACTCCCATGGTGCCATGCAAGGGGCTACTCTCTAGGCTGTTTTGAATCCATAGATGAGTTCTCAGATGCCATGTGGAGAGTTGAGTAATATCCTTTCTCCATACAGCTGCAGTGGAGAAGTCTTTATTATGTAAAGTGGGCTAGCCTGGCCTTCTCAATGGCCTATTGACAAAGTGTGGATGGGCAGGAAGCTACAGGTAACTATTCTGTCTTTTAAAGCATGTTTCTTTCTTTTCACATCCAGAGAAATATTCTGCCTTGTCAATATTTCATAGGATATTTCATTTTTCTGGAAGAGGGTTGTATGATAACTTCCCACAGCATAAGGTACAGCGTTTCCTTCCTGTTTGATTGGCAGCAACATATTTACCTGTTTGGTGCTAAGGGAAGTTTCAATCACCTCTTACTTATTTTCATCTCTGTACCTGTTGGCACCTCTATTTGGTTGCTAATTGACACTGCACTGAAGCTCCCTACTGTTTGGAGTCTCAGGAAGACAAGTCTTGGGAGAAGCACACAGCCCTCAGGATTTCTGTTGACACCTTGGTGGTAAAATTTTGGAACTCTACTCCTGCAAAATGTGGGTTTTGAAAAGCATCTTTGGGACAGCAGCTTGAGTGCTAGAATATCCAGTTTGTTCAAACATGACTTAGATGAAGAGATTGTAAGAGAACTCATCAAATTTACAGATGACATCCAGTTGCAGGGAACAGCCAACACTTTACAGGGGTGTCAAACTGGAGGTCCACAAGATGGATGTGTCATGTGTAGGCCACACCCACCCCAGCTCCACAAAGAAAAATACATCACATGATGCAATCAAGTTTGACACCTGTGCTTTAGAGGATAAGCCCAAGATACAGAAGGATCTTGACACATGTGATCACTGGTCCCTTTCCAGTAAAATGCAATTCAGTGGTGAGAAACTTACACTTAGGCAAGAAAATCTAAATGCACATCTATAGAAGAGATTGTACTTGGCTGAAGAGCAGAAATTGTGTCTGGGACCTAGAAACAATCACAGTGCGCTGTAATTGCCGAAAAAGTCAATTCAGTCCTCCTCTGCAGCATCACAGGGATAGTATCAAGATCATATAAAGTGTTAATATTGTGTTTTACTGTATTAGAAAGACTACACTTTGAATCCTGCATCCAGTTTTGGTCACCAGAATACAAAAGTGTTTAGGCTGCAGAAAGAGTGCAGAGAAGAAGAACAAAGTCATGTAGGGAACAGGAGGGTAAAACATACGATGAACAGTTGTAGGAATTGGGAAACAGAGAGAAGGACCAGAGTGATGGAAGTTTTTCAGTACTTATTATATTTCTCTTGACTCAGCTGCAAATATAGGTTGCTAGGAGTCTGAACATGACTGATAGCACAAAATCAGTGTGAGGATCTGGCCAATGGCATTGTTAGATAGGACAAGCCTGTTTTTCAGCCTCCTGTCAGGAGATGGCAGCATCTGCGACTCAAGAGCCAACAGTAAAATTGCGGCCCTTCCAGTTGACCTTAAAGGAGTTAAAACCATTGAGTACTGAATTGCTAGAAAAGATGGGGGGAAAGGAACACAGAGGAACTTCTTCCGAAACACTCACGGAAGACAAGGGGAGAGTGACGTGCAGAGAGGCTCTGGCGCCTCTTCCAAGGATCAAAGCTGCAATCTCGTAAACCAACCTCCTCGTTCCTTAGCGTCTTGGAAAAAATTATATGTAATCCTTGGTTTCATCCCTTGTAATATAAACTCAGAGATCTCCATCTGCCATTGCCCAAATGGAGTATCACAAGTGTTTGTAAAGTCTAAAACAGAAAATGTATTTTTGGTAATTAGGGTGCTGGAGGTTAAAACGTACAAAGAATGGTTATAGGAATTGGGCATGTCTAGTCTAATGAGAAGGACTAGCGGAGACATAACAACAGTGTTCCAATATTTGAGGGGCTCCCATGAAGACAAAGACGACTATTTATTTTCCAAAGTACCAAAAGGATGGAAACTAACCAAAGAGAGATGCAACCTATAACTAAAAAGAAAATTCCAAGTAGAATGGTGGTCTTATTTACAGATACAACCAAGGTTTGCACAGGATAGGAAGAAGAAAGGTATTACCAAAGATTTCACAATATTAGATAAACCTTTGATGCAGACAGAAAACAGGTTGATCAAAGTGTTATATAGATTTTTTTGGAACATAAGCTAGAGGAGGAACATGTCAAAGAAACTATGGTCGCCTGGGTGAAAAAAATTGGTTATTATGTGGAATTGGCTAAGTGGGAAAAACTTTGGATACTTAATCAGAAACTAACATTGGCTTCGTCGTATAAAGAAAAAATTTATAAGATGTTCTACAGATGGCATCTCCCCTCAACACGACTCCAAAATGTTTAAAAACTGGCCCCAAATTGTTGGAAGTATAAAAAAACACCAGGCAGTTTTTATCATATGTGGTGGACATGCAATGAGGCAAAAAAATATTGGAAAATTATTCAATCATGGTTAGAACAAATGATGGGATACCATATTCTGTTTAAACCAGAAATTTTTCTCCTAGGTATAATAGCGGAAGGGTTTAAGGAAGATACACTTTATCTAATTATACATGTACTAACTGCGGCGCGCATAACTTATGCATAATATTGGAAAAAAGAAAATATGCCATTTGAGCTAGGTATAATCAGAAAAGTGTTGGCCTGTGCGGAAGCAGATAGGCTCACTCTTGAACTTAAAAATAAAGGGGAATCAGAATATTTTGAAGTCTGGAACAGATTTTATGATGGGTATAGGACAAGTTGACAACACTGGAGCAAACTGTATATATTGTGATTGGACAGAAGGATAGACAATGTATTAAATTGGCTAATAGTTAATGATTGAGACTAGTTGTATATAATGTGAATGTATGTTCACTTCGACTTTGCGGTACTGCATTGTTTTAAATGTAAAAATAATAAAAATATACTAAAAAAAAATCCTAACGATTACTGCAATCAACCAATGGAATAGCTTGCCTTCAGAGGTTTTGGGTGCTCCATCACTGGAAGCTTTCAAAACGAGATTTGACGGCCACTTCTGAAATGGCAGAGCAGAGGGTTGGACTAGAAGACCTTTAAGGTCCTTTCCCACTCTATTATTCTGTTATATATTATATTCATCTTAATTACAGTGATTCTAGCCAATAAATGCTATACTAAGAATTCGTATTGACCCAAGTCAACAAGAGAATTTCATGGTTGAATGCAAATGTGACCTTGAATCTCCCTAATCTTCAATGTGTCAAATAAATCATAATTAATCTAAGGTTATTTTAGCATTGTGGAATATTTCCTTTTTACCTTTAATGTATATAGTTTTCTTTTTTACATCTTCTGCAACCATTTTATAAACAATTTCTTTGATTCTTACAGGCAAAGAGGATGCCAATAAGAGAACTCCGGACAACAGAGAATAACAAGCAACGTTAAAAAGGAAATTCAATCAAGACAGAAATCAAAACATTTCCATCTCCTTCAGAAACCCACAAAATTCTCCTGCTTCCCCAGCAGGTAATCAAGAAGAGATTTCGAACTGGAAAACGTAGAGTATGCAGAACACAAGGATACATTACAGGTAGTCCTCGAGTTATAACAGTTCATTTAGTAACTATTCAAAGTGACAGTGCCACTGAAAAACCTGACTGATGACCATTTTTCACACTTATGACTATTGCTGCAGCCCCATGGTCACGTGATCTATATTTGAATCCTTGGCAGCTAACTCAGATTTATGGCGGTTGCCCTGTTCCAGGGTCACGTGATCCCCTTTTGCAGCTCCACAGATGTGGCTATTGTGGGCAAAGTACGTATTTCAAATCACAACTGAGTGTGCATGAAATGATCCACATTGGAGAAAACCAATATTAATGTGGCCAAAGCTTTAGTCAGAACTGCTCCTTGTGGTTGGTTCATGGAAGGACCCACATAGGGGAGGAGCCCTACAGGTGCTCCCAAGGAAGTGAGCTTGGCAACTTGGTGATACATTAGAGAACTCCCACCAAGGAGAATCCTGACTGTGAGAAAAGTTTCAGTCTGAACTCCAGCCTGGTAATATATTAGAGGATGCACACAAAAAAGAAATCATATAAATGCCCTGACTGCGGGAAAGGTTTCAGCAAGAGGTCCAACCTGGTGATGCACCAGAGGACTCACACAGGAGAGAAACCTTTTGAATGTCCTGATTGTGGGAAAGGTTTCAGTCAGAATTCCTACCTAGTGAAACACCAGAGGACTCACACAGGAGAGAAACCCTTTGAATGTCCTGACTGTGAGAAAGGTTTCAGTTGGAATTCCAGCCTCGTGATACACCAGAGGACTCACACAGGAGAGAAACCCTTTGAATGTCCTGACTGTGGGAAAAGTTTCAGTAACAGGTCCAATCTGGTGATTCACCAGAGGACTCACACAGGAGAGAAACCTTTCGAATGTCCTGACTGTGGGAAAAGTTTCAGTAGCAGGTCCAACCTGGTGATGCACCAGAGGACTCACACAGGAGAGAAACCTTTCGAATGTCCTGACTGTGGGAAAAGTTTCAATCATAATTCCGACCTAGTGATACACCAGAGGACTCACACAGGAGAGAAACCTTTCGAATGTCCTGATTGTGGGAAAAGTTTCAGTAAGAGGTCCAACCTGGTGATGCACCAGAGGACTCACACAGGAGAGAAACCCTTTGAATGTCCTGTTTGTGGGAAAAGTTTCAGTAGGAATTCCCACCTGGTGGTACACCAGAGGACTCACATGGGAGAGAAACCCTTTGAATGTCCTATCTGTGGGAAAAGTTTTAGTGATAATTCCACCCTGGTGACACACCAGAGGACTCACACAGGAGAGAAACCTTTCGAATGTCCTGACTGTGGAAAATGTTTCAGTCACAAGTCCAGCGTGTTGATACACCAGAGGATTCACACAGGAGAGAAACCCTTTGAATGTCCTGAGTGTGAGAAAGGTTTCAGTCGGAATTCCAGCCTAGTGATACACCAGAGGACTCACACAGGAGAGAAACCCTTTGAATGTCCTGACTGTGGGAAAGGTTTCAGTCAGAATTCCAACTTGGTGATACACCAGAGGACTCACACAGGAGAGAAACCTTTCGAATGTCCTGACTGTTGGAAAAGTTTCAATCATAATTCCGACCTAGTGATACACCAGAGGACTCACACAGGAGAGAAACCTTTCGAATGTCCTGACTGTGGGAAAAGTTTCAGTAACAGGTCCAACCTGGTGATGCACCAGAGGACTCACACAGGAGAGAAACCCTTTGAATGTCCTGACTGTGGGAAAGCTTTCAGTCAGAATTCCTTCCTAGTGATACACCAGAGGACTCACACAGGAGAGAAACCCTTTGAATGTCCTGACTGTGGGAAAGGTTTCAGTCAGAATTCCCACCTAGTCATACACCAGAGGACTCACACAGGAGAGAAACCCTTTGAATGTCCTGACTGTGGGAAAGGTTTCAGTCAGAATTCCAGCCTAGTGCAACACCAGAGGACTCACACAGGAGAGAAACCCTTTGAATGTCCTGACTGTGGGAAAGGTTTCAGTCAGGATTCCAGCCTAGTGATACACCAGAGGACTCACACAGGAGAGAAACCCTTTGAATGTCCTGACTGTGGGAAAGGTTTCAGTCAGAATTCCCACCTAGTGACACACCAGAGGATTCATACAAGAGAGAAACCCTTTTGAATGGGTTTCTACACTGGAGGACTCACACAAGTGATGAGTTTGGAGAAGGTTTGAATTTCATTTCTGAACTCCCGCTGAGAGTGTAGGTGGGAAAACTGAATATTGGCCTCATCTAAATACTGGCTGATCATTTTGCTGAATTACCCTCACCGCTTGCTCTTCCTGATGAAGCCATCAAATGAATGTGCACATTGTTAAGCTCAACAGTGGCTACTTCAGAGTTTGGAGAATCCCACCCTTGGTCCTTCTAGGCCGTTCCCTTCCTCACAGGTCCTAATAGGTCAGTCGTCCTCCATAGGCTCCCCACATGGTTCCATAGACCTCCCCCCCACACACACAGGATCTCCACTTCTACTGGATCCCTGCAGACCTTAGGCCTGACTCCCACCGTACTAGGCATCACAGCCTCCTCCATCCCGTTTGAAGATTTCTGAATCTCGTGGGGAAAGAGGACAGGGCATGTATCTCTGGGCTGTGTGACTGCCTAATAGAAAGAGCCATTCCTTTGAGTGTGCCCGGGATTCATCCGTAGTCCATGCAGTGAACTTGTGGAAGCAGCTGTTGTTTTGCCATGGCTGCCTGTGTCAATATGGTGGCTGCTTCTTGGTCACTGGGAGTGGGACAAATTGTTCTGTTTTGCTACCTTAACACTTTGTAGAGTGTGTTAAGGAATTGTGGGTGCAATGAAAATGGTGTCTGCCTCTGGGAGATCTCCAAAAGGGCAGGCCATGTATCCCTGGGGTGCATGATGAGTGGACAAGTACCTCTTGGCCAGCATTGTGCTGCAGTTGCCAATAACAGCCAATGTAGTCCTAGGTTGCATCAAGAGAGGAATAATGTCGGAAGAATGCGGGGCTTAGCAGTGAGAAGACGGATTTTCAGGCTATTCCTGAAATTCTCCTATTCCGAAGCACTTGGATGGTTCCTTTTTGGGCCCAAGCTGTCCCGGAGAGACAGTGAAAGGTAGGAGGAGATCCAGTGGCCCCAGAGACGTTCGCAAAGTCTCTGGGGGCTTGGAATTTAACCTCCTTTGCCAGTGACTTCCGGATTAGCCATAAGGCTAACTGAAACTGCAGATAGCTCCAAAGAATGGCGAAAGTGTTTTCAGCTGGTAAGGTGATTTTATTACTCAGAGAAAGACAGTCCGCTTAAAAATTCAAGCTAATTTAAATTAAAGAACAGAAGAATCTAGCGGTGATTTCGATCTCTTTATTGGTTTATGGACGGTGGTTATCCTACTTTTTAAATGTTTTAAATGCTACTTACACGGACAAAGGATAGATTACTCCAACATCTCCTCTGATCCTCTGTAAGTGGGCTGTAAACCAATTCACTATAATTTGGCTCCTTACAACTTGACATTTTTATTGCTTGGCTGGATTGGTCTAAGATCAGATAAGATTGTACAGTTCCCAGCTTGTTTTTACTTGCAAATACCTCAGAGTTCCGAAAGAAAAAATACTAACTGCGTACAAATATGGCGTCTATTCAAGCCTCTATTCAAATGATTTCTTCGGCACTACAAAGTTATCTGCCACACGATAGAATTGAGAGGAAACTGGATTATCTGCTGTTTCTAGCAACAAAATATGAGGGGGAAAATGAGAACGTTGAACGTTTGAATGTTCTTCAAATACAAACTAAGGATGTCAGAGATAAAGATTTTCAATTTGCTGATATTTGGGGCAACTGGTTTACCTCTGAGGGAGAAAAAGATGGAATGTCTGAAGGGGGAGCAGCCACACAGAAGATTTACTTCGAAAGACAGGGCGCAGGAGGAGTGAGAAGCATTAAAGAATTTATACTTTATGAAATACCATCTGCAAAACTTTTGATACCACCACTGAGAATTAAAGACAAGCTGATAAAGGAAATAAACGGAGGACGGCAGCATTATATGAGAGGCACCATAAGCAAAAAAGGTGCAAAGATTTTTTTGTATGGACTTGCTCGTAAAGATGTTTGGAGAATTTGACCCACAAATGGCAACAGGATTAAGGAGGTTCTGTTACTGGAGAGACACAGGCTGATAGATGGAAAAGTACAATTTAAAACTAGCTAAACCTAGTTAAATTCATTTGTAATAGATATAGTTGAATAATAATTGATAATGATAGTAATGTATATAATGTTGAGTTGCTATGATAAATAATAATTGGATATGAGAAGGGAAGGTTAGAAATATGCTTGGACTATATATAAAGGTTATTAATCACAATAATTATAACTATAAAAAAATAAAATAAAACTATATACAGTTAAATCTTAACTAATATGGGGAAAATGCTATGATATACGATATAATTAAATAAAGAAAGGAGAATGATGATAAACTATATACATGGAGGATGGAATTTTTGGTATTAAATATTATGGATGTTTAGCTAAAACAGGATATGAGGATTTGATGTTAATGGAGAATTTTATAAACAAGTAAATGAAATGCTAGCATGTGGTTATGGATTAAATCTTTGGTATAGTTAAGGATGAAGGATGTTTAAACAACTGTAGTCAACTAAAAGTGGAGGTATGATGATGTTAATATGGTAAACATTTGAGTTAAGATATTTGAATTAATATGAATTAATGGAAGAGATGCACCAAAACTTGTTGTAACCAGCTGATATACTTTTTTATAACATATACTTGTGGGTTTTTTTTCCTCTGTTTTCTTTTTTGTTCTTTTTTGTTTTGATTTTTCCCCCCCACTGTTGTGGGCATGTGTTGTTTATGAAACAAAAAAATAAAAATAAAAATTATATATAAAAAAAGAGAGGAATAATGTCAAGACAACAAGAAAATATAGAATTGCTTTACGCAATATCGCACTTAGAATACATAGTTGAGTGCTGGTCACCATGATATAAAAACGTTGAGACACTGGAAAATGTGCACAGAAGAGCAACCAAGGGGGACAAGATAGCTGTTTTCAAGTACTTATGCATCTGACACAAAGAAGAGCAGATTGGCTTATTCTCTAGGGCACCAGATGGCAAGATAAGAAGTAATGGGCGGAAGCTAGTTAAAATGAGGCCCAACCTAGAAGATTATTTTTATATATATATATAATATATATATATATATATATATATATATATATATATAATATATATATATATATATATATATATATATATATATATATATATATATATATATATATATATATATATATATATATATATATATATATATATATATATATATATATATATATATATATATATATTGGCATATTGGGTACCTGAGAGACCGCCTCCTGCCGATTATCTCCCATAGACCGATTAGATCTCACAGGTTAGGTCTCCTCCGGATTCCATCTGCCAGCCAATGTTGGCTGGCGACTCCCCGGGGGAGAGCCTTCTCTGTTGCAGCTCCAGCCCTCTGGAATGACCTCCCCGTGGAGATCCGGACCCTTACTACTCTCCCGGCCTTCCGCAAAGCCACCAAGTCCTGGCTGCTCCAGCAGGCCGGGGGGCTTGTGAAACATCCAGCCCCACGGAAATTGTGAACGTTGCGTCTTTTTTAAAGTGTTGTCTTTGTCTATTTATCCCCCTTCCCTTGACTATGTACAAAATGTACAAAATGTTTGAAAATCATAAAATGTGTGAGCATGGCGAAGTGGAGGGTGACAGCTGCCGGGTGTGGGAGACCGTGCCAGTGACTGCCGTGGCAGAGCAGAAACATGAATGGGAAAAGGGGCAATTAGGAGGTGGGGGATAGTGGGATCCTTGCTGCTTTCTGAGCTTGGTGCAGCAAGGATCCCACTCCCCCACCTCCTCTTTCTCCCTCTCTTTCTCTTTTTGGGGGGGAGAAAGACAAAAAGGAGAAAGGGAGAGAAAGAGGAGGTGGGGGATAGTGGGATATTAAAAATTGTCCAAAAGCAACTGACAATTTCCATACTATTGCTAAGAAAAGGACAAAAAGGAGGGAGAAAAAGGAGATGGGGGATAGTTCTTCCTCCCCCCCCCCGGCAGCAAACTTGTGGCAGCCGCCCGAGCTCCCTCCCCACGCCTTCTCGCCTTCCCTCAGGTGGAAGTTGCTCGCAATCACCTTCTCGCAAGGCTCTCGACTCCTCTGGGGAATCTTCGCTGCGGTGGCTCAACAAGCTAAGGCTTTCTCCTGCTGCTGTTGCCGCTGCCATCTGGCTCCAGCAGAACAAGGCACGGGACAGCTTGGGGACCGAGCACAGCCGGAGCAAAATACTGTCCGTACCGCACCTAGTAGGTGCTGGGAGAGGCCGTGCAAGTTCCCACCCCTGCCCTCGCGCCCACGCCAGTTCTTGGGATGGTTCCTTGGGCAAATCTGGGGACCTTGCAAAGGCCTTGTGAGGTCCCCGAACATGTCAAAGACGCCGGCCGCGCAGCCTAAGTTCCCGTCCGTGCCCTCGCTCCTGTGCCCGTTCTTTTTGGAGGCTTGGCATCTTGGGCAAGTCCGGGGACCTTGCAAAGGCCTTGCGACGTCCCCGAACATGTCAAAGATCCTGGCTGTGCCGCGTAAGTTCCCACCCCCGCCCTCGCTACCGAACCCATTCTTTTTCGAGGCCTGGAATCTTGGGCAAGTCTGGGGACCTTGCAAAGGCCTTGCAATGTCCCCGAACATGTCAAAGACGCTGGCCGCACCACGTAAGTTTCCGCCTCCGCCCTCGCGCCCGTTCTTTTTGGAGGCCTCGCATATACATAACAATGTGCAATTCAGTAAGGCTTACTCCTTAATATATTAGTTCAGGACTTACAGCTTAATGACGTCGGTTTTCCATATTGTATCTTTTCAATTTACTACTGCATAGCGATGTTGTGAGCTATAGTGCAGAATCCCGATGCTATCGCGAGTAGGATAAGTCTTCCCTTGAATATCTAGGCTTTCTGCTTTACAAAAGCATCGAACTGAGAGATTAAATATTTGTCTCAACGGATTGGGATGAGTGACATTCTCGTTCCTACAGAGACGGCTATTCTTTAGGTGCAGCTACAGTGCTTTTTGTCCTCCTTTGGAAGCCGGCTTTCGTGATGTTTGCGAGCCAATCAAGAGTGTGGCTTTGAAAACCTGCGGCGTGATCGTGCTGTGCGGGAGCGAGTGTCTCTCCCCAAATATGGAGGACGTAGTGTATCCTAGAAAATCAGTAAGACCCACTGGCGGCCCGTATCTGCCACGGCCTTGCAGCCTCCTTACATTGGTAAAGATAAATTTTTTTAAAAAATCAGGACATTTTAAGAACGCTGTGGGACGCAGGACAAATTGTGCAAAATCGTGACTGCCGCCAAAAGCGGGACGTCTGGTCACCTTATGCTAAGATCCTCCCTGCCCTTTGGCCCTCGCTTAAGGGGGGAGAGCATCGTCTCCCTGCCCGTGCGTGCACCCTCCTGGCCTTCCCACAGCCAGCCAACCCCTTGCAAGAGGAGGAGGAGGAGGAGGAGGAGGGGGAGGGCCGACAGAAAGGAAGTCTCCGCCACAGCTGCCAATCAATTTCCAAAAAGAAGAGAGCACAGAGGAGTTGTGACTGCCGGAACCCACCCCTGGTCCAAAGCTTCTCCGCCATTCTCAGCATCCAGAAGCTGCTGGGGAAGAGAGGGGCATACAGGGCTGTTAAAACCAGATGTGAAGCAGCAGCAGCTAGCAATAATTTTGCAGTTACTTTGTGCTGAGTTTTCAAGCCTGCATTAAAACACATCTCATGCCAAGAACTATGTCACTTGCTGTTTTCTGTTGTGGGAGGCTTGGAACATGACTGTAAGTCAGTGTTCCATCCTCCCCCCACCCTTGTCTCCAGCTGTTTGCCTAACTGTTCCCTACAGGGTATAAGAAGGCAGGGGAGTATCATGGGAAATGCTGAGGGAACAGTGATGGAGGCCACTGCTGGAGTGGCGGTGGACCTGTCCCTACTAGCAGTCCTTCGAGCGCAGAACAATGGGGCTTCCCAGTTAGATATATGCCCCAAGAGTGTGAGGCCCTCAGACATGTCCAGCTGGCCCACGTTACATCAGTCCAGGACGCAGGACAAGAGATGGGACCCACCGGAGAATGGTGGTGTTCATTGGCAGCTGATGGTTTGGGACCCTGCTACTGACATCGAATCTGTCTGGCAGCTATTTAACACGGTGGCGGAAGAGGTGCCTGTCTGAAGGTGATGATGATGGGGGGTGGAGTTTTTCCACTGAGCCTGGCAGTCAAACAATGGTGCTGCTTTGGGAGCGGTTTGGTGAGGCCATTTTTGCAACGTTGGTCCTGGCAGCGTGAGGAGTTGAAGGGGGGGAGGCAGCAGCCATACTGAGGGCCCTGTTGAAGTTCAGTCAAGCCAGTAGGTGCACCCACCCAGTTCTGCCTGGCCAGTCTGAAGCTCCGGATAGATGATGGTCATGGCAGATCTCAGGAGACCCAAGTGGTGAGGGGACCTGGGACCAGGCCCCTCCTTGACAGAGTTTGGCAGTAGCTCTGGCCAAAACCAAGGTGAGGCAACAAGACTTTTTAATATGGATGCCCGCTCGGCAGGGCAGCCCACCTCTGGCACGGCAGTGAGCAGTGCCTAGGTGAGCTCATCAGATCCCATTGAATCCAGGTTGGCCTCTGGGCAGAGGTGGGATTCAGACAGTTTGGATCGGTTCGGGCAAGCCAGTTATTAAAATTCTGCCCAGTTCAGTGAATCAGCTAATCCCACCATTGGCTGGTCCCATCCACCCACATTTTTGGGCCTGAAAAACAGCCAAAAACGCCCCAAAAAAACCCTCTCAGAAAGAGCCTGAAAAATGGCCCAGAAATGGCAAAACAATGGTCCAAACAACAGCCCTGAAAACGTCTAAAAATGGCCACAAACGTCCCAAAAAACCTCCCAGAAACAGGCTGAAAAAGAGCCAAAACCCACCCCAGAAAACAGCCTGGAAATGGCTCACAATACGGCCCAAAAGTCCCAAAATACAGCCCACGAAATGGCAGCCCAAAACTGGGCCAAAAACCACCCTGGAAACAGCCTGAAAAACAGCCCCAAAATGGCCACAAAACATCCCAAAAATGGCCAAAAAACACCCTGAATAACAGCCCCAAATATCACCCAAAATACAATCTGACAACAGTCTGAAAATGGCCCAAAAATGGGCTAGTAAATGGCCCAGAAATTGTCCAAATTTTGCCCAAAAAGCAGCCCCAAAAATGGCCCCAAACCAGCCAGTAAATGGCCTTAAAATGGCCCCAAAACACTCTAGAAACTGCATAAAAAGAACCCCAAAACTGGGCCAAAAACAATCCATAACAAGCCAGAAAATGGCCCCAAAACATCCCAAAATACAGCCCAAATTACTGCCTGACAACAGGCCAGAAAATGCCCCAAAAGGGCCTGAAAAATGGCCAAAAGCAGCCAAAAGAAAGCCCCCGAAACAGCCCGTAAATGGCCTGAAAAATGGGCCAAAATATACCCCAGGAACTGCCTAAAAGGAACAAAAACAGCACAAAAATGCCTACAAAAAGAGCCTGGAAATGGCCTGAAAACTGATGGAAGCGTTTGGGATTATGAGCGCACAGAAATGAATCCCCTTGTGAACCTGAGCTCTTCCCAAGAAGCTTCCATAGGGAGCACAGCCACTTCTTAAGAGATTCCTCACCATGGTTTGGAAACTGGTGGTTGGCTGGAGAAGACTGAAGGAATTGTGGATTCTACAGATTTGGAGTGAACAGATTAGATGTGTGATGAACCAGACTTTGAAGTGATGTTGGTTGTCGCTGGGAAATGGACTTGGTATATCCAACTGGAAAAGTATTTGGACTGGACTGTGGTGAAAATGGAGAGACAACAGAGATTTATGATTTTGAGGAATAAGACACAATAGTTGTTTTATTGTTTTCAACCAAGATATTAAGAAAAAATTTATTCGTAAGAATCAAAGATATTTCATCCCGGACAGATCACAGACAATGATTATGGTAAATAAAAAGCCATTCTGGACTTTATACAAATTAAATGCAAAACTAAATTGTTAATGCGATTTTGACTTTGCTGTTTATTCACCTGTTAACCACTTTTCCTCTCTGTGTAGTAGATTGATGAAAGTCAAATTGTTTGTAAATAGAGGCAGAACTTTATAAATTTTGGGCTTGTTTCACAAGGGGAGGCAACTAATATTGCCCCGACATATGTATGAATACTCAAGTGGAGGGGATAGTATATGTAAATCTGTTTTTGCACATTTTTTTTGCTTTCTTTTTAAACGTTGTGTCTATTCTTGCTTTGCTTTTAAAGCTTTGTGGGGTTTTTTGGAGTTTTATTTATATTAATTTTCTGAATAATTTCCCCCCCAAAAAAATGCCACAAGAAGAAAGTTCATGTGGTTGCTCTTTACCTATCTTCTAAACTGCCACTAAATTCATGGAAACGTTGCATTATAGGCTTGGAAGGGACATCGGAGGTCTTCTAGTCCAACCTGCTCTTCAAGGCAGGACACTTAAACCATCCCTCTCAAATGGTCGTCCAGTCTACTCTTGAAAACCTTCAGTGACCCACAAAACCGGGAGGCAAACTATTCCACTGATTAATTGCTGTGACAAAAAAAAAAATCTTCTAGGTTGGGCCTCACTTTAACTAGCTTCCGCCCATTACTTCTTATCCTGCCATCTGGTGCCCTAGAGAATAAGTCAATCTGCTCTTCTTTGTGTCAGATGCATAAGTACTTGAAGACAGCTATCTTGTCCCTTTTGGTTGCTCTTCTGTGCACATTTTCCAGTGTCTCAACGTTTTTATATCATGGTGACCAGGACTCAACTATGTATTCTAAGTGTTGTATTGCGTAAAGCAATTCTATATTTTCTTGTGTTCTTGACATTATTCCTCTCTTGATGCAACCTAGGACTACATTGGCTGTTATTGGCAACTGCAGCACAATGCTGGCCAAGAGGTACTTGCCTACTTATCAAGCACCCCAGGGATACATGGCCTGCCCTTTTGGAGATCTCCCAGAGGCAGACACCATTTTCATTGCACCCGCAATTCCATAACACAGTCTACAAAAGTGTTAAGGTAGCAAAAGAGAACAATTTGTCCCATTCCCAGTGACCAAGAAGCAGCCACCTTATTAACACAGACAGCCATGGCAAAACGACAGCTGCTTCCACAAGTTCACTGCATGGCCTACGGATGAATCCCGGTCAAAATAATGGTTGTTTCCATAAAGCAGTCACACAGCCCAAAGATACATGCCCTGTCCTCTTTCCCCACATGAGATTCAGAGATGTTCAAAAGGTATGGAGGAGGCTGTGATGTCTGGTAGGGTGGGAGTCAGGCCTAAGGACTGCAGGGATACAGTAGAAGTGAAGACCCGGGGCGGGGGGGAGAAGGTCTATGGAACCATGTGGGGAGCCTATGTGTGTATCATCTGGTGATTTTTGAGCCACCTTATTGACAAAGGCAAACTTAAGGCCCAGGGTCAGATGCGGGCCACAGGGTGATTAAATCCGTGCTGCAGGACTGTTGTTAAAGCAGCGGACTGGTCCGTGATGCCTCTTCCAGCATTTGCACTGGCAGAGTGTTGCAGGAGGCCATTGCAACTAAAAATGGAGGTTGCGGGGGACGCAGGAGACCCTCCCGAGCTCCGTTTTCATTGGTAGAAGGTTGCAGGAGGCCACTGCAGCTGAAAATGGAGGTCGGGATCCCATCGCTTGTTGGCATAGCACTCGGGCTTCCACAGGCGCCCCCAACACAAGTGATGTTAAGATAGCTATGCCCTCCTGTCCACTTCCACCACAGCCCTCCACCCAAGTCAAACAGAACCATGATGCAGCCCTCGATAAAATCTAGTTTGACACCCTTGCGATAAGGAGTCTTTTTGGCCAAAAGCAATATCCACAGACTGGCCATTTGAAAGGCGCTCCCTGGTGTTTCACTAGGTTTGAACTGAAATGAAATAGGGCATTCAGTGTTTTTCATGTGATCTCCGGTGAATCACCATGTTAAAATTCTGACTGAAGCTTTTGCCACAAACAGGACACTCATACGGTTTCTCCCTGTGTGAGTCCTCTGGTGTTTAACCAGACTGGAATTCTTGGTGAAACTTTCCCCACAGTCAGCACATTCAAAAGCATTCTCTCCTGTGTGTAACATCTGGTGATTTGTGAGCTGTAATTTTGAAATGAAACCTTTTCCACAGTCAAGACATTCAAAGAGTTTCTCTCCCGTGTGAGACTTCTGATGTTTCATCAAGCTAGAATTCTGAGTGGAACCTTTGCCACAAATAGGACATTCATACAGTTTCGATCCTATATGAGTTCTCTGGTGACTCATGAGGTAGAATTTTGTAATGAAACATTCCCCACAATATAGACAGGGATATGATTTCTCACCTGTTTGAGTCCTCTGGTGTTGTACCTGGCAGAAATTGGAACTGAAACTTGTCCCACAAATCGGACACTCCTACGGTTTCTCTCCTGTGTGAGTCCTCTGGTGTATCACTAGGTTGGCATTTTGACTGAAACCTTTCCCACAGTCAGGACATTCAAAGGGTTTCTCTCCTGTGTGAGTCCTCTGGTGTACCACCAGGTGGGAATTGTGACTGAAACTTGTCCCACAAATCGGACACTCCTACAGTTTCTCTCCTGTGTGAGTCTTCTGGTGGATCAACAGGCTGGACTTGTGACTGAAACATTTCCCACAGTCAGGACATTCAAAGGGTTTCTCTCCCGTGTGAGTCCTCTGATGTACCACCAGGTGGGAATTGTGACTGAAACTTTTTCCACAAACAGGACATTCAAAGGGTTTCTCTCCTGTGTGAGTCCTCTGGTGTGTCACCAGGTTGGACCTGTTACTGAAACTTGTCCCACAGTGAGGACATTCAAAAGGTTTCTCTCCTGTGTGAGTCCTCTGGTGTGTCACAAGGTCGGAATTCTGACTGAAACATTTCCCACAGTAAGGACATTCGAAAGGTTTCTCTCCTGTGTGAGTCCTCTGGTGCGTCTTCAGGTGAGAATTCTGACTGAAAGCTTTCCCACAGTCAGGACATTCAAAGGGTTTCTCTCCTGTGTGAGTCCTCTGGTGTATCACT
This sequence comes from Thamnophis sirtalis, assembly GCF_051295495.1. Classification (NCBI taxonomy): domain Eukaryota; kingdom Metazoa; phylum Chordata; class Lepidosauria; order Squamata; family Natricidae; genus Thamnophis; species Thamnophis sirtalis. The sequence goes on along the minus strand of NW_028261383.1, from coordinate 21,726,227 downwards.
AGGTAGGAATTCTGACTGAAAGCTTTCCCACAGTCAGGACATTCAAAGGGTTTCTCTCCTGTGTGTGTCCTCTGGTGTATCACTAGGTGGGAATTCTTGCTGAAACTTTTCCCACAGTCAGGACATTCAAAGGGTTTCTCTCCTGTGTGAATCCTCTGGTGTTTCACTAGGTGGGAATTCTGACTGAAACCTTTCCCACAGTCAGGACATTCAAAGGGTTTCTCTTCTGTGTGAGTCCTCTGGTGTATCTCTAGGTGGGAATTCTTGCTGAAACCTTTCCCACAGTCAGGACATTCAAAGGGTTTCTCTCCTGTGTGAGTCCTCTGGTGTATCACTAGGTAGGAATTCTGACTGAAAGCTTTCCCACAGTCAGGACATTCAAAGGGTTTCTCTCCTGTGTGAGTCCTCTGGTGTATCACTAGGTCGGAATTCTGACTGAAAGCTTTCCCACAGTCAGGACATTCAAAGGGTTTCTCTCCTGTGTGAGTCCTCTGGTGTCTCAACAGGGTGGACTTGTGACTGAAACATTTCCCACAGTCAGGACATTCAAAGGGTTTCTCTCCTGTGTGAGTCCTCTGGTGTATCACTAGGTCAGAATTCTGACTGAAACCTTTCCCACAGTCAGGACATTCAAAGGGTTTTTCTCCTGTGTGAGTCCTCTGGTGTATCACTAGGTTGGCATTCCGACTGAAACCTTTCCCACAGTCAGGACATTCAAAAGGTTTCTCTCCTGTGTGAGTCCACTTGTGTGTCACTAGGTCGGAATTCTGACTGAAACCTTTCCCACAGTCAGGGCATTCAAAGGGTTTTTCTCCTGTGTGAAGCCGCTGGTGTATCACTAGGTGGGAATTGCTGCTGAAACTTTTCCCACAGTCAGGACATTCAAAGGGTTTCTCTCCTGTGTGAAGCAATTGGTGTACCACCAAGTGGGAATTGTGACCGAAACCTTTCCCACAAACAGGACATTCAAAGGGTTTCTCTCCTGTGTGAGTCCTCTGGTGTATCACCAGGTTGGACTTCTTACTGAAAGCTTTCCCACAGTCAGGACATTCAAAGGGTTTCTCTCCTGTGTGAGTCCTCTTGTGTATCACAAGGTTGGCTTTCCAACGGAAACCTTTCCCACAGTCAGGACATTCAAAGGGTTTCTCTCCTGTGTGAGTCCTCTGGTGTATCACTAGGTTGGCATTCCGACTGAAACCTTTCCCACATTCAGGACATTCAAAGGGTTTCTCTCCTGTGTGAGTCCTCTGGTGTATCACTAGGTCGGAATTCTGACTGAAACCTTTCCCGCAATCAGGACATTCATATAATTTATTTTTTGTGTGCATCCTCTAATATATTACCAGGCTGGAGTTCAGACTGAAACTTTTCTCACAATCAGAATTCTCCCTGGTGTGTTCTCTAATGTATCACCAAGTTGCCAAGCTCACTTCGTTGGGAGTACATGTAGGGCTCCTTCGCTATGTGGGTCCCTCCATGAACCAACCACATGGAACAGTTTTGACTAAAGCTTTGGCCACATTAATATTGTTTTTCTCCAATGTGGATCATTTAGTGCACACTCAATTGTGATTTGAAATACACATTTTGCCCACAATGTCACATCTGTGGACCTACAAAAGGGGATCACGTGACCCTAGAACAGGACAATTGTCATAAATGTGAGTTAGCTGCCAAGGATTCAAATATAGATCACGTGACCATGGCGATGTAGCAATAGTCATAAGTATGAAAAATGGTCTTAAGTCAGGTTTTTGAGTGCCACTGTCACTTCGAATAGTTACTAAATGAAGTGTAAGTCGAGGACTACCTGTAATGTATCCTTGTGTTCTGCATACTCTACTTTTTCCAGTTCAAAACCTCTTCTTGATTACCTGCTGGGGAAGGAGGAGAATTTTGTGGGTTTCTGAAGGAAATGGAAATGTTTTGATTTCTGGCTTCATTGATTTTCCTTTTTAACGTTGCTTGTTATTCTCAGTTGTCCGGAGTTCTCTTATTGGCATTCTCTTTGCCTGTAAGATTCAAAGAAATTGCTTATGAAATGGTTGCAGAAGATATACATATAAAAAAAGAAAACCATATACATTAAAGATAAAAAGGAAATATTCCACAATGCTAAAATAATCTTAGATTAATTTTGATTTATTTTACACATTGAAGATTACGGAGATCCAAGTTCACATTTGCATTCAACCATGAAATTCTCTTGTTGACTTGGGTCAATACGAATTCTTAATATAGCAATTATTGGCTAGAATCACTGGAATTAAAATGACTATAGTATATAACAGAATAATAGAGTGGGAAGGGACCTTAAAGGTCTTCTAGTCCAACTCTCTGCTCTACCATTTCAGAAGTGGCCGTCAAATCTCGTTTTGAAAGCTTCCAGTGATGGAGCACCCAAAACTTCTGAAGGCAAGCTATTCCATTGGTTGATTGCAGTAATTGTTAGGATTTTCTTTTTGGAGTATATTTTTATTATTTTTACATTTAAAACAATGCAGTACCGCAAAGTCGAAGTGAACATACATTCACATTATATAGAACTAGTCTCAACCATTAACTATTAGCCAACTTAATACATTGTCTATCCTTCTGTCCAATCACAATATATACTGGTCTTGTCAACTTGTCCTATACCCATCATAAAATCTGTTCCAGACTTCAAAATATTCTGATTCCCCTTTATTTTTAAGTTCAAGAGTGAGCCTATCTGCTTCCGCACAGGCCAACACTTTTCTGATTATATCTAGCTTAAATGGCATATTTTCTTTCTCCAATATTGTGCATAAGTTATGCGTGCCACAGTTAGTACATGTATAATTTGGTGACGTGCGGTGAGGTTTATGGCTGGTGAGGCACTACGTCGGACATAGTGGCGGGGCGGGCAAAAGCCGCTTTCTTTCTATGTCGGACATAGCGGCGGGGCGGGCAAAAGCCGCTTTCTTTCTATGTCCGACATAGAGGCTTGCCCCACAAAAGCCTCTCCTGTCCTGTCCCCTTCTCTGTCTCAGGCTTGTCCCAGAAAAGCCTCTCCTGTTGTGTCCCCTTCTCTCCCTCAGCCTTGCCCCACAAAAGCCTCTCCTATCCCATCCCCTTCTCTGCCTCAGGCTTGTCCTACAAAAGCCTCTACTGTCCTGTTCCCTTCTCTGCCTCAGGCACACTCCACAGAAGACTCTACTGTCCTATCCGCTTCTCTCCCTCAGGCTTGTCCCTCAGAATCCTCTCCTGTCCCATCCCCTTCTCTCCCTCAGGTTTGCCCTACAGAAGCCTCTCCTGCCCCATCCCCTTCTGTCCCTCAGGCTTACCCCACAAAAGCCTCTCCTGTCCCATCCCCTTCTCTGCCTCAGGCTTGTCCTACAAAAGCCTCTCCTGTCCTGTTCCCTTCTCTGGCTCAGGCACACTCCACAGAAGACTCTACTGTCCTATCCCCTTCTCTCCCTCAGGTTTGCCCTACAGAAGCCTCTCCTGCCCCATCCCCTTCTCTGCCTCAGACTTGTCCCACAGAAGCTCCTCCTATCCTCTCTATTCCCTTCACTCCCTCTGCCTTTCCCCAGGCCTCTTTCTCCATTTCCCCCTTAAGCCTCTTTTCCTACCCTCTCAGGCCTTTTCTCCCTAGCTTCCTCCTATCCTTATCTTCCCGCCTTTTTCCCTCAATGAACTCCTCTTTCCCCCTCCCCCTCCTTTCCCCCTTCACCCCTCCTTTCCCCCTCCCCCTCTTCCAACCAAAAACCCACCTCCTTCTATTCCCTTCTCTCCCCCCCCCCCCCCCCCCACAACGCAGACATATCACAGGAGCCTCTCGATCATTTTGCAAAGCTGTTTGTAAAGAACAGTATAGAGCTTTTTCTTCAGGGTAGATTATACAGCCCATAAAAGAATTAAAACTAAAATCGAAAACCTTTGCAGACAGGGCTATTCCCTCCCATGGTAAGAGAGAAACGGGGATGCAGCTGTCACCAGGAAGGGAATCTCGGCAGGTCAGAGGCAGATTCAGGTGATGCGTCTCAAAGCAAGCCCACCTTTAGATGCCACTGGGCTCCTCGTAGCAGGGTTCACGCCCTGGGAGGGAGCATCTGAGCCCAGATGCTCTTCCACCCCTCCAGACCCCGGGAGGCGGATCCTCCCCAGCGGGGAACGTGGGAACGGTGGTGGCCAACCTTCCCCAACATCAGGCGGCCTCCCCCGGGAGCAGGGCAGCACCAAATATGGGGCTGCAGGGAAGGAGGAGGTGGAATGGAGGGAGGATTTTAAGGGGGGGGGGGTGTCAGAGAGCCGTTCGCAGAAGCAGCAACCGAGGAGGAGGAGGAGGAGAAGCGGCGGCGCAGCAGTTCCCACGGAGCAGAAAACCTTGCAAGGAAAGGCGGAGACTGGGAAGGGGAGAGGCGCAACTGGGGAAACCCCACCTCTCTCTCCTTCCCTCCCCCAAGGAATCCCCCCTCCCCTTCCCGCACCTGGGGATCCCCCTCCTTCTTCTTTCCCCTCCCCCACTCGCAGCGTCCTTGCCCACCTGGCAGCCCTTGAGCACCTCTCCCCGAGCGGGGATCCCCGCAGCACTTGGCGTAAGAGACATCTGGAGATCAGAGAGGGGAAGGAAACTGGGTTCCCCCTTTTCCTGCCTCCACTCTGGGCGCAAAAGTTCTCTGCCTTTAACCCCTTCACTGAAGAGCTGCAGGGAGGGGGCGACGGAGGCGCAGCCGAGCGATGCCAAAGTTCCCCCAACCGGGGACCGCAAAAAAACGTCACCCCCTCAAGGGGAGGCCAAAAGACCCAAAATAAAGATCCAGGTTTAAAAAAAAGTGCTAATCTGGACCTCTAAATGTAATTTAGGAATTCATAGCTATTGAAGATGAGGAAAGAAAGAGCTGCAGATGTCATTGGACTACAACACCCACCATCCTTCACCCTTAGATGCTGTGATTTGCTGATTACAATATCTAACCTTATGCACTGTGTCAAGAGGAATCTGGTAGGGTTAGTCACTTTTCACTCATCCGGTTTTGGGCTCTCCTACACTGGAGCTTGTTAGGTTGGCATTGTGATGTAGAGCTTTGTTCTGGTGTCCCATGTCTCCTGTGCCTAATTACATTTTAAACTTGGGGAACGTAATTCTGTTGATGCAAACGGGGTGTAGAAAGATAGCACCCACCCTCTCCTAGAAAAATGAAATCTAGGAAATATTAAAAAGGCAGAATATGATACCTCCCTGGATGAGAAAAGGAGAAACATGCTCTTGGAAAGCAGCCCCCACCTTTGTTAATAACCCCAGAAAGACAAAAGAGATCTCATCTGCAACACAAAAGAACTTCAGGGTGATGGGATTAGCCCTCCTCATTCAGATCCAAACAAGGACAATGTCTTTAAGCCATAATAGGAATTGCCCAAAGCCCCTCCGTTACCACCACACAGCAAGACTCAACCCTGTTTTTCGGCCTCCTATCAAGAGATGGCAGCATTTGTAACTGGAAAGCCAACAGTACAATTGCGGCCTCAGTGGATGAGTTTAAAGGAGTTAAAACCATCGAGAACTGCATGGCTAGAAAGGATGGGAGCAGGCGAGAAGCGCAGAGGAACTTCCTCTTCTGAAACAGTCACGGGGTGGATTTCAATTTTTTAAAAAAAACTAAAGGCTCTGTGGGCGTGGCTAGATGGGGGCACTCACGCACACTCAGTTGTAGGCCCTCCCACCTAGCCACGCCCACAGAACCGGCGAATATTTCTGTTTTCTCAGCTGGAAGGCTGGCAAAGAAGCCTCGTTTTCCCACTGCCGCAGCTGCTTCTCTCTCAGCGCCGAACAATCCATGCCCCCACCCAATACACACACACACATCGCACAAAGTAGGTAGACACACCCTCCCCATCTAGCTGCTTTGTGTGGCACCGTCCCGGTGCGTGCGTGGCCCTCAATCATGCGCCAAAGCACAGCAAAGGCTCGCTTAGGGAGCAAAAAGAGCCTGGAAATGGCCTGAAAAACTGATGGAAGCGTTTGGGATTATGAGCGCCCAGAAATGAATCCCTTGGTGAGCCTGAGCTCTTCCCAAGAAGCTTCCATAGGGAGCACAGCCACTTCTTAAAAGATTCCTCACCATGGTTTGGAAACTGCTGGTTGGTTGGAGAAGGCTGAAGGAATTGTGGATTCTACAGATTTGGAGTGAACAGATTAGATGTGTGATGAACCAGACTTTGAAGGGAAGTTGGTTGTCGCTGGGAAATGGACTTGCCATATCCAACTGGAAAACTATTTGGACTGGACTGTGGTGAAAATGGATCGACAACAAAGATTTATGATTTTGAGGAATAAATTACAATACTTGTTTTATTGTTCTCAATGAAAATATTAAGAGAAAGTTTTATTTGTAAGAATCAAACAAAGATATTTCATCCCGGACAGATCAGAGACAATGATTTTGGTAAATAAAAAGCCATTCTGGACCTTATACAAATTAAAACAAAACTAGATTGTTAATGCTTTGATGTTTTAACTTTGCTGTCGGTTCACTTGTTTGCTACTTTTTAAATTTTGGGCTTGCTTTACAAGGAGAGAAAACTAATATTGTTCCAATATATTTATTAATACTCAACTGGGGGGGGGGGATAAATTATATGTAAATTGTTTTTGTCTTCTTGAGCCACATTTTCCCTTCTATTTAAATGTTGTGTCTCTCCTTGTTTTGTTTTTAAAAATTTCTTTTTTCGGGAGTTTGTAATTTAAATTAATTTTCTGAATATTTTTTTTGCCAAAAAAAGTTTTTTTCTTTTTATTTTTTAACATACATATAATCTAAAGTATACTATTACATATTAACAAACATTGAAAAAAAAATCAGTGATATATCGATTTATCTTGCAATCAAGCCCCATCAATTTTATTTGCTCTTCTGCTTTCCATACACCATATTATAGTCTATTTCATCTTCAACCCTTTCTCCTCCTCCCTATCTCCTTTCTTCCCTTGATCTCTCTCTTCTCTTCTTCCCCTTGCTCTCTTCCTCTGCCCTCTTTCCACACCTTCCTTCTCTCCTTCCTCCCTTCTGCTTCCCTCTCTCCTGTCTCCTCTCTCTCGCTTTCCCTCTCTTTTTCTCCCTTCCAGTCTCTATTTTGCATGGTGTATTTCAGTGTTTCAGCAAACCCCATTCAATATCAATGGGATTAATAATTATATTCAAAAAAACTATTTTCCTTATTACTAATTTTACATACCTTCTCCTTTTAAAGGTCTACTTATATACGAGTTCAATTGATTCCCCCCCCCCAAGCCTCTTTTTTGGCCGAAGTGTGAGAGGGATTCAGGTTTCCAGTTATCCCCATAATACTATTACATAGTTATACATCAGTAAGCACCAATATTTTTTAGGTCTCGTGTTGTAATTTTAAATATATTTTGTTAGACTTATTTCCAAATTCCCCCTCCATTCTTTTTCTTTTTCTATCCCCTGGTAACTTTTCCAACTGATATTTTTCTAATCCAGTATAATCATTTCACATTCCATCTAAAAACAATCCAAAACAAACAAAAACGGCAAAAAAATGGCTCCAAAAACAGCCTGGAAATGGCCTGAAAAACTGATGGAAGCGTTTGGGATTATGAGCGCACAGAAATGAATCCCTTTGTGAGCCTGAGCTCTTCCCAAGAAGCTTCCATAGGGAGCACAGTCACTTCTCAAGAGATTCCTCGCCATGGTTTGGAAACATGCTGGTTGGTTGGAGAAGACTGAAGGAATTGTGGATTCTACAGATTTGGAGTGAACAGATTAGATGTGTGATGAACCAGACTTTGAAGTTAAGTTAGTTGTCGCTGGGCAATGGACTTGCCATATCCAACTGGAAAACTATTTGGACTGGACTCTTTGGGGAAAATGGATCGACAACAGAGGTTTATGATTTTGAGGAATAAAACACAATATTAGTTTTATTGTTCTCAGCCAAAATATTAAAAAAAAGTTTTATTTGTAAGAATCAAACAAAGATAATTCATCCCGGACAGATCACAGACAATGATTATGGTAAATAAAAAGCCATTCTGGACTTTATACAAATTAAATGCAAAACTAAATTGTTAATGCTATTTTAATTTTGCTGTTTATTCACCTGTTAACCATTTTGCCTCTCTGTGTAGTAGATTGATGAAAGTCAAATATTTTGTAAATATAGAACTTTATAAATTTTGGGCCTGTTTCACAAGGGGAGGTAACTAATATTGCTCCGACATATGCATGAATACTCAAGTGGAGGAGATAGTATATGTAAATCTGTTTTTCCACATTTTTTTTTGCTTTCTTTTTAAATGTTGTGTCTATTCTTGCTTTGTTTTTAAAGCTTTGTGGGGGTTTTTTTTTTGGAGTTTTATTTATATTAATTTTCTGAATAATTTTCCCCCCAAAAAAATCCGCAAGGAAGTTCATGTGGCTGCTCTTTACCTATCTTCTAAACTGCCTCCAAATTCATGGAAACATTGCATTATAGGCTTGGAAGGGACCTCGGAGGTCTTCTGGTCCAACCTGCTCTTCACTATTGGGTGACTGGAAGGGAGTGATAGACACTAAGAGAGATAAGAAGATTTCCCGCCTAAATACCAAGATGCGAGCAAAGTTACCCAAATCTTTCTTTGACATTATGGATGATTTTGAATTGAGCGATATTTGGCGAGAAATAGCAATAGCAATAGCAGTGGACTTATATACCGCTTCATAGGCCTTTCAGGCCTCTCTAAGCGGTTTACAGAGAGTCAGCATATTGCCCCCAACAATCTGGGTCCTCATTTTACCCACCTCGGAAGGATGGAAGGCTGAGTCAACCCTGAGCCGGTGAGATTTGAACCGCTGACCTGCTGATCTAGCAGTAGCCTGCAGTGCTGCATTTAACCACTGCGCCACCTTGGCTCAGAGGAATATGACTTCACTTTCACGCAGAGGAATATGACTTCACTTTCTTCTCGGACAGGCATCAATCCCAGTCCACTCTTGAAAACATCCAGTGACCCACAAAACCGGGAGGCAAACTATTCCACTGATTAATTGCTCTGACAAAATACATATACATATCTTCTAGGTTGGGCCTCATTTTAAATAGCTTCCCCCAATTACTTATCCCACCATCTGGTGCCCTAGAGAATAAGTCAAACTGCTCTTCTTTGTGTCAGATACATAAGTACTTGAAGATAGCTATCTTGTCCCTCTTGGTTGCTCTTCTGTGCATATTTTCCAGTATCTCAACATTTTTATATCATGGTGACCAGCACTCAACTATGTATTCTAAGTGCGATATTGCGTAAAGCTTTTTTCACTGTGTGGCATAGTTTTAGTATTGCTTGCATTTTTAATACGCTGTGAAATTTCCCATCGTGCCTCTTACAAGTTACAGGAACCATTACATGTGCCTACTAGATCTCTCACACACAGGGTGAAAAGGTCAGCTGCTTCTCACGATCTGCACACTCGAATGACATACAACCTGTGGATGCGTTTGGCAGAACAGGCAAACGTATCCAATTTTTGCTTAAGCAAAGCTGTGGACCTGAACATGTTATTAGGGAATTGTTTAATACCAGTTTGCACGCCTCTTTCTGTTATTTTAAAAGACACCCAGCTAGCAATGTTTAAAAAAAGAGAGGAAGTTAATTACGGTGACTCTATAGTGTGGGGCCCTGTCACAAGACGGCTCCCAGCTGATGCCATGTCTCTCACCACACCCTTTGTAGCTAGTGGACCCAACGTTACATGTGCACACATTCAAAATTGTACTGCTTCTCTCACACAATCCTGTATGCCCACGGGAATCTTTCCTGCCAACTGTTCCACCTATGAGAACATTTCCTACAACTGGGCTCACGTTCTGCTTCCTGCTGGTTGGTTTTTCACATGTGGTCAGAAAACTTTTAATTACATACCTGCTAATCTATCAGATACACGTTGCTGCCTGAGTCGTCTCACTACGGTTCTACCAACCAAACAGGACCTCACTCCACGACCACGGAGGTTGGTAGTCCTTGATGAAACATGTGACAGCTCAATTAATCTTTTTAACGAGGCTGAATATCTTTCCCTTGCTATCTCTATAGTTGGTGTTCCGGCATTAGCAATGCATAACCACAGGACAGCCCATCGCATTGCCTGTTCCCTTGCAAAAACTATAAACATCACATCTGCAGCCATAGCTGCGTTGAATATGGAACAGGCAGAGATCAGACATGCTGTCTTAGACAATCGTGCTGCCATTGATTTTCTGTTACTGGTACATCATCTAGGCTGTGAATCTGTCAAAAACATGTGTTGTTTTAACCTGTCACACACCTCTCAATTGGTTAAGCATCAAATCAGTTCCTTAAAGGAGTTGGCTTCCCAGATTCGAGAAGACGTCCTGCCGGCCTGGTGGGATGGTCTGTGGTCCTGGCTACCAGATGGCTCCTGGTTAAGAAGCATTTTTTCCTCCATTATATGTATTATAGTAGTGCTTGTGTCACTTTGCTGCTGCATTCAATGCCTACCCTCCCTTTTTCAGCTATTCAAAGGCCTTTTTTCCTCAGCTAGGAAGAACGTGCTTATCCACGAAACTAAGTCCCTTCTGGACGCTGAGAACGACCATGAGTTGGACAACAATTTGTTTGTAAAGGTGTTTGCTATAACCAGTGATGATGAAGAATCTGCATTTTGATATGTTTGCTTTCCTCCTTCTCATTTTAAAACAAAAATGAGGAGATGTTGAGATCCATTACCACTTCTGTGTATAGGGCGGCTAAGGCTGTCTGGAAAACACAGGCCCAGAGATGGATGCTAACAAAAACATTCTTGTTAGCAATACGTAAGTCTTCCTATTAATTAGCGCGCCTTTCTGTACCAGCATCTATCTAGCAGTTAGCATTTCAAAGGCAGGAATGCGAGCTGCTCACTTTCCTCCACTCCCCCCTCCCTATTCCTTATCTCTCTTCTCCTGCCCAGGGACGAAGCAGCCCCCCTTTTCACTCACCTCTCCTCTTTTGCCCAGAGACGAAGCTTTTTGCCACGCAGCATTATTATTATTGGATTATTTAGTCATGTGCCTGTTGATGTAATTTGTATACACCTTTCCTTTGTTTGGGACTAATAAAAAAGCCTCCCGGGAATTGCTCGGGGCCAGAGCTTATCACAAGAAGGATTTGTCCGGTGTCTTTCTTCTCATTCGGCTACAAGCATAAGCGGCCCATCAGAAGCGTGAAAAAGCAGCAGACAAGGATATGATTTCTCTCCTGTGTGAGTCCTCAAGTCTTGTACCTGGCAGAAATTGGAACTGAAACTTGTCCCACAAATCGGACACTCCTATGGTTTCTCTCCTGTGTGAGTCCTCTGGTGTATCAACAGGCTGGACTTGTGACTGAAACATTTCCCACAGTCAGGACATTCAAAGGGTTTCTCTCCCGTGTGAGTCCTCTGGTGTGTCACCAGGTTGGACCTGTTACTGAAACTTTTCCCACAGTCACGACATTCAAAAGGTTTCTCTCCTGTGTGAGTCCTCTGATGTACCACCAGGTCGGAATTGTGACTGAAACTTTTCCCACACTCAGGACATTCAAAGGGTTTCTCTCCTGTGTGAGTCCTCTGGTGTATCACTAGGTTGGCATTCCGACTGAAACTTTTCCCACAGTCAGGACATTCAAAGGGTTTCTCTCCTGTGTGAGTCATTTGGTGTACCACCAGGTGGGAATTATAACTGAAACTTTTTCCACAAACAGGACATTCAAAAGGTTTCTCTCCTGTGTGAGTCCTCTGGTGTGTCAATAAGCTGAACTTGTGACTGAAACCTTTCCCACAGCCAGGACATTCAAAGTGTTTTTCTCCTGTGTGAGTCCTCTGATGTACCACCAGGTCGGAATTGTGACTGAAACTTTTCCCACAGTCAGGACATTCAAAGGGTTTCTCTTCCGTGTGAGTCCTCTGGTGTACCACCAGGTGGGAATTGTGACTGAAACGTTTTCCACAAACAGGACATTCAAAGGGTTTCTCTCCCGTGTGAGTCCTCTGGTGTATCAACAAGCTGGACTTGTGACTGAAACATTTCCCACAGTGAGGACATTCAAAAGGTTTCTCTCCTGTGTGAGTCCTCTGGTGTGTCACTAGGTCGGAATTCTGACTGAAACTTTTCCCACAGTCAGGACATTCGAAAGGTTTCTCTCCTGTGTGAGTCCTCTGGTGTGTCTTCAGTTGAGAATTCTGACTGAAAGCTTTCCCACAGTCAGGACATTCAAAGGGTTTCTCTCCTGTGTGAGTCCTCTGGTGTATCACTAGGTGGGAATTCTGACTGAAACCTTTCCCACAGTCAGGACATTCAAAGGGTTTCTCTCCTGTGTGAGTCCTCTGGTGTGTCACTAGGTCGGAATTCTGACTGAAACTTTTCCCACAGTCAGGACATTCGAAAGGTTTCTCTCCTGTGTGAGTCCTCTGGTGTGTCTTCAGTTGAGAATTCTGACTGAAAGCTTTCCCACAGTCAGGACATTCAAAGGGTTTCTCTCCTGTGTGAGTCCTCTGGTGTATCACTAGGTGGGAATTCTGACTGAAACCTTTCCCACAGTCAGGACATTCAAAGGGTTTCTCTCCTGTGTGAGTCCTCTGGTGTCTCAACAGGGTGGACTTGTGACTGAAACCTTTCCCACAGTCAGGACATTCAAAGGGTTTCTCTCCTGTGTGAGTCCTCTGGTGTCTCAACAGGTGGGACTTCTGACTGAAACACTTCCCACAGTCAGGACATTCAAAGGGTTTCTCTCCTGTGTGAGTCCTCTGGTGTATCACTAGGTCGGAATTCTGACTGAAACCTTTCCCACAGCCAGGACATTCAAAGGGTTTTTCTCCTGTGTGTGTCCTCTGGTGTATCACTAGATTGGCATTCCGACTGAAACCTTTCCCACAGTCAGGACATTCAAAGGGTTTCTCTCCTGTGTGAGTCCTCTGGTGTATCACTAGGTCGGAATTCTGACTGAAACCTTTCCCACAGTCAGGACATTCAAAGGGTTTCTCTCCTGTGTGAAGCCGCTGGTGTACCACCAAGTGGGAATTGTGACCGAAACTTTTCCCACAAACAGGACATTCAAAGGGTTTCTCTCCTGTGTGAGTCCTCTGGTGTCTCAACAGGTGGGACTTCTGACTGAAACCTTTCCCACAGGCAGGACATTCAAAGGGTTTGTCTCCTGTGTGAGTCCTCTGGTGTATCACTAGCTGGGAATTGCTGCTGAACCTTTTCCCACACTCAGGACATTCAAAAGGTTTCTCTCCTGTGTGAAGCAATTGGTGTACCACCAAGTGGGAATTGTGACCGAAACTTTTCCCACAAACAAGACATTCAAAGGGTTTCTCTCTTTTGTGAGTCCTCTGGTGTATCACCAGGTTGGACTTCTTACTGAAACCTTTCCCACAGTCAGGACATTCAAAGGGTTTCTCTCCTGTGTGAGTCCTCTGGTGTATTACTAGGCTGGAATTCTGACTGAAACCTTTCTCACACTCAGGACATTCAAAGGGTTTCTCTCCTGTGTGAGTCCTCTGGTGTGTCACCAGGTTGGAATTGTTGCTGAAACTTTTCCCACAAACAGGGCATTCAAAGGGTTTCTCTCCTGTGTGAGTCCTCTGGTGTATCACTAGGTCGGAATTCTGACTGAAACCTTTCCCGCAATCTGGACATTCATATGATTTATTTTTTGTGTGCATCCTCTAATATATTACCAGGCTGGTGTTCAGATTGAAACTTTTCTCACAATCAGGATTCTCCCTGGTGTGTTCTCTAATGTATCACCAAGTTGCCAAGCTCACTTCATTGGGAGCACATGTAGGGCTCCTCCCCTATGTGGGTCCTTCCATGAACCAACCACAAGGAGGAGTTCTGACTAAATCTTTGGCCACATTAATATTGTTTTTTTCCAATGTGGATCATTTCGTGCACACTCAGTTATGATTTGAAATACACATTTTGCTCACAATAGCCACATCTGTGAACCTGAAAAAGGGGATCACGTGACCCTAGAATAGGGCAAACATCATAAATGTGAGATAGGTGCCAGGAATTCAAATATAGATCACGTGACCATGGGGCTGCAGCAATAGTCGTAAGTGTGAAAAATGGTCTTAAGTCAGGTTTTTCAGTGCCACTGTCACTTTGAATAGTTACTAAATGAAGTGTTGTAAGTCAAGGACTGCCTGTAATGTATCCTTGTGTTCTGCATACTCTAATTTTTCCAGTTCAAAATATCTTCTTGATTACCTGCTGGGGAAGAAGGAGAATTTTGTGGGTTTCTGAAGGAAACGGAAATGTTTTGATTTCTGGCTTGATTGATTTTCCTTTTTAACGTTCCTTGTTATTCTCAGTTGTCCGGAGTTCTCTTATTGGCATCTGCTTTGCCTGTAAGATTCAAAGAAATTGTTTATAAAATGGTTGCAGAAAATGTAAAAAAGAAAACTATATACATTAAAGGTAAAAAGGAAATATTCCACAATGCTAAAATAATCTTAGATTAATTATGATTTATTTCACACATTGAAGATTACGGAGATCCAAGTTCACATTTGCATTCTACCATGAAATTCTCTTGTTGACTTGGGCCAATACAAATTTTTAGAATAGCAATTATTGGCTAGAATTGCTGTAATTAAGATGAATACAATTTATAATAGAATCATAGAGTGGGAAGGGAGCTTAAAGGTCTTCTAGTCCAACCCTCTACCATTTCAGAAGTGGCCGTCAAATCTCTTTTTGAAAGCTTACAGTGATGGAGCACCCACATTTTCCCCCAATATTGTACTTAAGTTATGCGAGACGCAGTTAATACATGTATAATTCAGTGACGTGCAGTGAGGTTTATGGCTGGTGAGGCACTATGTCAGACATTGTGGCCAGGCCGGGGGGGGGGGGGGGGGAAAGCCGCTTTCTTTCTATTTCCGACATAGAGGCGGGACGCCTCTATATCGGACATAGTGGTGGGGCAGGCAAAAATCGCTTTCTTTCTTTTGCCCAGAGTCTGCTGCCCGCCTATAGGCAAATGAAAGAAAGTGCCAGCCCGCCAGCAGAGGCAGGCAAAACACCCGCCTGCTGGCGGGCTTCCTTGAAACAGAGAAAGAAAGCTGGCGGCCTGCCCTCCCTGCCGCACCTTCCCCTTTCCCTCTCCTCTCAAACACTCTCTCTCAAATTGAGTGAAGAAACAAACACACGCACACACAAACACGCACACATAAATTATTTACAATTTACATTAATTTTGAATTCCTCCCCCTCCCTCCATATACCTTTTCCAGCTGTTTCACAATCGAAGAGGATTTCAACTCTGCTCTTGTCTGCCATGATGAAAATGTAAAAATATAAAAGGAAAAAGGCAAGAGCTGCTGCGGTCAGGCTGGGTTAGCTGCTTCCAGATTCCCCAATGGATGACTCTGCTTAACTGTTCAAAAAAGCCTCTAAAAAAAACGTGTTGGGGGGAGATGCCATCTGTAGAACATCATATAAATTTTTTCTTTATACGACGTAGCCAATGTTAGTTTCCGATTAAGTATCCAAAGTTTTTCCCACTTAGCCAATTCCACATTATAATCAATTTTTTTCACCCAGGCGACCATAGTTTCTTAGACATGCTCCTCCTCCAGCTTATGTTCCAACAAAAATCTATATAACACTTTGATCAACCTGTTTTCTGTCTGTATCAAAGGTTTATCTAATAATGTGTAATTTTTGGTAATATCTTCCTTCTTTCTATCCTGTGCAAACCTTGATTGTATCTGTAAATAAGACCACCATTCTCCTTGGAATTTTCTTTTTAGTTATAGGTTGCATCTCTCTTTGTTTAGTTTCCATCCATCGTTTCTTTTGGTACTTTGGAGAATAAATGGTCCTCTTTGTCTTCATGGGAGCCCCTCAAATATTGGAACACTGTTGTCATGTCTCCGCTAGTCCTTCTCATTAGACTAGACATGCCCAATTCCTATAACCATTCTTTCTACATTTTAACCTCCAGCACCCTAATTACCAAAAATACATTTTCTGTTTTAGACTTTACAAATAATTGTAAGTGATATTCCATTTGGACAATGGCAGATGGAGATATCTGAGTTTATATTACAAGGGATGAAACCAAGGATTACATATAAATTATTCCAAGACGCAGAGGAAAGAGGAGGTCTGCCATTCTCAGCATCCAGAAGCTGCTAGGGAGGAGAGGGGCATACAGGGCTGTTAAAACCGGTTGTGAAGCAGTAGCATCTAGCGATAACTTTGCAGTTACTTTGTGCTGAGTTTTCAAGCCTGCATTAAAACACATCTCATGCGAAGAACTATGTCACTTGCTGTTTTCTGGTGCGGGAGGCTTGGAACATGTCTGTAAGTCAGTGTTCCATCCTTCCCCCCTCCTTGTCTCCAGCTGTTTGCCTACCTGTTCCTTGCAGGACATAAGAAGGCAGGGGAGTATCATGGGAAATGCTGAGGGAACAGTGATGGAAGCCACTGCCGGAGTGGAGGTGGACCTGTCCCTAGTGGCAGTCTTTCCAGCGCAGGACGATGGGGCTTCCCAGTTAGATATATGCCCCAAGGAGTGTGAAGCCCTCGGACATCTACAGCTGGCCCACGTTACATCAGTCCAGGATGCAGGACAAGAGATGGGACCCACCGGAGAATGGTGATGGAGTTCATTGGCAGCTGGTGGTTTGGGACCCTGCTAGTGACATCGAATCTGTCTGACAGCTATTTGACACGGTTGCGGGAGAGGTCCCTGTCTGAAGGTGATGATGATGGGCGGTGGGGGTGGCAGTCAAACAATGGTGCTGCTTTGGGATCGGTTTGGTGAGGCCATTTCTGCGACGTTGGTCCTGGCAGCATGGGGAGTTGAAGACACCAATGGATGCCCACTCAGCAGGGCAGCCCACCTCTGGCATGGCAGTGACCAGTGCCTAGGTGAGCTCATCAGATCCCATTGAGTCCAGGGTGGCTTCTGGGCAGAGGTGGGATTCAGCCAATTCGGATCCGTTCGGGCAAGCTAGTTGTTAAAATTCTGCCCGGTTCAGTGAATCGGCTAATCCCACCATTGGCTGGTCCCAGCCGCACACATTTTTGGGCCTGAAAAACAGCTAAGAACACCCCAAAAAACCCTCTGAGAAAGAGCCTGAAAAATGGCCCTGAAATGGCAAAACAATGGTCCAAACAACAGCCCTGAAAACGTCTAAAAATGGCCACAAACGTCCCAAAAAACCTCCCAGAAACAGGCTGAAAAAGAGCCAAAACCCACCCCAGAAAACAGCCTGGAAAAAGCCTAGAAAACGGCCAAAAAGGTCTCAAAATACAGCCCACAAAATGGCTATGAACAGCCACAAAACAGCAAAAAAAAATCCCCAAATATCACCTTAAATACAATCTGACAACAGTCTAAAAATGGCCCAAAAATGGGCTGGTAAATGGCCTAGAAATTGTCCAAATATTGCCCAAAAAGTAGCCCCCCAAATGGCCCAAAGCCGCCTGTAAATGGCCTGAAAATGACCCCAAAACACTCTAGAAACTGCCTAAAAACAATCCCAAAACCGGTCAAAAATTGCCCACAAACATCCCATAATACAGTCCAAATTACTGCCTGAACACAGCCCAGAAAATGCCCCAAAAGGGCCTGAAAAATCGCCAAAAACAGTCAAAAGAAAGCCCCCAAACAGCCCGTAAATGGCCTGAAAAATGGGCCAAAATACACCCCAGGAACTGCCTAAAAAAAACCCCCAAAACAAACAAAAACAGCACAAAAATGGAGCCTGGAAATGACCTGAAAAACTGATGGAAGCGTTTCGGATTATGAGCGCACAAAAATGAATCCCCTTGTAAACATGAGCTCTTCCCAAGAAGCTCCCATAGGGAGCACAGCCACTTCTTAAAAGATTCCTCACCATGGTTTGGAAACTGCTGGTTGGCTGGAGAAGGCTGAAGGAGATTCTACAGATTTGGCATGAACAGATTCCATGTGTGAGGAACGAGACTTTGAGGTTGGTTGTCGCTGGGAAATGGACTTGCCATATCCAACTGGAAAACTATTTGGACTGGTCTGTGGTGAAAATGGATCGACAACAGAGCTTTATGATTTTGAGGAATAAAACACAATACTTGTTTTATTGTTCTCAATGAAAATATTAAGAGAAAGTTTTATTAGTAAGAATCAAACAAAGATATTTCATCCCGGACAGATAACAGACAATGATTATGGTAAATAAAAAGCCATTCTGGACTTTATACAAATTAAATGCAAAACTAAATTGTTAATGCAATTTTAACTTTGCTGATTATTCACCTTTTAACCACTTTGCCTCTCTGTGTAGTAGATTGATAAAAGTCAAATTGTTTGTAAATAGAGGTAGAACTTTATAAATTTTGGCCTGCTTCACAAGGGGAAGTAACTAATATTGCTCCAACAACATACGTATGAATGCTCAAGTGGAGGGGATAGTATATGTAAATCTGTTTTTGCACATTTTTTTGCTTTCTTTTAAAACGTGTCTATTCTTGCTTTGCTTTTAAAGCTTTGTGGGGGTTTTTGGAGTTTTATTTATATTAATTTTATGAATATTTTTTCCCAAAAAAAATGCCACAAGAAGCAAGTTCATGTGGCTGCTCTTACCTATCTTCTAAACTGCCTCTAAATTCATGGAAAAATTGCATTATAGGCTTGGAAGGGACCTCGGAGGTCTTCTGGTGCAACCTGCTCTTCAAGGCAGGACACTTCCCTCTCAAACGGTCATCCAGTCTACTCTTGAAAACCTCCAGTGACCCACAAAACCGGGAGGCAAACTATTCCACTATTAATTGCTGTGACAAAATACATATACATATCTTCTAGGTTGGGCCTCATTTTAAATAGCTTCCCCCAATTACTTATCCCACCATCTGGTGCCCTAGAGAATAAGCCAATCTGCTCTTCTTTGGGTCAGATGCATAAGTCCTTGAAAACAGCTATCTTGTCCCTCTTGGTTGCTCTTCTGTGCACATTTTCCAGTGTCTCAACGTTTTTATGACCAGCACTCAACTATGTATTCTAAGTGCGATATTGCGTAAAGCATTTCTATATTTTCTTGTTGTCTTGACATTATTCCTCTCTTGATGCAACCTAGGACTACATTGGCTGTTATTGGCAACTGCAGCACAATGCTGGCCAAGAGGTACTTGTCCACTCATCATGCACCCCAGGGATACATGGCCTGCCCTTTTGGAGATCTCCCAGAGGCAGACACCATTTTCATTGCACCCACAATTCCTTAACACAGTCTACAAAGTGTTAAGGTAGCAAAAGAGAAGAATTTGTCCCATTCCCAGTGACCAAGAAGCAGGCACCATATTGACACAGGCAGCCATGGCAAAACGACAGCTGCTTCCACAAGTTCACTGCATGGCCTACGGATGAATCCCGGTCAAAATAATGGTTGTTTCCATAAAGCAGTCACACCATGTAGGGAGCCTATGTGTGTATTATCTGGTGATTTGTGAGCTGTAATTTTGTAATGAAACCTTTTCCACAGTCAAGACATTCAAAGGGTTTCTCTCCGGTGTGAGACTGCTGATGTTTCCTCAAGCTAGAATTCTGAGTGGAACCTTTGCCACAAACAGGACATTCATACGGTTTCGCTCCTATATGAGTTCTCTGGTGACTCATGAAGTAGAATTTTGTAACGAAACATTCCCCACAATATGGACAAGGATATAATTTCTCTCTTCTCTCCAGAGTCCTCTGGTATTGTACCCAGCAGAAATTGGAACTGAAACTTGTCCCACAAATCGGAGACTCCTACGGTTTCTCTCCTGTGTGAGTCCTCTGGTGTATCAACAGGCTGGACTTGTGACTGAAACATTTCCCACAGTCAGGACATTCAAAGGGTTTCTCTCCCGTGTGAGTCCTCTGGTGTACCACCAGGTGGGAATTGTGACTGAAAGTTTTCCCACAAACAGGACATTCAAAGGGTTTCTCTCCTGTGTGAGTCCTCTGGTGTATCACCAGGTTGGACCTGTTACTGAAACCTTTCCCACAGTCAGGACATTCAAAAGGTTTCTCTCCTGTGTGAGTCCTCTGATGTACCACCAGGTCGGAATTGTGACTGAAACTTTTCCCACAAACCGGACACTCGTACGGTTTCTCTCCTGTGTGAGTCCTCTGGTGTATCAACAAGCTAGACTTGTGACTGAAACATTTCCCACAGTGATGACATTTGAAAGGTTTCTCTCCTGTGTGAGTCCTCTTGTGTGTTTTCAGGTGAGAATTCTGACTGAAAACTTTCCCACAGTCAGGACATTCAAAGGCTTTCTCTCCTGTGTGAGTCCTCTGGTGTGTCTTCAGGTGAGAATTCTGACTGAAACCTTTCGCACAGTCAGGACATTCAAAGGGTTTCTCTCCTGTGTGAGTCCTCTGGTGTATCACTAGGTCGGAATTCTGACTGAAACCATTCCCACAATCAGGACATTCAAAGGGTTTCTCTCCTGTGTGAGTCCTCTGGTGTATCACTAGGTCGGAATTCTGATTGAAACCTTTCTCACAGTCAGGACAGTCAAAGGGTTTTTCTCCTGTGTGAGTCCTCTGGTGTATCACTAGGTGGGATTTGGTGCTGAAACTTTTCCCACAGTCAGGACATTCAAAGGGTTTCTCTCCTGTGTGAGTCCTCTGGTGTATCACCAGGTTGGACCTCTTACTGAAACCTTTCCCACAGTGAGGACATTCAAAGGGTTTCTCTCCTGTGTGAGTCCTCTGGTGTATCACCAGGTTGGACCTCTTACTGAAACCTTTCCCACAGTCAGGACATTCAAAGGGTTTCTCTCCTGTATGAGTCCTTTGGTGTTTCACTAGGTGGGAATTCTGACTGAAAACTTTCCCATAGCCAGGACGTTCAAAGGGTTTCTCTCCTGTGTGAGTCCTCTGGTGTATCACTAGGTGGGAATTCTTGCTGAAACCTTTACCACTGTCAGGACATTCAAAGGATTTCTCTCCTGTGTGAGTCCTCTGATGTATCACTAGGTCGGAAGTGTGACTGAAACCTTTCCCACAGTCAGGACATTCAAAGGGTTTTTCTCCTGTGTGAGTCCCCTGGTGTCTCAACAGGTTGGAATTCTTGCTGAAACATTTCCTGCAATCAGGACATTCATATGATTTCTTTTTTGTGTGCATCCTCTAATATATTACCAGGCTGGAGTTCAAACTGAAACTTTTCTCACAATCAGGATTCTCCCTTGTGTGTTCTCTAATGCCAAGCTCACATCGTTGGGAGCACATGTAGGGCTCCTTCCCTATGTGGGTCCTTCCATGAACCAACCACAAGGAGCAGTTCTGACTAAAACTTTGGCCACATTAATATTGCTTTTCTTCAATGTGGATCATTTCATGCACACTCAGTTGTGATTTGAAATATGCACTTTGCCCACAATAGCCACATCTGTGGACCTGCAAAAGGGGATCACGTGACCCTAGAACAGGGCAATCGTCATAAATGTGAGTTAGCTGCCAAGGATTCAAATATAGATCACGTGACCATGGGGCTGCAGCAAAAGTCATAAGTGTGAAAAATGGTCATGTCAGATTTTTCAGTGCCACTGTCACTTCGAATAGTTACTAAATGAACTTTTATAAGTCGAGGACTACCTGTAATGTATCCTTGTGTTCTGCATACTCTACTTTTTCCAGTTCTAAATCTCTTCTTGATTACCTGCTGGCGAAGAAGGAGAATTTTGTGGGTTTCTGAAGGAGATGGAAATGTTTTGATTTCTGACTTGATTGATTTTCCTTTTTAACGTTGCTTGTTATTCTCAGTTGTCCGGAGTTCTCTTATTGGCATCCTCTTTGCCTGTAAGATTCAAAGAAATTGTTTATAAAATGGTTGCAGAAGATGTAAAAAAGAAAACTATATACATTAAAGGTAAAAAGGAAATATTCTAAAATGCTAAAATAACATTAGATTAATTATGATTTGTTTGACATATTGAAGATTACCAAGATCCAACTTCACATTTGCATTCAACCATGAAATTCTCTTGTTGACTTGGGTCAATACAAATTCTTAGTATAACAATTATTGGCTAGAATCACTGTAATTAAGATGAATACAATATATAATAGAATAATAGAGTGGGAAGGGACCTTAAAGGTCCTCTAGTCCAACTCTCTGCTCTACCATTTCAGAAGTGGCCGTCAAATCTCTTTTTGAAAGCTTCCAGTGATGGAGCACCCAAAACTTCTGAAGGCAAGCTATTCCATTGGTTGATTGCAGTAATCGTTAGGATTTTTGGGGGGGAGTATATTTTTATTATTTTTACATTTAAAACAATGCAGTACCGCAAAGTCGAAGTGAACATACATTCACATTATATACAGCTGATCTCAACCATTAACTATTAGCCAACTTTATACATTGTTTATCCTTCTGTCCAATCACGATATATACAGTTTGTTCCGGTCTTGTCAACTTGTCCTATACCAATCATAAAATCTGTTCCAGATATTCTGATTCCCCTTTATTTTTAAGTTCAAGAGTGAGCCTATCTGCTTCCGCAAAGGCCAACATTTTTTCTGATTATATCTAGTTTAAATGGCATATTTTATTTTTCCAATATTGTGCATAAGTTATGCGCGGCATAGTTAGTACATGTATAATTCGGTGACGTGCGGTGAGGATTATGGCTGGTGAGGCACTATGGCGGACATAGCGGCGGGGCGGGCAAAAGCCGCTTTCTTTCTATGTCCGACATAGAGGAGTCTCACCTCTATGTCGAACATAGCGGCGGGGTGGGCAAAACCGCTTTCTTTCTATGTCCGACATAGAGGCGTCCCACCTCTATGTCGGACATAGCGGCGGGGCGGGCAAAAACTACTTTCTTTCTTTTGTCCAGAGGCTGCAGCCCACCTGAGCTGTCCGCCTCTGGGCAAAAGATAGTGCCAGTCCGCCAGCAGAGGCGGGTAAAAGACCCGCGTCTGCTGGCGGGCTGTCCCAACACAGAGAAAGAAAGCTGGCGGGCTGCCCTCCCTGCCTCTCCTACCCACTTCTCTCTCTTCTCAAACAAACTCTCTCTCAAATTTAGAGTGAGTTTGTTTGAGTGAAGAAACAAACACACGCACACAAACATACACAAATTACTTACAATTACTTACAAATTACATTAATTTTGAATTCCTCCATCTCCCTCCCACCCACATATCTTTTCCAGCTGTTTCACAATCACAGAGGATTTCAACTCTGCTCTTGCCTGCCATAATGAAAATGTAAAAATATAAAAGGAAAAACACAAGGGCTGCTGAGGTCAGGCTGGATTAGCTGCTGCCAGAGTCTCCAATGGATGACTCTGCTTAACTGTTTAAAAAAGCTTCTAAAAAAAACACCCTGTATAGGAGGAGGCAAGAGAACCACGTGCCTCATCTACATAAGGAATTTTTCTGCTTTTAACCCTTGGTTAACTCTGCTCGAGTGATCATCAAGTCAGACTAAATGAGGCACGTGGTTCTCCCGCCTCCTGTAGAGGGCACTTTTTAAGAGGCCTTTTTAAACCATTAAGCACTAAGCAGAGTCATCCACTGTGACTTTGGCAGCAACTACCTCAGCCTTTTTCCTTTTACGTTTTTTTTCTTTTCATAATCACAGTGGTGAGGCTCTACCTCCTCTGTCTCCTCTGACTGCACGTCACTGGCCTAGTCTCGGCCTAAGGACCAGGGGTTGGGATCCCTGATTTAAGCTGTGCTTTATCCTTTCAAAGCACTTGGGAAAAAATGGACCACTGCCCTCCTCTTTAAAAAAGACCAATCAAAATACCATCATCCATACACCAGGCTGAAGGTAATAAGTTCTAAAGTGCTCAAAACTACATTATATTAAAATGTTTTTAGAAATCTTTAGAGAAAGGGAAAGCGAAAGTGTAGACTTAGAGAAATTCTGTGCTTTATATAGACATGAAATTTGGAGAAAAACTGAAAATGGAAAAGAGAAGGTTGCAATGGAATAACTAGGATGGTTATCACAATACAATATAAACAGAACCTTTCCGAAAGACATTTTATTCCAACAACTGAAGCTTCTTTGGAGCTCAACCAACCTGCCTCTTGTGCACATCAGTCTCTCTTTCCCAAAATGCTCTGCAGGCAGGTATTAGAGCTCCCAGGTCTGTCCCTTGACCTAACATGCTTTTATCTTTCTATATCCCTTCTTATCCTATCCCCTTCTCTGCCTCAGGCTTGCCCGACAGAAGCCTCTCCTGTCCCATCCCCTTCTCTCCCTCAGGCTTGCCCCACAAAAGCCTCTCCTGTCCTCTCTATTCCCTTCACTCCCTCTCCCTTTCCCCAGGCCTCTTTCTCAATTTCCCCCTTAAGCCTCTTTTCCTACCCTCTCAGGCCTTTTCTCCCTAGCTTCCTCCTATCCTTATCTTCCCGCCTTTTTCCCTCAAGGAACTCCTCTTTCCCCCTCCCCCTCCTTTCCCCCTTCTCCCCTCCATTCCCCCTCCCCCTCCTTTCCCCCTCCCCCTCTTCCAACCAAAAACCCACCTCCTTGTATTCCCTCCCCCCCCCCAACACAGACATATCACAGGAGACTCTTGATCATTTTGCAAAGCTGTTTGTAAAGAACAGTGTAGAGCTTTTTCTTCAGGGTAGATTATACAGCCCATAAAAGAACTAAAACTAAAATCGAAAACCTTTGCAGACAGGGCTATTCCCTCCCATGGTAAGAGAGAAACGGGGATGCAGCTGTCACCAGGAAGGGAATCTGGGCAGATCAGAGGCAGATTCAGGTGATGCGTCTCAAAGCAAGCCCACCTTTAGATGCCACGGGGCTCCTCGTAGCAGGGTTCACGCCCTGGGAGGGAGCATCTGAGCCCAGATTCTCTTCCACCCCTCCAGATCCCGGGAGGCGGATCCTCCCCAGCAGCCACAGGGGAACGTGGGAACGGGGGTGGCCAACCTTCTCCAACATCAGGCGGCCTCCCCCGGGAGCAGGGCAGCACCAAATATGGGGCTGCAGGGAAGGAGGGGGTGGAATGGAGGGAGGATTTTAAGGTGGGGGTGAAAGAGAGCCGATCGCAGAAGCAGCAACCGAGGAGGAGGAGGAGGAGGAGAAGCGGCGGCGCAGCAGTTCCCACGGAGCAGAAAACCTTGCAAGGAAAGGCGGAGACTGGGAAGGGGAAGGGGCGCAACTGGGGAAACCCCAGCTCGCTCTCCTTCCCTCCCCCAAGGAATCCCCCCTCCCCTTCCCGCACCTGGGGATCCCCCTCCTCCTCCTTTCCCCTCCCCCACTCGCAGCGTCCTTGCCCACCTGGCAGCCCTTGAGCACCTCTCCTCGAGCAGGGATCCCCGCAGCACTTGGCGTAAGAGACATCTGGAGAGCAGAGAGGGGAAGGAAACTGGGTTCCCCCTTTTCCTGCCTCCACTCTGGGCGCAAAAGTTCTCTGCCTTTAACCCCTTCACTGAAGAGCTGCAGGGAGGGGACGACGGAGGCGCGGCCGAGCGATGCCAAAGTTCCCCCAACCGGGGACCGCAAAAAACCGTCACCCACTCAAGGGGAGGCCAAAAGACCCAAAATAAAGATCCAGGTAAAAAAAAAAAGATGTGCTAATCTGGACCTCTAAATGGAAATTCATAGCTATTGAAGATGAGGAAAGAAAGAGCTGCAGATGTCATTGGACTACAACACCCACCATCCTTCACCCTTAGATGCTGGGATTCGCTGAATACAATATCTAACCTTATGCACTGTGTCAAGAGGAATCTGGTAGGGTTAGTCACTTTTCACTCATCCGGTTTTGGGCTCTCCTACACTGGAGCTTGTTAGGTTGGCATTGTGATATAGAGCTTTGTTGTGGTGTCCCATGTCTCCTGTGCCTAATTCCATTTTAAACTTGGGGAACATGTAATTCTGTTGATGCAAACGGGGTGTAGAAAGATAGCACCCACCCTCTCCTAGAAAAATGAAATCAAGGAAATATTAAAAAGGCAGAATATGATACCTCCCTGGATGAGAAAAGGAGAAACATGCTCTTGGAAAGCAGCCCCCACCTTTGTTAATAACCCCAGAAAGACAAAAGAGATCTCATCTGCAACACAAACGATCTTCAGGGTGATGGGATTAGCCCTCCTCATTCAGATCCAAACAAGGACAAAGTCTTTAAGCAATAATAGGAATTGCCCAAAGCCCCTTCGTTACCACCACACAGCAAGACTCTACCCTGTTTTTCGGCCTCCTATCAAGAGATGGCAGCATTTGTAACTGGAAAGCCAACAGTACAATTGCGGCCTCAGTGGCTGAGTTTAAAAGAGTTAAAAGCATCGAGAACTTCATGGCTAGAAAGGATGGGAGCAGGCGAGAAGCCCAGAGGAACTTCCTCTTCTGAAACAGTCACGGGGTGGATTTCAATTTTTTTTAAAAACTAAAGGCTCTGTGGGCGTGGCTAGATGGGGGCACTCAGGCACACTCAGTCGTAGGCCCTCCCACCTAGCCACGCCCACAGAACCGGCGACTATTTCTGTTTTCTCAACTGGAAGGCTGAAGAAGAAGCCTCGTTTTCCCGCTGCTGCAGCTGCTTCTCTCTCAGCGCCGAACAATCCATGCCCCCACCCAATACACACACACATATCGCACAAAGTAGGTAGACACACCCTCCCCATCTAGCTGCTTTGTGCGGCACCGTCCCGGTGCGTGCGTGGCCCTCAATCATGCGCCAAAGCACAGCAAAGGCTCGCTTAGGGAGCAAAAAGAGCCTGGAAATGACCTGAAAAACTGATGGAAGCGCTTGGGATTATGAGCGCCCAGAAATGAATTCTTTTGTGAGCCTGAGCTCTTCCCAATAAGCTTCCATAGGGAGCAAAGCCACTTCTTAAAAGATTCCTCACCATTTGGAAACTGGTTGGATTTGGTTTGGAAACTGGTGGTTGGTTGGAGAAGGCTGAAGGAATTGTGGATTCTACAAATTTGGAGTGAACAGATTTGATGTGTGATGAACCGGACTTTGAAGGGAAGTTGGTTGTCGCTGGGAAATGGACTTGCCATATCCAACTGGAAAACTATTTGGACTGGACTGTGGTGAAAATGGATCGACAACAAAGATTTATGATTTTGAGGAATAAAACACAATACTTGTTTTATTGTTCTCAATGAAAATATTAAGAAAAAGTTTTATTTGTAAGAATCAAACAAAGATATTTCATCCCGGACAGATCAGAGACAATGATTTTGGTAAATAAAAAGCCATTCTGGACCTTATACAAATTAAAACAAAACTAGATTGTTAATGCTTTGATGTTTTAACTTTGCTGTCGGTTCACTTGTTTGCTACTTTTTAAATTTTGGGCTTGCTTTACAAGGAGAGAAAACTAATATTGTTCCAATATATTTATTAATACTCAACTGGGGGGGCGGATAAATTATATGTAAATCTGTTTTTGTCTTCTTGAGCCACATTTTCCCTTCTATTTAAATGTTGTGTCTCTCCTTGTTTTGTTTTTAAAAATTTCTTTTTGGGGGAGCTTGTAATTTAAATTAATTTTCTGAATATTTTTTTTGCCAAAAAAAGTTTTTATTTTTTATTTTTTAACACACATATAATCCAAAGTATACTATTACATATTAACAAACATTGAAAAAAAAATCAGTGATATATCGATTTATCTTGCAATCAAGCCCCATCAATTTTATTTGCTCTTCTGCTTTCCATATACCATATTATAGTCTATTTCATCTTCAACCCTTTCTCCACTCTCCTCCTCCCTATCTCCTTTCTTCCCCCGATCTCTCTCTTCTCTACTTCCCCTTGCTCTCTTCCTCTGCCCTCTTTCCACACCTTCCTTCTCTCCTTCCTCCCCTCTGCTTCCCTCTCTCCTGTCTCCTCTCTCTCGCTTTCCCTCTCTTTTTCTCCCTTCCAGTCTCTATTTTGCATGGTGTATTTCAGTGTTTCAACAAACCCCATTCAATATCAATGGCATTAATAATTATATTTTAAAAAAACTATTTTCCTTATTACTAATTTTACATACCTTCTCCTTTTAAAGGTCTACTTATATACGAGTTCAATTGGTCCCCCCCCCCCCCAAGCCTCTTTTTTGGCCGAAGTGTGAGAGGGATTCAGGTTTCCAGTTATCCCCATAATACTATTACATAGTTATACATCAGTAAGCACCAATATTTTTTAGGTCTTGTTTTGTAATTTTAAATATATTTTGTTAGACTTATTTTCAAATTCCCCGTCCATTCTTTTTCTTTTTCTATCCCCTGGTAACTTTTCCAACTGATATTTTTCTAATCCAGTATAATCATTTCACATTCCATCTAAAAACAATCCAAAACAAACAAAAACGGCACAAAAATGGCTCCAAAAACAGCCTGGAAATGGCCTGAAAAACTGATGGAAGCTTTTGGGATTATGAGCGCACAGAAA
Source organism: Thamnophis sirtalis (assembly GCF_051295495.1). Lineage (NCBI taxonomy): Eukaryota > Metazoa > Chordata > Lepidosauria > Squamata > Natricidae > Thamnophis > Thamnophis sirtalis. The sequence goes on along the minus strand of NW_028261383.1, from coordinate 21,697,877 downwards.
TGAATCCCTTTGTGAGCCTGAGCTCTTCCCAAGAAGCTTCCATAGGGAGCACAGTCACTTCTCAAGAGATTCCTCACCATGGTTTGGAAACTGCTGGTTGGTTGGAGAAGACTGAAGGAATTGTGGATTCTACAGATTTGGAGTGAACAGATTAGATGTGTGATGAACGGACTTTGAAGGGAAGTTGGTTGTTGCTGGGAAATGGACTTGCCATATCTAACTGGAAAACTATTTGGACTGGACTGTGGTGAAAATGGATCGATAACATAGATTTATGATTTTGAGGAATAAAACACAATACTTGTTTTATTGTTCTCAACCAAAATATTAAGAAAAAGTTTTATTCATAAGAATCAAACAAAGATATTTCATCCCGGACAAATAACAGACAATGATTATGGTAAATAAAAAGCCATTCTGGACTTTATACAAATTAAATGCAAAACTAAATTGTTAATGCTATTTTAATTTTGCTGTTTATTCACCTGTTAACCATTTTGCCTCTCTGTGTAGTAGATTGATGAAAGTCAAATATTTTGTAAATATAGAACTTTATAAATTTTGGGCCTGTTTCACAAGGGGAGGTAACTAATATTGCTCCGACATATGCATGAATACTCAAGTGGAGGAGATAGTATATGTAAATCTGTTTTTCCACATTTTTTTTTGCTTTCTTTTTAAATGTTGTGTCTATTCTTGCTTTGTTTTTAAAGCTTTGTGGGGTTTTTTTTTTGGAGTTTTATTTATATTAATTTTCTGAATAATTTTTCCCCCAAAAAAATCCGCAAGGAAGTTCATGTGGCTGCTCTTTACCTATCTTCTAAACTGCCTCCAAATTCATGGAAACATTGCATTATAGGCTTGGAAGGGACCTCGGAGGTCTTCTGGTCCAACCTGCTCTTCAAGGCAGGACACATAAAGAATCCCTCTCAAATGGTCATCCAGTCCACTCTTGAAAACATCCAGTGACCCACAAAACCGGGAGGCAAACTATTCCACTGATTAATTGCTCTGACAAAATACATATACATATCTTCTAGGTTGGGCCTCATTTTAAATAGCTTCCCCCAATTACTTATCTGGTGCCCTAGAGAATAAGTCAAACTGCTCTTCTTTGTGTCAGATACATAAGTACTTGAAGACAGCTATCTTGTCCCTCTTGGTTGCTCTTCTGTGCATATTTTCCAGTATCTCAACATTTTTATATCATGGTGACCAGCACTCAACTATGTATTCTAAGTGCGATATTGCGTAAAGCTTTTTTCACTGTGTGGCATAGTTTTAGTATTGCTTGCATTTTTAATACGCTGTGAAATTTCCCATCGTGCCTCTTACAAGTTACAGGAACCATTACATGTGCCTACTAGATCTCTCACACACAGGGTGAAAAGGTCAGCTGCTTCTCACGATCTGCACACTCGAATGACATACAACCTGTGGATGCGTTTGGCAGAACAGGCAAACGTATCCAATTTTTGCCTAAGCGAAGCTGTGGACCTGAACATGTTATTAGGGAATTGTTTAATACCAGTTTGCACGCCTCTTTCTGTTATTTTAAAAGACACCCAGCTAGCAATGTTTAAAAAAAGAGAGGAAGTTAATTACGGTGACTCTATAGTGTGGGGCCCTGTCACAAGACGGCTCCCAGCTGATGCCATGTCTCTCACCACACCCTTTGTAGCTAGTGGACCCAACGTTACATGTGCACACATTCAAAATTGTACTGCTTCTCTCACACAATCCTGTATGCCCACGGGAATCTTTCCTGCCAACTGTTCCACCTATGAGAACATTTCCTACAACTGGGCTCACGTTCTGCTTCCTGCTGGTTGGTTTTTCACATGTGGTCAGAAAACTTTTAATTACATACCTGCTAATCTATCAGATACACGTTGCTGCCTGAGTCGTCTCACTGCGGTTCTACCAACCAAACAGGACCTCACTCCTCGACCACGGAGGTTGGTAGTCCTTGATGAAACATGTGACAGCTCAATTAATCTTTTTAACGAGGCTGAATATCTTTCCCTTGCTATCTCTATAGTTGGTGTTCCGGCATTAGCAATGCATAACCACAGGACAGCCCATCACATTGCCTGTTCCCTTGCAAAAACTATAAACATCACATCTGCAGCCATAGCTGCGTTGAATATGGAACAGGCAGAGATCAGACATGCTGTCTTAGACAATCGTGCTGCCATTGATTTTCTGTTACTGGTACATCATCTAGGCTGTGAATCTGTCAAAAACATGTGTTGTTTTAACCTGTCAGACACCTCTCAATTGGTTAAGCATCAAATCAGTTCCTTAAAGGAGTTGGCTTCCCAGATTCGAGAAGACGTCCTGCCGGCCTGGTGGGATGGTCTGTGGTCCTGGCTACCGGATGGCTCCTGGTTAAGAAGCATTTTTTCCTCCATTATATGTATTATAGTAGTGCTTGTGTCACTTTGCTGCTGCATTCAATGCCTACCCTCCCCTTTTTCAGCTATTCAAAGGCCTTTTTTCCTCAGCTAGGAAGAACATGCTTATCCACGAAACTGTCCCTTCTGGACGCTGAGAACAACCATGAGTTGGACAACAATTTGTTTGTAAAGGTGTTTGCTATAACCAGTGATGATGAAGAATCTGCATTTTGATATGTTTGCTTTCGTCCTTCTCATTTTAAAACAAAAATGAGGAGATGTTGAGATCCATTACCACTTCTGTGTATAGGGCGGCTAAGGCTGTCTGGAAAACACAGGGCCAGAGATGGATGCTAACAAAAACATTCTTGTTAGCAATACGTAAGTCTTCCTATTAATTAGCGCGCCTTTCTGTACCAGCATCTATCTAGCAGTTAGCATTTCAAAGGCAGGAATGCGAGCTGCTCACTTTCCTCCACTCCCCCCTCCCTATTCCTTATCTCTCTTCTCCTGCCCAGGGACAAAGCAGCCTCCCTTTTCACTCACCTCTCCTCTTTTGCCCAGAGACGAAGCTTTTTGCCACGCAGCATTATTATTATTGGATTATTTAGTCATGTGCCTGTTGATGTAATTTGTATACACCTTTCCTTTGTTTGGGACTAATAAAAAAGCCTCCCGGGCATTGCTCGGGGCCAGAGCTTATCACAAGAAGGATTTGTCCGGTGTCTTTCTTCTCATTCGGCTACAAGCATAAGCGGCCCATCAGAAGCGTGAAAAAGCAGCAGACAAGGATATGATTTCTCTCCTGTGTGAGTCCTCAAGTCTTGTACCTGGCAGAAATTGGAACTGAAACTTGTCCCACAAATCGGACACTCCTATAGTTTCTCTCCTGCGTGAGTCCTCTGGTGTATCAACAGGCTGGACTTGTGACTGAAACATTTCCCACAGACAGGACATTCAAAGGGTTTCTCTCCCGTGTGAGTCCTCTGGTGTGTCACCAGGTCGGAATTGTGACTGAAACTTTTCCCACACTCAGGACATTCAAAGGGTTTCTCTGCTGTGTGAGTCCTCTGGTGTATCACTAGGTTGGCATTCCGACTGAAACTTTTCCCAGTCAGGACATTCAAAAGGTTTCTCTCCTGTGTGAGTCATTTGGTGTACCACCAGGTGGGAATTATAACTGAAACTTTTTCCACAAACAGGACATTCAAAAGGTTTCTCTCCTGTGTGAGTCCTCTGGTGTGTCAATAAGCTGAACTTGTGACTGAAACCTTTTCCACAGTCAGGACATTCAAAGGGTTTCTCTTCCGTGTGAGTCCTCTGGTGTACCACCAGGTGGGAATTGTGACTGAAACTTTTTCCACAAACAGGACATTCAAAGGGTTTCTCTCCCGTGTGAGTCCTCTGGTGTATCAACAAGCTGGACTTGTGACTGAAACATTTCCCACAGTGAGGACATTCAAAAGGTTTCTCTCCTGTGTGAGTCCTCTGGTGTGTCACTAGGTCGGAATTCTGACTGAAACTTTTCCCACAGTCAGGACATTCGAAAGGTTTCTCTCCTGTGTGAGTCCTCTGGTGTGTCTTCAGTTGAGAATTCTGACTGAAAGCTTTCCCACAGTCAGGACATTCAAAGGGTTTCTCTCCTGTGTGAGTCCTCTGGTGTATCACTAGGTGGGAATTCTGACTGAAACCTTTCCCACAGTCAGGACATTCAAAGGGTTTCTCTCCTGTGTGAGTCCTCTGGTGTCTCAACAGGGTGGTCTTGTGACTGAAACCTTTCCCACAGCCAGGACATTCAAAGGGGTTTTCTCCTGTGTGTGTCCTCTGGTGTATCACTAGATTGGCATTCCGACTGAAACCTTTCCCACAGTCAGGACATTCAAAGGGTTTCTCTCCTGTGTGAGTCCTCTGGTGTATCACTAGGTCGGAATTCTGACTGAAACCTTTCCCACAGTCAGGACATTCAAAGGGTTTCTCTCCTGTGTGAAGCCGCTGGTGTACCACCAAGTGGGAATTGTGACCGAAACTTTTCCCACAAACAGGACATTCAAAGGGTTTCTCTCCTGTGTGAGTCCTCTGGTGTCTCAACAGGTGGGACTTCTGACTGAAACCTTTCCCACAGGCAGGACATTCAAAGGGTTTGTCTCCTGTGTGAGTCCTCTGGTGTATCACTAGCTGGGAATTGCTGCTGAACCTTTTCCCACACTCAGGACATTCAAAGGGTTTCTCTCCTGTGTGAGTCCTCTGGTGTGTCACCAGGTTGGAATTGTTGCTGAAACTTTTCCCACAAACAGGGCATTCAAAGGGTTTCTCTCCTGTGTGAGTCCTCTGGTGTATCACTAGGAAGGAATTCTGACTGAAAGCTTTCCCACAGTCAGGACATTCATATGATTTCTTTTTTGTGTGCATCCTCTAATATATTACCAGGCTGGAGTTCAAACTGAAACTTTTCTCACAATCAGGATTCTCCCTGGTGTGTTCTCTAATGTATCACCAAATTGCCAAGCTCACGTCGTTGGGAGCACATGTAGGGCTCCTTCCCTATGTGGGTCCTTCCATGAACCAACCACAAGGAGCAGTTCTGACTAAAGCTTTGGCCACATTAATATTGCTTTTCTTCAATGTGGATCATTTCATGCACACTCAGTTGTGATTTGAAATATGCACTTTGCCCACAATAGCCACATCTGTGGACCTGCAAAAGGGGATCACGTGACCCTAGAACAGGGCAATCGTCATAAATGTGAGTTAGCTGCCAAGGATTCAAATATAGATCACGTGACCATGGGGCTGCAGCAAAAGTCATAAGTGTGAAAAATGGTCATGTCAGATTTTTCAGTGCCACTGTCACTTCGAATAGTTACTAAATGAACTTTTATAAGTCGAGGACTACCTGTAATGTATCCTTGTGTTCTGCATACTCTACTTTTTCCAGTTCTAAATCTCTTCTTGATTACCTGCTGGGGAAGAAGGAGAATTTTGTGGGTTTCTGAAGGAAATGGAAATGTTTTGATTTCTGGCTTCATTGATTTTCCTTTTTAACGTTGCTTGTTATTCTCAGTTGTCCGGAGTTCTCTTATTGACATCCTCTTTGCCTGTAAGATTCAAAGAAATTGTTTATAAAATGGTTGCAGAAGATGTAAAAAAGAAAACTATATACATTAAAGGTAAAAAGGAAATATTCTAAAATGCTAAAATAACATTAGATTAATTATGATTTGTTTGACATATTGAAGATTACCGAGATCCAACTTCACATTTGCATTCAACCATGAAATTCTCTTGTTGACTTGGGTCAATACAAATTCTTAGTATAACAATTATTGGCTAGAATCACTGTAATTAAGATGAATACAATATATAATAGAATAATAGAGTGGGAAGGGACCTTAAAGGTCTTCTAGTCCAACTCTCTGCTCTACCATTTCAGAAGTGGCCGTCAAATCTCTTTTTGAAAGCTTCCAGTGATGGGAGCACCCAAAACTTCTGAAGGCAAGCTATTCCATTGGTTGATTGCAGTAATCGTTAGGATTTTTTGGGGGAAGTATATTTTTATTATTTTTACATTTAAAATAATACAGTACCACAAAGTCGAAGTGAACATACATTCACATTATATACAGCTAGTCTCAACCATTAACTATTAGCCAACTTAACACATTGTCTATCCTTGTGTCCAATCACAATATATACAGTTTTTTCCGGTCTTGTCAACTTGTCCTATACCAATCATAAAATCTGTTCCAGAGTTCAAAATATTCTGATTCCCCTTTATTTTTAAGTTCAAGCGTGAGCCTATCTGCTTCCGCACAGGCCAACACTTTTCTGATTATATCTAGCTTAAATGGCATATTTTCTTTTTCCAATATTGTGCATAAGTTATGCACGCCACAGTTAGTACATGTAGAATTCGGTGACGTTTGATGAGGTTTATGGCTGGTGAGGCACTATGTCGGACATAGCGGGGCGAGCGGGCAACAGCCGCTTTATTTCTATGTCCGACATAGAGGCGTCCCACCTTTATGTCGGATATAGCGGCGGGGCGGGCAAAAACTACTTTCTTTCTTTTGTCCAGAGGCTGCAGCCCACCTGAGCTGCCCGCCTCTGGGCAAAAGATAGTGCCAGTCCGCCAGAAGAGGCGGCTAAAAGACCCGCCTCTACTGGGGGGCTGTCCCAACACAGAGAAAGGAAGCTGGCGGGCTGCCCTCCTTGCCTCTCCTACCCACTTCCCTCTCTTCTCAAACAAACTCTCTCTCAAATTTAGAGTGAGTTTGTTTGAGTGAAGAAACAAACACACGCACACAAACATACACAAATTACTTACAATTACTTACAAATTACATTAATTTTGAATTCCTCCATCTCCCTCCCACCCACATATCTTTTCCAGCTGTTTCACAATCACAGAGGATTTCAACTCTGCTCTTGCCTGCCATAATGAAAATGTAAAAATATAAAAGGAAAAACACAAGGGCTGCTGAGGTCATGCTGGGTTAGCTGCTGCCAGAGTCCCCAATGGATGACTCTGCTTGTTTAAAAAAGCTTCTAAAAAAAACACCCTGTATAGGAGGAGGCAAGAGAACCACGTGCCTCATCTACATAAGGAATTTTTCGGCTTTTAACCCTTGGTTAACTCTGCTCGAGTGATCATCAAGTCAGACTAAATGAGGCACGTGGTTCTCCCGCCTCCTCCTGTAGAGGGCACTTTTTAAGAGGCCTTTTTAAACCATTAAGCACTAAGCAGAGTCATCCACTGGGACTCTGGCAGCAACTACCTCAGCCTTTTTCCTTTTACATTTTTTTTTCTTTTCATGATCACAGTGGTGAGGCTCTACCTCCTCTGTCTCCTCTGACCAGGGGTTGGGATCCCTGATTTAAGCTGTGCTTTATCTTTTCAAAGCACTTGGGAGAAAATGGACCACTGCCCTCCTCTTTAAAAAAGACCAATCAAAATACCATCATCCATACACCAGGCTGAATAAGTTCTAAAGTGCTCCAAACCACATTATATTAAAATGTTTTTAGAAATCTTTAGAGAAAGGGAAAGCGAAAGTGCAGACTCAGAGAAATTCTGTGCTTTAAATAGACATGAAATTTGGAGAAAAACTGAAAATGGAACAGGGAAGGTTGCAATGGAATAACTAGGATTGTTATCACAATACAATATAAGACGTTTTATATTGACATTTAAAATGTTTCAGTCAGAATTCCCACCTGGTGGTACACCAGAGGACTCACACGGGAGAGAAAACCTTTGAATGTCTTATAAAGACATTTTATTCCAACAACTGAAGCTTCTTTGGAGCTCAACCAACCTGCCTCTTGTGCACATCAGTCTCTCTTTCCCAAAATGCTCTGCAAGCAGGTATTAGAGCTCCCAGGTCTGTCCCTTGACCTAACATTCTTTTATCTTTCTATATCCCCTCTTATCCTATCCCCTTCTCTGCCTCAGGCTTGCCTCACAAAAGCCTCTCCTATCCTGTCCCCTTCTCTGCCTCCGGCTTGCCCCACAAAAGTCTCTCCTGTCCTGTCCCCTTCTCTCCCTCAGACCTTCCCCAGAAAAGCCTCTCCTGTCCCGTCCCCTTCTCTCCCTCAGGCTTGTCCCACAGAAGCTCCTCCTATCCTCTCTATTCCCTTCACTCCCTCTGCCTTTCCCCAGGCCTCTTTCTCCATTTTCCCCTTAAGCCTCTTTTCCTACCTCCTCTTTCCCCCCTCCCCCTCCTTTCCCCCTTCACCCCTCCTTTCCCCCTCCCCCTCTTCCAACCAAAAACCCACCTCCTTCTATTCCCTTCCCTCCCCCCCCCCAACGCAGACATATCACAGGAGCCTCTTGATCATTTTGCAAAGCTGTTTGTAAAGAACAGTCTAGAGCTTTTTCTTCAGGGTAGATTATACAGCCCATAAAAGAACTAAAACTAAAATCGAAAACCTTTGAAGACAGGGCTATTCCCTCCCATGGTAAGAGAGAAACGGGGATGCAGCTGTCACCAGAAAGGGAATCTGGGCAGATCAGAGGCAGATTCAGGTGATGCGTCTCAAAGCAAGCCCACCTTTAGATGCCACGGGGCTCCTCGTAGCAGGGTTCACGCCCTGGGAGTGAGCATCTGAGCCCAGATGCTCTTCCACCCCTCCAGACCCCGGGAGGCAGATCCTCCCCAGCAGCCACAGGGGAAGGTGGGAACGGGGGTGGCCAACCTTCCCCAACATCAGGCGGCCTCCCCCGGGAGCAGGGCAGCACCAAATATGGGGCTGCAGGGAAGGAGGGGGTGGAATGGAGGGAGGATTTTAAGGTGGGGGTGAAAGAGAGCCGTTCGCAGAAGCAGCAACCGAGGAGGAGGAGGAGGAGAAGCGGCGGCGCAGCAGTTCCCACGGAGCAGAAAACCTTGCAAGGAAAGGCGGAGACTGGGAAGGGGAGGGGGCGCAACTGGGGAAACCCCAGCTCGCTCTCCTTCCCTCCCCCAAGGAATCCCCCCTCCCCTTCCCGCACCTGGGGATCCCCCTCCTCCTCCTTTCCCCTCCCCCACTCGCAGCGTCCTTGCCCACCTGGCAGCCCTTGAGCACCTCTCCCCGAGCTGGGATCCCCGCAGCACTTGGCGTAAGAGACATCTGGAGAGCAGAGAGGGGAAGGAAACTGGGTTCCCCCTTTTCCTGCCTCCACTCTGGGCGCAAAAGTTCTCTGCCTTTAACCCCTTCACTGAAGAGCTGCAGGGAGGAGACGACGGGGGCGCGGCCGAGCGATGCCAAAGTTCCCCCAACCGGGGACCGCAAAAAACCGTCACCCCCTCAAGGGGAGGCCAAAAGACCCAAAATAAAGATCCAGGTAAAAAAAAAAAAGATGTGCTAATCTGGACCTCTAAATGGAAATTCATAGCTATTGAAGATGAGGAAAGAAAGAGCTGCAGATGTCACTGGACTACAACACCCACCATCCTTCACCCTTAGATGCTGTTATTTGCTGAATACAATATCTAACCTTATGCACTGTGTCAAGAGGAATCTGGTAGGGTTAGTCACTTTTCACTCATCCGGTTTTGGGCTCTCCTACACTGGAGCTTGTGGGTTGGAAAGCCAGTAGTACAACAGCGACCTCTGTGGCTGAGCTTAAAAGAGTTAAAACCATCGAGTACTGTATTGCTAGAAAGGACGAAAGAAGAGAAGCACAGAGGAACTTCCTCTTCGGGAACACTAACTGAAGACGGGAGGAGAGTTTCGTGCAGAGAGGCTCTGGCGCCACTTGAAGGCTCGAAGCATCAGTTGGCAGGTGAGTTGAGGGCAGGTGGGAGGAGAATCCGGGAGCAACTCAGGCTCTTTGGTTCCCTCCACGGCCTGGAAGCAGAGAAGCAACTAGATAGAATGTGAAAATAACAGCTGTGGGGGGGATCTTTGAGGTCATCTAGTCCAGCCCCCTGCTCCAGCAGGAGACCTTTTACATTTCAGGCACATGGTTGTTCAGTCTCTTCCTGAAAGCCTCCAGTCATGGAGCATCTACAACTTCTGCAGGCAAACCGGTTAATTGTTCTCACAGTCAGGAAACGTTTCCTTGTTTCTAGGTTGCTTCTCTGCTTGATTCACTTCCATCCATTGCTTCTTGTTCTGACTTCAGGTGCTCTGGAGAAGAGGTTGAGCCCCTCTTCTTTGTGGCAGCCCCTCAGATATTGGAAGACCTCTATCATTTCACCCCTCGGCCTCCTCTTCTGTAGACTGGAAGATTTCCGATTTCAACTCTTTTGTTCTGTTATGGACCCTGTTATGTTTTCTTGACAATAATATTGGACTGATCTGCCACTGTGTCTTTTAGATTTTTTTACTTCCACTTCTATCCAACAAGCAGGATATTTCCTATTGGTGCCCCATCCGTGTATTAGCAATAGCAGTAGACTTATATACCGCTTCATAGGCCTTTCAGGCCTCTCTAAGCGGTTTACAGAGAGTCAGCATATTGCCCCCAACAATCTGGGTCCTATTAACTGGGTTCAACTAAAAAGGTCCTATTGAGGACCTTTTCAGATGTTCAGTTTGTATAGGTGGCCCAAGTTTACAATTTAACTTTAACTTTTAATAAATTTATATGCCGCCCAATCCCATACGACTCCGGGCTGCTTATAAAAACAAAATTAAAATAACGAGTTAAAAATAGAAAAGAGAAACAATTTTAAAACAACGCACCATGCACTCAATCTGGGTGTGGCTGGACCTCATTCATGAAGTCAACAACCCCAGGCCTGCCGGAATAGCCAGGTTTTAGTGGCTTTTCGGAAGGCCGTGAGAGTGGGAAGGGTCCGGATCTCTGCGGGTAGGTCGTTCCACAGAGTCGGAGCAGCTACAGAGAAGGCCCTCCCCCGAGGGGCCGCCTGCCAGCATTGTCCTGTCGATGGCATCCGGAGAAGGCCCAGTCTGTCAGTTCTTATCGGCTGTTGGGAGGTATGTGGCAGGATGTGGTCTCTCAGATATCCAGGTCCTAGGCCATGTACGGCTTTAAAGGTAATGACCAGCACCTTGAAACGTGTACGGAGACCGATCGGAAGCCAGTGCAGCTCGCGGAGGATAGGTATAACATGGGTGTATCTAGGTACACCCGATATCGCTCACGCGGCTGCGTTCTGGACCAACTCTTCTATAGATGTGCATTTAGATTTTCTTGCCCAAGTGTAAGTTTCTCATCACGGAATTGCATTTTACTGGAAAGGGCCCAGGGCTCACATGTGTCAAGATCCTTCTGTATCTTGGGCTTATCCTCTAAAGCAGTGAGGGCAGACCTTTTCGGGGACGTGACCCGGAACAGAAGCTGCCAATTGGGCATACAAGCGCCGGGAAATGAACTTCCTGTTTCTGACACACGCATGTGCACCAGCCAGCTTGTCTTCCAGTTACTGGCGTGCATGCGTGCACAACAATCAGCTGGCCATTGCACATGTGCACAATGGAAACCAGAAGACCAGCTCTTCCAGTTTCCAGGACTGCCACACACGTTAAGAAAAGCTGATTGTCACAAGTGCACGTGTGCCAGAAATCCAGAAGAGGAATGGGCGATGCTGCATGTGCCAGCTGACATGTTTCCGCATTCGCCCACATGTTCTATAGGTTCGCCATCATTGCTTTAAAGCATTGGCTGTTCCCCACAACTGGATGTCACCTGCAAATTTGATGAGTTCTCTTCCAATCTCTTCATCTAAGTCATGTTTGAAGAAACTGGACATTCTAGCACTCAAGCTGCTGTCCCAAAGATGCTTTTCAAAACCCACGTTTTGCAGGAGTAGAGTTCCAAAATTTTACCACCAAGGTGTCAACAGAAATCCTGAGGACTGTGTGCTTCTCCCAAGCCTTGTCTTTCTGAGACTCTAAACAGTAGGGAGTTTCAGTGCAGTGTCAATTAGCAACCAAATAGAGGTGCCAATAGGTACAGAGATGAAAATAAGTAACAGCTGATTGAAACTTCCCTTAGCACCAAACAGGTAAATATGTTGCTGCCAATCAAACAGGAAGGAAACACTGTACCGTATGCCTTCCCCTTAATTTTCAAGATCCCTCTCCATGAAAAATCCCTTTTTAAAAAAATTATTGCAAATGCTGATAGCAGTTAAGAAAGAAGCTTTCATGAAATGCCCTCAGTTAGGTTGGCATTGTGATGTAGAGCTTTGTTGTGGTGTCCCATGTCTCCTGTGCCTAATTCCATTTTAAACTTGGGGAACATGTAAATCTGTTGATGCAAAGGGGGTGTAGAAAGATATCACCCACCCTCTCCTAGAAAAATGAAATGTAGGAAATATTAAAAAGGCAAAATATGATACCTCCCTGGATGAGAAAAGGAGAAACATTCTATTGGAAAACAGCACCCACCTTTGTTAATAGCCCCAGAAAGACAAAAGACATCTCATCTGCAACACAAACGATCTTCAGCTGCAGGGTGACGGGATTTGGATCATTCAGATCCAAACAAGGACAAAGTCTTTAAGCCATAATAGGAATTGTCCAAAGCCGCTTCGTTACCACCACACAGCAAGACTCAACCCTGTTTTTTGGCCGCCTATCAGGAGATGGCAGCATCTGTGACTGAAGAGCCAACAGTACAATTGCGGTCTCTGTGACTGAGTTTAAACGAGTTAAAACTATAGAGAACTGCATTGCTAGAAAGGATGGGAGCAGGCGAGAAGCACAGAGGAACTTCCTCTTCTGAAACTGTCACGGGGTGGATTTCTATTTTTTTTTAAACTAAAGGCTCTGTGAGCATGGCTAGATGGTGCACTCAGGCACACTCAGTCGTAGGCCCTCCCACCTAGCCACGCCCACAGAACTGTGAATATTTCTGTTTTCTCAACTGGAAGTCTGGCAAAGAAGCCTCGTTTTCCCACTGCCGCAGCTGCTTCTCTCTCACCACCAAACAATCCATGCCCCCCCCCCAATACACACATACACACGAAGCAGGTAGACACACCCTCCCCATCTAGCTGCTTTCTGTGGCCGGGATGGTGCGTGCGTGCGGGGAGACGCCCCTCAATCATGCGCCAAAGCACAGCAAAGGCTCGCTTAGGGAGCAAAAAGAGCCTGGAAATGGCCTGAAAAACTGATGGAAGCGCTTGGGATTATGAGCGCCCAGAAATGAATTCTTTTGTGAGCCTGAACTCTTCCCAAGGAGCTCCCATGGGGAGCACAGCCACTTCTTAAAAGATTCTTCACCATGGTTTGGAAACTGCTGGTTGGTTGGAGAAGACTGAAGGAATTGTGGATTCTACAGATTTGGAGTGAACAGATTAGATGTGTGATGAACCAGACTTTGAAGTGAAGTTGGTTGTCGCTGGGAAATGGACTTGCCATATCCAACTGGAAAACTATTTGGACTTGACTGTGGTCAAGTGATTTTGAGGAATAAAACACAATAGTTGTTTTATTGTTCTCAGCCAAAATATTTAAAAAAGTTTTATTTGTAAGAATCAAACAAAGATAATTCATCCTGGACAGATCACAGACAATGATTATGGTAAATAAAAAGCCATTCTGGACTTTATACAAATTAAATGCAAAACTAAATTGTTAATGTTATTTTAATTTTGCTGTTTATTCACCTATTAACCACTTTGCCTCTCTGTGTAGTAGATTGATAAAAGTCAAACTTTATAAATTTGGGCCTGCTTCACAAGGGGAAGTGTAACTAATATTGCACCGACATACGTATGAATACTCAAGTGGAGGGGATAGTATATGTAAATCTGTTTTTGCATATTTTTTTGCTTTCTTTTTAAACGTTGTGTCTATTCTTGCTTTGCTTTTAAAGCTTTGTGGGGTTTCTTGGAGTTTTATTTTATATCAATTTTCTGAATAATTCCCCCCCCCCCAAAAAAAATCCGCAAGGAGGTTCATGTGGCTGCTCTTTACCTATCTTCTAAACTGCCTCCAAATTCATGGAAACATTGCATTATAGGCTTGGAAGGAACCTCGGAGGTCTTCTGGTCACTGTTCCCTCTAAGGTGCGCAGCTGCGTGGCCGCGCACGTGGAAAGAAACCACCGCGCAGCAGTTTTTAACTGCCGCGCAGAGATTTCTGAAAAGCAAACGTGGGGAAGTCCTTTGCAGGTGGCTACAACTGGCCGCCTGCAAAGGACCTCCCCAGACTTGTTTTGAAGAGCACGGCTCTTCAAAGAGGGATTCCTTCCTGAGAGACCCGGTCCAGAAAATGCGGGGAGCGGCAGAGGAGACCCGGGGCTAGTTCTGCTGCGTCCGCTGGACTGTGGAGCTGGGAAGGGGGCGGGAAGAGCAGCGGGGCTGGCGGTGGCCGGCAGTGGCAGGCTGGTTCACCTCCTCCTCCTCCAACAGCACTGCCGGATTTTCGCCCAACACTGCGGGGGCGCCAGCGGGAGCTTTGGCGGCTTCATTCAGCCGCAGCGCTGGGCAGCAAATGTGTTGGTGCTGTTGGAGGAGGAGGAGGCGGCAGCAATAGCACCTGAGGACAGGACAAGAAGCAATGGAAACTTGTCAGAAGGAGACTCAAGCTGGAAATAAGGAGAAATCTGACAGTAAGAACAATTAAAATCAATGGAATCTTAATTCATTTGCTACAGGTTTTCAAAAGAGTGGACAGCCATTTGTCTCAGATGATATAAAGACTCCTGCCTTGGACAAGGGGCTGGACTAGAAGACCTCCAGTATCCCTTCTGATTCTATGATTTTAAAAACCACAAGCTTTTTACAGCTCGCTTGCAACTTTACCAAATTTAATTCAGCCATTTCCTTTTGTTATTAAATGGGTATTGCTAGTTCAATGCACATGCACTCCACTTTTAAGATGCTGAAAAAATCCCCATGACCTGCAACAAAATTCATTCTTCCACTTATCTTGCCCTAACGTCTGATAGGTTCCTGAAATATAGATCTATAAAATTTAGTAAAAATCTAATTTAATACAGACTCATAAAACAGATTGGGATAATGACATTAGTGCTCTGGGATAATAGCAGGTTTACTCTATTTGGATTTTCAGATAAAAGGTATCTTTTGTGCTAAGTTCTAACAATGTAGTTCTCTAATGTAACTATGAAACAGTCCAAATATAAAATTCCCCTCAGGGAGGAATTCTGGGAGTTGAAGTCCACAAGTCTTAAAGCTGTCACGTTTGAAGACCCCTGGGGTTTTTCCCCCATAAAGGGTTAGGGGTGCAAGGGTCTTGTAACAACAGCTTTAAGACTTGCGTGCTTCAAATGCCAGACTTTCTGAGCCAACATTTTGGTTGCTAAGCAGGAGCGTTGTTAAGTGATACTGATATTATATAACACTTTTAATTAAGTGGGTACCTTGAATAAACATAGCTTTGAGTTTCAAATAATACTGATTTTGTTGTTGTCTTAGGTGACATCTGTGAAAAAAATTCAGGTGCTCAGGCATGAAAATATGCCGCTCAAACACTATACTTTTCTGCTCACACTGAAAACAATTTAGAGGGAACATTGTTTCTGGTCCAACCTGCTCTTCAAGGCAGGACACTTAAACTATCCCTCTCAAATGGTCATCCAGTCCACTCTTGAAAACCTCCAGTGAGTGACCTGTGAGGACGGGAACGGACTAGGAGGACCCAAGGGTAGGATTCTCCAAACTCTGAAGTAGTCACTGTTAAGCTTAACAATTTGCCCGTTCATTTGACGGCTTCATCAGGAAGAGCAAGGGGTGAGGGTAATTCAGCAAAATGATCAGCCAGTATTCAGATGAGGCCAATATTCAGTGTTCTCACCTACACGCTCAACAGGAGTTCAGAAATGAAATTCAAACCTTCTCCAAATTCATCAACTTTTGCCTTATATATATTGAGTTGTATGCAATAAGGAAGGGGTGTCAAACTCAAAGACCAGGGTGAGATGCGGGCCGCAGGGTGGTTAAATATGGCCCACAGGGCTTTCGTGAAAACAGCGGACTGGTCCATGGTGCCTCTGCCAGCATTTGTACTGGCAGAGGGTTGCAGGAGGCCATTGCAACTAAAAATGGAGGTTGCGGGGGACTCGGGAGACCCTCCCACCTCCATTTTCATTCATTTCATTTTCAGAGGGTTGCAGGAGGCCACTGCAGCTGAAAATGGAACTCGGGATCCCATTTTTGTTGGCAAAGCACTCGGGCTTCCACAGGGGCCCCCAACACAATTAAGATAGCCATGCCCTCCTGTCCACTTCCAAGACAGCCCTCCACCCTGGTCAAACAGAACCATGATGCAGCCCTCAATAAAATCTAGTTTGACACCCCTGCGAAAAGGAGTCATTTTGGCCAAAAGGAATATCCACAGACTGGCCATTTGAAAGGCGCTCCCATGTGAAACATGCTCCCTGGTGTTTCACTAGGTTTGAATTGAAATGAAAACTTTTCGCTAAATAGGGCATTCAGTGTTTTTCATATGACCTCTGGCGAATCACCATGTTGGAATTCTGACTGAAACTTTTGCCACAAACAGGACACTTGTACGTTTTCTTCCCTGTATGAGTCCTCTGGTGTTTAACCAGACTGGAATTCTTGGTGAAACTTTTCCCACGGTCAGCACATTCAAAAGCATTCTCTCCTGTGTGTATCATTTGGTGATTTGTGAGCTGTAATTTTGAAATGAAACCTTTTCCACAGTCAAGACATTCAAAGGGTTTCTCTCCAGTGTGAGACTTCTGATGTTTCAAAGAGCTAGAATTCTGAGTGGAACCTTTGCCACTAATAGGACATTCATACAGTTTCGCTCCTATATGAGTTCTCTGGTGACTCATGAGATAGAATTTTGTAAAGAAACATTCCACACAATATGGACAAGGAAATGATTTCTCTCCTGTGTGAGTCCTCTGGTGTTTTACCTGGCAGAAATTGGAACTGAAACTTGTCCCACAAATCGGACACTCCTACAGTTTCTCTCCTGTGTGAGTCCTCTGGTGTATCACTAGGTTGGCATTTTGACTGAAACCTTTCCCACAGTCAGGACATTCAAAGGGTTTCTCTCCTGTGTGAGTCGTCTGGTGTACCACCAGTTCGGTATTGTGACTGAAACTTTTTCCACAAACAGGACATTCAAAGGGTTTCTCTCCTGTGTGAGTCCTCTGGTGTGTTACTAGGGTGGATCTGTAACTGAAACTTTTCCCACAGTCAGGACATTCAAAGGGTTTCTCTCCCGTGTGAGTCCTCTGGTGTGTCACTAGGGTGGATCTGTTACTGAAACTTTTCCCACAGTCAGGACATTCAAAAGGTTTCTCTCCTGTGTGAGTCCTTTGATGTACCACCAGGTCAGAATTGTGACTGAAACTTTTCCCACAAACAGGACATTCAAAGGGTTTCTCTCCTGTGTGAGTCCTCTGGTGTACCACTAGGCTGGCATATCGACTGAAACCTTTCCCACAGTCAGGACATTCAAAGGGTTTCTCTCCTGTGTGAGTCCTCTGGTGTACCACCAGGTGGCAATTGTGACTGAAACGTTTTCTACAAACAGGACATTCAAAGGGTTTCTCTCCTGTGTGAGTACTCCGGTGTGCCACCAGTGAGGAATTCTGACTGAAACTTTTCCCACAATCAGAACATTCAAAGGGTTTCTCTCCTGTGTGAGTCCTCTGGTGTACCACCAGGTGGCAATTGTGACTGAAACGTTTTCTACAAACAGGACATTCAAAGGGTTTCTCTCCTGTGTGAGTACTCCGGTGTGCCACCAGTGAGGAATTCTGACTGAAACTTTTCCCACAATCAGAACATTCAAAGGGTTTCTCTCTCGTGTGAGTCCTCTGGTGTGTCACTAGGGTGGATCTGTTACTGAAACTTTTCCCACAGCCAGGACATTCAAAAGGTTTCTCTCCTGTGTGAGTCCTCTGATGTACCACCAGGTGGGAATTCTGACTGAAACTTTTCCCACAGAAAGGACATTCAAAGGGTTTCTCTCCCGTGTGAGTCCTCTGGTGTGTCACCAGTTCGGAATTGTGACTGAAACTTTTCCCACAGTCAGGACATGCAAAGGGTTTCTCTCCTGTGTGAGTCCTCTGGTGTACCACCAGGTGGGAACTCTGACTGAAACATTTCCCACAGTCAGGACATTCAAAGGGTTTCTCTCCCGTGTGAGTCCTCTGGTGTGTCACCAGGGTGGACTTGCAACTGAAACTTTTCCCACAATCAGGACATTCAAAAGGTTTCTCTCCTGTGTGTGTCCTCTGATGTACCACCAGGTCAGAATTGTGACTGAACCTTTTCCCACAGTGAGGACATTCAAAAGGTTTCTCTCCTATGTGAGTCCTCTGGTGTGTCTTCAGTTGAGAATTCTGACTGAAAGCTTTCCCACAGTCAGGACATTCAAAGGGTTTCTCTCCTGTGTGAGTCCTCTGGTGTATCTCTAGGTGGGAATTCTGACTGAAACCTTTCCCACAGTCAGGACATTCAAAGGGTTTCTCTCCTGTGTGAGTCCTCTGGTGTCTCAACAGGGTGGACTTGCAACTGAAACATTTTCCACAGTCAGGACATTCAAAGGGTTTCTCTCCTGTGTGAGTCCTCTGGTGTCTCACCAGGTTGGAATTCTGACTATAATGTTTCCCACAGTCAGAACATTCAAATGGTTTCTCTCCTGTGTGAGTCCTCTGGTGTATCACTAGGCCGGAATTCTCACTGAAACCTTTCCCACATTCAGGACATTCAAAGGGTTTTTCTCCTGTGTGAGTCCTCTGATGTCTCACTAGTGTGGCATTCTGACTGAAACCTTTCCCACAGTCAGGACATTCAAAGGGTTTCTTTCCTGTGTGAGTCCACTTGTGTGTCACTAGAGAGAAATTCTGACTGAAACCTTTCCCACAGTCAGGACATTCAAAGGGTTTCTTTCCTGTGTGAGTCCACTTGTGTGTCACTAGAGAGAAATTCTGACTGAAACCTTTCCCACAGTCAGGACATTCAAAGGGTTTCTCTCTTGTGTGAGTCCTTTGGTGTTCCACCAGGTGGGAATTGTGACTGAAACTTTTTCCACAAACAGGACATTCAAAGGGTTTCTCTCCTGTGTGAGTCCTCTGGTGTCTCAACAGGTGGGACTTCTGACTGAAACCTTTCCCACAGGCAGGACATTCAAAGGGTTTCTCTCCTGTGTGAACCCTCTGGTGTATCACTAGCTGGGAATTGCTGCTGAAACTTTTCCCACACTCAGTACATTCAAAGGGTTTCTCTCCTGTGTGAAGCAATTGGTGTACCACCGAGTGGGAATTGTGACCGAAACTTTCCCCATAAACAGGACATTCAAAGGGTTTCTCTCTTTTGTGAGTCCTCTTGTGTATCACCAGGTTGGACATTACTGAAAAATTTCCCAAAGTTAGGACATTCAAAGGGTTTCTCTCCTGTGTGAGTCTTCTGGTGTATCACTAGACTGGAAACCTTTCTCACAGTCAGGACATTCAAAGGGTTTCTCTTCTCTGTGAGTCCTCTGGTGTGTCACCAGGTTGGAATTGTTGCTGAAAGCTTTCCCACAGTCAGGACATTCAAAGGGTTTCTCTCCTGTGTGAGTCCTCTGCTGTATCACTAGGTCAGAATTCACTAGGTGGGAATTCTGCCTGAAACCTTTCCCGCAATCAGGACATTCATATAATTTATTTTTTGTGTGCATCCTCTAACATATTACCAGGCTGGAGTTCAGATTGAAACTTTTCTCACAATCAGGATTCTCCCTGGTGTGTTATCTAATGTATCACCCGTTGCGAAGTTCATTTCTTTTTTTGCACATGTAGTGCTCCTCCCCTATGTGGGTCCTTCCATGAACCAACCACGAGGAGCAGTTCTGACTAAAGCTTTGGCCACATTAATATTGTTTTTCTCCAATGTGGATCATTTCGTGGCCATTTAGTTATGATTTGAAATACACATTTTGCTCACAATAGCCACATCTGTGGACCTGCAAAAGGGGATCACGTGACCCTAGAACAGGGCAATCGTCATAAATGTGAGTTAGGTGCCAAGACTTCAAATATAGATCACATGACCATGGGGCTGCAGCAATAGTCATAAGTGTGAAAAATGGTCTTAAGTCAGGTTTTTCAGTGCCACTGTCACTTCGAATAGTTACTAAATGAAGTGTTGTAATTCGTGGACTACCTGTAATGTATCCTTGTGTTCTGCATACTCTATTTTTTCCAGTTCGAAATCTCTTCTTGATTACCTTCTGGGGAAGAAGGAGAATTTTGTGGGTTTCTGAAGGAAATGGAAATGTTTTGATTTCTGGCTTCATTGATTTTCCTTTTTAACGTTCCTTGTTATTCTCAGTTGTCCAGAGTTCTCCTATTGGCATCCTCTTTGCCTGTAAGATTCAAAGAAAATGTTTATAAAATGGTTGCAGAAGATGTAAAAAAGAAAACTATATACATTAAAGGTAAAAAGGAAATATTCTACAATGCTAAAATTACCTTAGATCAATTATGATTTATTTCACACATTGAAGATTACGGAGATCCAACTTCACATTTGCATTCCACCATGAAATTCTCTTGTTCACTTGGGGCAATACAAATTCTTAGTATAGCAATTATTGGCTAGAATCACTGTAATTAAGATGAATACAATATATAATAGAATCATAGAGTGGGAAGGGACCTTAAATGTCTTCTAGTCCAACTCTCTGCTCTACCAGTTCAGAAGTGGCCGTCAAATCTCTTTTTGAAAGCTTCCAGTGATGGAGCACCCACATTTTTCCCCAATATTGTGCATAAGTTACGCGGTGCAGTTAGTACATGTATAATTCAGTGATGTGCGGTGAGGTTTATGGCTGGTGAGGCACTATGTCAGACATTGTGGGGGGGGGGGGGCAAAAGCTGCTTTCTTTCTATTTCCGCCATAGAGGCGGGACGCCCTGAACAACAGCCCTGAAAATGTCAAAAAATGGCCACAAACGGCCCAAAAAACCTCCCAGAAACAGGCTGAAAAAGAGCCAAAACCCACCCCAGAAAACAGCCTGGAAAAAGCCTAGAAAACGGCCAAAAAGTCTCAAAATACAGCCCACAAAATGGCTATGAACAGCCACAAAACAGCCAAAAAAATATCCCCAAATATCACCTTAAATACAATCTGACAACAGTCTGAAAATGGCCCAAAAATGGGCTGGTAAATGGCCCAGAAATTGTCCAAATATTGCCCAAAAGGTAGCCCCCGAAATGGCCCAAAGCCGCCTGTAAATGGCCTGAAAATGACCCCAAAACACTCTAGAAACTGCCTAAAAACAATCCCAAAACCGGCTAAAAATTGTCCACAAACATCCCATAATACAGTCCAAATTACTGCCTGAACACAGTCCAGAAAATGCCCCAAAAGGGCCTGAAAAATGGCCAAAAACAGCCAAAAGAAAGCCCCCAAACAGCCCGTAAATGGCCTGAAAAATGGGCCAAAATACACCCCAGGAACTGCCTAAAAACACACCCCCAAAACAAACAAAAACAGCACAAAAATGGAGCCTGGAAATGGCCTGAAAAACTGATGGAAGCGTTTCGGATTATGAGCGCACAAAAATGAATCCCTTTGTGAGCCTGAGCTCTTCCCAAGAAGCTTCCATAGGGAGCACAGCCACTTCTTAAAAGATTCCTCACCATGGTTTGGAAACTGCTGGTTGGCTGGAGAAGGCTGAAGGAGATGTGGATTCTACAGATTTGGAGTGAACAGATTAGATGTGTGAGGAACCAGACTTTGAGGTTGGTTGTCGCTGGGAAATGGACTTGCCATATCCAACTGGAATACTATTTGGACTGGTCTGTGGTGAAAATGGAGAGACAACAAAGCTTTATGATTTTGAGGAATAAAACACAATACTTGTTTTATTGTTCTCAATGAAAATATTAAGAGAAAGTTTTATTCGTAAGAATCAAACAAAGATATTTCATCCCGGACAGATAACAGACAATGATTATGGTAAATAAAAAGCCATTCTGGACTTTATACAAATTAAATGCAAAACTAAATTGTTAATGTGATTTTAACTTTGCTGTTTATTCACCTGTTAACCACTTTGCCTCTCTGTGTAGTAGATTGATGAAAGTCAAATTGTTTGTAAATAGAGGTAGAACTTTATAAATTTTGGGCCTGCTTCACAAGGGGAAGTAACTAATATTGCTCCAACAACATACGTATGAATGCTCAAGTGGAGGGGATAATATATGTAAATCTGTTTTTGCACATTTGTTTGCTTTCTTTTTAAACGTTGTCTCTATTCTTGCTTTTCTTTTAAAGCTTTGTGGCTTCTTTTGGAGTTTTATTTACCGTATTTTCACGACCATAAGCCGCACTAAAAATCCTAAATTTTGATCCAAAATCGGCAGTGCGGCTTATAACCCGGTGCGCTTTATATGTGGAAAAAGATCTCCCAGCTGCTTTGCTCCTCGCGACTGCAATAGATGTCCAGAGGCGGCTTTTGGGGCTGGTGGGGATTGGATTTCCGGCTCGGTGGCCCCTGTCGCTTCTGGACGTCTGTTGCAGTTGTGGGGAGCCGAGGAGAGTGTGGGGGGGAGCGCGCGGCGGTTCTTGGCGCTCCGGGAGGCGGGAGAGGCGCGCGGTTTGGTTTCTCCTCCCTGGGCGTCGCGGCGGCGGCCCCGGGCGCACCGATCCCCGTGTTTTTCGCATCGGGGCATGCTCTTGCAGCACGCCCCGATGCGAAAAACACAGAGATCGGGCGACGTCCAGGGAGGAGAAATCAAACCGCGCGCCTCTCCCGCCTCCCGGAGCGCCAAGAACCGTCGCGCGCTCCCCTCCACACTCTCCTCGGCTCCCCACAACGTCCAGAAGCGACAGGGGCCACCGAGCCGGAAATCCAATCCCCACCAGCCCCAAAAGCCGCTTCTGGACATCTGTGGCTCCCGGCGCTCCAGGAAGCACCGAAAGCAGCTGGGAGAGGCGCGCGGCTTGGTTTCTCCTCCCTGGACGCCGCAGCAGCAGCCCCAAACTCACCGATCCCAGTGCCTTTCGCATCGGGGCGCGCTGCAAGAGCATGCCCCGATGCGAAAAACACAGAGATCGGTGAGCCCGGGGCCGCCGCTGCGACGTCCAGGGAGGAGAAACCAAGCCGCGCGCCCCTCCCAGCCGCCCTCGGTGCCCCCCGGAGCGCCAAGAACCCTCGTGCCACTCCTCGCGATGTCCAGAAGCGTCGGGAAATGTGCGGCTTATAACCCGGTGCGCTTTATATGTGGAAAAAGTTAAAAAAATTAACGTTAATTGATACTGCGGCTTTTAATCCGGTGCGGCTTTTGGTCGTGAAAATACGGTATATTAATTTTATGAATATTTTTTCCCCAAAATTGCCACAAGAAGCAAGTTCATGTGGCTGCTCTTTACCTATCTTCTAAACTGCCTCCAAATTCATGGAAACATTGCATTATAGGCTTGGAAGGTACCTTGGAGGTCTTCTGGTCCAACCTGCTCTTCAAGGCAATTGACTTAAACCATCCCTCTCAAATGGTTGTCCAGTCTACTCTTGAAAACCTCCAGTGACCCACAAAACCGGGAGGCAAACTATTCCCCTGATTAATTGCTCTGACAAAATACATATACATATCTTCTAGGTTGGGCCTCATTTTAAATAGCTTCCCCCAATTACTTCTTATCCTGCCATCTGGTGCCCTAGAGAATAAGCCAATCTGCTCTTCTTTGGGTAAGATGCATAAGTCCTTGAAAACAGCTATCTTGTCCCTCTTGGTTGCTCTTCTGTGCACATTTTCCAGTGTCTCAACGTTTTTATATCATGGTGACCAGCACTCAACTATGTATTCTAAGTGCGATATTGCATAAAGCAATTCTATATTTTCTTGTTGTCTTGACATTATTCCTCTCTTGATGCAACCTAGGACTACATTGGCTGTTATTGGCAACTGCAGCACAATGCTGGCCAAGAGGTACTTGTCCACTCATCATGCACCCCAGAGATACATGGCCTGCCCTTTTGAAGATCTCCCAGAGGCAGGCACCATTTTCATTGCACCCACAATTCCTTAACACAGTCAACAAAGAGTTAAGGTAGCAAAACAGAACAATTTGTCCACTCCCAGTGACCAAGAAGCAGCCACCCTATTGACACAGGCAGCTATGGCAAAATGACAGCTGCTTCCACAAGTTCACTGCATGGCCTACGGATGAATCCTGGTCAAAATAATGGTTGTTTCCATAAAGCAGTCACACAGCCCAAAGATACATGCCCTGTCCTCTTCCCCACATGAGATTCAGAGATCTTCAAAAGGTATGGAGGAGGCTGTGATGCCTGGTAGGGTGGGAGTCAGGCCTAAGGACTGCAGGGATCCAGTAGAAGAGAAGACCCGGGGGAGCCTATGTGTGTATTATCTGGTGATTTGTGAGCTGTAATTTTGTAATGAAACCTTTTCCACAGTCAAGACATTTAAAGGGTTTCTCTCCGGTGTGAGACTTCTGGTGTTTCATCAAGCTAGAATTCTGAGTGGAACCTTTGCCACGAACAGGATGTTCATACGGTTTCGCTCCTATATGAGTTCTCTGGTGACTCATGAAGAAGAATTTTCTAATGAAACATTCCACACAATATGGACAAGGATATGATTTCTATCCTGTTTGAGTCCTCTGATGTATCAACAGGCTGTACTTGTGACTGAAACATTTCCCACAGTCAGGACATTCAAAGGGCTTCTCTCCTATGTGAGTCTTCTGATGTACTGCCAGGTCGAAATTGTGATTGAAACTTTTCCCACAGCCAGGACATTCAAAGGGTTTCCTCTCCTGTGTGAGTCCTCTGGTGTATCACTAGGTCGGAATTCTGACTGAAACCTTTCCCACAGTCAGGACATTCAAAGGCTTTCTCTCCTGTGTGAGTCCTCTGGTGTATCACTAGGTCGGAATTCTGACTGAAACCTTTCCCACAGCCAGGACATTCAAAGGGTTTCCTCTCCTGTGTGAGTCCTCTCGTGTATCACTAGGTCGGAATTCTGACTGAAACCTTTCCCACAGTCAGGACATTCAAAGGGTTTTTCTCCTGTGTGAGTCCTCTGGTGTATCACTAGGTGGGATTTGCTGCTGAAACTTTTCCCACAGTCAGGACATTCAAAGGGTTTCTCTCCTGTGTGAAGCCGCTGGTGTACCACCAAGTGGGAATTGTGACCGAAACTTTTACCACAAACAGGACATTCAAAGGCTTTCTCTCCTGTGTGAGTCCTCTGGTGTATCACTAGGTCGGAATTCTGACTGAAACCTTTCCCACAGCCAGGACATTCAAAGGGTTTCCTCTCCTGTGTGAGTCCTCTCGTGTATCACTAGGTCGGAATTCTGACTGAAACCTTTCCCACAGTCAGGACATTCAAAGGGTTTTTCTCCTGTGTGAGTCCTCTGGTGTATCACTAGGTGGGATTTGCTGCTGAAACTTTTCCCACAGTCAGGACATTCAAAGGGTTTCTCTCCTGTGTGAAGCCGCTGGTGTACCACCAAGTGGGAATTGTGACCAAAACTTTTACCACAAACAGGACATTCAAAGGGTTTCTCTCCTGTGTGAGTCTTCTGGTGTATCACCAGGTTGGACCTCTTACTGAAACCTTTCCCACAGTCAGGACATTCAAAGGGTTTCTCTCCTGTGTGAGTCCTCTGGTGTTTCACTAGGCGGAAATTCTGACTGAAAACTTTCCCATAGTCAGGACGTTCAAAGGGTTTGTCTCCTATGTGAGTCCTCTGGTGTATCACTAGGTGGGAATTCTTGCTGAAACCTTTCCCACTGTCAGGACATTCAAAGGGTTTCTCAAAGAGCTCCCTGTGGAGATTCGAATCCTCACCACCCTCCAGGCCTTCCGCAAAGCCCTTAAAACCTGGCTGTTCCGACAGGCCTGGAGCTAATGAGCTTTTGTCCCCCCTTGAATGGTATGGTTGTTGTGTGCTTTTAAATTTTGGTATTGTTTTGTTCGTCTTTTTTATTCCTTATTTGTAGCGCCCCCCCCCCGCCATTGACATGGGTTGTGAGCCACCCTGAGTCCCCTTGGGGAAAAGGGCGGCATAGAAATATAATAAATTCAAATTCAATTCAAATTCTCTCCTGTGTGAGTCCTCTGATGTATCACTAGGTCGGAATTCTGACTGAAAACTTTTCCACAGTCAGGAGATTCAAAGGGTTTTTCCACTGTGTGAGTCCTCTGGTGTATCACTAGATGGGATTTGGTGCTGAAACTTTTCCCACAGTCAGGACATTCAAAGGGTTTCCTCTCCTGTGTGAGTCCTCTGGTGTATCACTAGGTCGGAATTCTGACTGAAACCTTTCCCACAGTCAGGACATTCAAAGGCTTTCTCTCCTGTGTGAGTCCTCTCGTGTATCACTAGGTCGGAATTCTGACTGAAACCTTTCCCACAGCCAGGACATTCAAAGGGTTTCCTCTCCTGTGTGAGTCCTCTCGTGTATCACTAGGTCGGAATTCTGACTGAAACCTTTCCCACAGTCAGGACATTCAAAGGGTTTTTCTCCTGTGTGAGTCCTCTGGTGTATCACTAGGTGGGATTTGCTGCTGAAACTTTTCCCACAGTCAGGACATTCAAAGGGTTTCTCTCCTGTGTGAAGCCGCTGGTGTACCACCAAGTGGGAATTGTGACCGAAACTTTTACCACAAACAGGACATTCAAAGGCTTTCTCTCCTGTGTGAGTCCTCTGGTGTATCACTAGGTCGGAATTCTGACTGAAACCTTTCCCACAGCCAGGACATTCAAAGGGTTTCCTCTCCTGTGTGAGTCCTCTCGTGTATCACTAGGTCGGAATTCTGACTGAAACCTTTCCCACAGTCAGGACATTCAAAGGGTTTTTCTCCTGTGTGAGTCCTCTGGTGTATCACTAGGTGGGATTTGCTGCTGAAACTTTTCCCACAGTCAGGACATTCAAAGGGTTTCTCTCCTGTGTGAAGCCGCTGGTGTACCACCAAGTGGGAATTGTGACCAAAACTTTTACCACAAACAGGACATTCAAAGGGTTTCTCTCCTGTGTGAGTCTTCTGGTGTATCACCAGGTTGGACCTCTTACTGAAACCTTTCCCACAGTCAGGACATTCAAAGGGTTTCTCTCCTGTGTGAGTCCTCTGGTGTTTCACTAGGCGGAAATTCTGACTGAAAACTTTCCCATAGTCAGGACGTTCAAAGGGTTTGTCTCCTATGTGAGTCCTCTGGTGTATCACTAGGTGGGAATTCTTGCTGAAACCTTTCCCACTGTCAGGACATTCAAAGGGTTTCTCAAAGAGCTCCCTGTGGAGATTCGAATCCTCACCACCCTCCAGGCCTTCCGCAAAGCCCTTAAAACCTGGCTGTTCCGACAGGCCTGGAGCTAATGAGCTTTTGTCCCCCCTTGAATGGTATGGTTGTTGTGTGCTTTTAAATTTTGGTATTGTTTTGTTCGTCTTTTTTATTCCTTATTTGTAGCGCCCCCCCCCCCGCCATTGACATGGGTTGTGAGCCACCCTGAGTCCCCTTGGGGAAAAGGGCGGCATAGAAATATAATAAATTCAAATTCAATTCAAATTCTCTCCTGTGTGAGTCCTCTGATGTATCACTAGGTCGGAATTCTGACTGAAAACTTTTCCACAGTCAGGAGATTCAAAGGGTTTTTCCACTGTGTGAGTCCTCTGGTGTATCACTAGATGGGATTTGGTGCTGAAACTTTTCCCACAGTCAGGACATTCAAAGGGTTTCTCTCCTGTGTGAGTCCTCTGTTGTATCACCAGGTTGGACCTCTTACTGAAACCTTTCTCACAGTGAGGACATTCAAAGGATTTCTCTCCTGTGTAAGTCCTCTCGTGTGTCTTGAGGTCAGAATTCTGACTGAAAACTTTCCCACAGTCAGGACATTTAAAGGGTTTCCCTCCTGTGTGAGTCCTCTAATGTATCACTAGGTAGGAATTCTGACTGAAAGCTTTCCCACATTCAGGACATTCAAAGGGTTTCTCTCCTGTGTGAGTCCTCTGGTGTATCACTAGGTGGGAATTCTTGCTGAAACTTTTCCTACAGTCAGGACATTTAAAGGGTTTCTCTCCTGTGTGAGTCCTCTGGTGTTTCACTAGACGGGAATTCTGACTGAAATCTTTCCCACAGTCAGGACATTCAAAGGGTTTTTCTCCTGTGTGAATCCTCTGGTGTATCACTAGGTGGGATTTGGTGCTGAAACATTTCCCACAGTCAGGACATTCAAAGGGTTTCTCTCCTATGTGAAGCCGCTGGTGTACCACCAAGTGGGAATTGTGACCGAAACTTTTACCACAAACAGGACATTCAAAGGGTTTCTCTCCTGTGTGAGTCCCCTGGTGTCTCAACATGTTGGAATTCTGACTGAAACCTTTCCCGCAATCAGGACATTCATATGATTTATTTTTTGTGTGCATCCTCTAACATATTACCAGGCTGGAGTTCTGATTGAAACTTTTCTCACAATCAGGATTCTCCCTGGTGTGTTATCTAATGTATCACCAGTTGCGAAGTTCACTTCGTTGGTTGCACATGTAGTGCTCCTTCCCTATGTGGATCCTTCCATGAACCAACCACAAGGAGCAGTTCTGACTAAAGCTTTGGCCACATTAATATTGCTTTTCTACAATGTGGATCATTTCATGCACACTCAGTTGTGATATGAAATACGCACTTTGCCCACAATAGCCACATCTGTGGAGCTGCAAAAGGGGATCACGTGACCCTAGAACAGGGCAATCGTCATAAATGTGAGTTAGCTGCCAAGGATTCAAATATAGATCACGTGACCATGGGGCTGCAGCAAAAGTCATAAGTGTGAAAAATGGTCATGTCAGGTTTTTCAGTGCCACTGTCACTTCGAATAGTTACTAAATAAACTGTTACAAGTCAAGGACTACCTGTAATGTATCCTTGTGTTCTGCATACTCTACTTTTTCCAGTTCTAAATCTCTTCTTGATTACCTGCTGGGGAAGAAGGAGAATTTTGTGGGTTTCTGAAGGAAATGGAAATGTTTTGATTTCTGGCTTCATTGATTTTCCTTTTTAACATTGCTTGTTATTCTCAGTTGTCCGGAGTTCTCTTATTGGCATCCTCTTTGCCTGTAAGATTCAAAGAAATTGTTTATAAAATGGTTGCAGAAGATGTAAAAAAGAAAACGATATACATTAAAGGTAAAAAGGAAATATTCTACAATGTTAAAATAAACTTAGATTAATTATGATTTGTTTGACACATTGAAGATTACCGAGATCCAACTTCACATTTGCATTCAACCATGAAATTCTCTTGTTGACTTGGGTCAATACAAATTCTTAGTATAACAATTATTGGCTAGAATCACTGTAATTAAGATGAATACAATATATAATAGAATAATAGAGTGGGAAAGGACCTTAAAGGTCTTCTAGTCCATCCCTCTGCTCTACCATTTCAGAAGTGGCCATCAAATCTCTTTTTGAAAGCTTCCAGTGATGGGAGCACCCAAAACTTCTGAAGGCAAGCTATTCCATTGGTTGATTGCAGTAATCGTTAGGATTTTTTGGGGGGAGTATATTTTTATTATTTTTACATTTAAAACAATGCAGTACCGCAAAGTCGAAGTGAACATACATTCACATTATATACAGCTGATCTCAACCATTAACTATTAGCCAACTTTATACATTGTCTATCCTTCTGTCCAATCACGATATATACAGTTTGTTCCGGTCTTGTCAACTTGTCCTATACCAATCATAAAATCTGTTCCAGATATTCTGATTCCCCTTTATTTTTAAGTTCAAGAGTGAGCCTATCTGCTTCCGCAAAGGCCAACATTTTTTCTGATTATATCTAGTTTAAATGGCATATTTTATTTTTCCAATATTGTGCATAAGTTATGCGCGGCATAGTTAGTACATGTATAATTCGGTGACGTGCGGTGAGGATTATGGCTGGTGAGGCACTATGGCGGACATAGCGGCGGGGCGGGCAAAAGCCGCTTTCTTTCTATGTCCGACATAGAGGAGTCTCACCTCTATGTCGAACATAGCGGCGGGGTGGGCAAAACCGCTTTCTTTCTATGTCTGACATAGAGGCGTCCCACCTCTATGTCGGACATAGCGGCGGGGCGGGCAAAAACTACTTTCTTTCTTTTGTCCAGAGGCTGCAGCCCACCTGAGCTGTCCGCCTCTGGGCAAAAGATAGTGCCAGTCCGCCAGCAGAGGCGGGTAAAAGACCCGCGTCTGCTGGCGGGCTGTCCCAACACAGAGAAAGAAAGCTGGCAGGCTGCCCTCCCTGCCTCTCCTACCCACTTCTCTCTCTTCTCAAACAAACTCTCTCTCAAATTTAGAGTGAGTTTGTTTGAGTGAAGAAACAAACACACGCACACAAACATACACAAATTACTTACAATTACTTACAAATTACATTAATTTTGAATTCCTCCATCTCCCTCCCACCCACATATCTTTTCCAGCTGTTTCACAATCACAGAGGATTTCAACTCTGCTCTTGCCTGCCATAATGAAAATGTAAAAATATAAAAGGAAAAACACAAGGGCTGCTGAGGTCAGGCTGGATTAGCTGCTGCCAGAGTCTCCAATGGATGACTCTGCTTAACTGTTTAAAAAAGCTTCTAAAAAAAACACCCTGTATAGGAGGAGGCAAGAGAACCACGTGCCTCATCTACATAAGGAATTTTTCTGCTTTTAACCCTTGGTTAACTCTGCTCGAGTGATCATCAAGTCAGACTAAATGAGGCACGTGGTTCTCCCGCCTCCTCCTGTAGAAGGCACTTTTTAAGAGGCCTTTTAAAACCATTAAGCACTAAGCAGAGTCATTCCCTGGGACTCTGGCAGCAACTACCTAAGCCTTTTTCTTTTTTCTTTTTTTTTCTTTTCATGATCACAGTGGTGAGGCTCTACCTCCTCTGTCTCCCCTGACTGCACGTCACTGGCCTAGTCTCGGTCCAAGGACCAGGGGTTGGGATCCCTGATTTAAGCTGTGGTTTATCCTTTCAAAGCACTTGGGAGAAAATGGACCACTGTCCTCCTCTTTAAAAAAGACCAATCAAAATACCATCATCCATACACCAGGCTGAATAAGTTCTAAAGTGCTCCAAACTACATTATATTAAAATGTTTTTAGAAAACTTTAGAGAAAGGGAAAGCGAAAGTGCAGACTCAGAGAAATTCTGTGCTTTAAATAGACATGAAATTTGGAGAAAAACTGAAAATGGAAAAGAGAAGGTTGCAATGGAATAACTAGGATGGTTATCTCAATACAATATAAATAGAACCTTTCCGACAGACATTTTATTCCAAAAACTGAAGCTTCTTTGGAGCTCAACCAACCTGCCTCTTGTGCACATCAGTCTCTCTTTCCCAAAATGCTCTGCAGGCAGGTATTAGAGCTCCCAGGTCTGTCCCTTGACCTAACATTCTTTTATCTTTCTATATCCTTTCTTATCCTATCCCCTTCTCTGCCTCAGGCTTGCCCGACAGAAGCCTCTCCTGTCCTATCCCCTTCTCTCCCTCAGGCTTGTCCCACAGAAGCTCCTCCTATCCTCTCTATTCCCTTCACTCCCTCTGCCTTTCCCCAGGCCTCTTTCTCCATTTCCCCCTTAAGCCTCTTTTCCTACCCTCTCAGGCCTTTTCTCCCTAGCTTCCTCCCATCCTTATCTTCCCGCCTTTTTCCCTCAAGGAAGTCCTCTTTCCCCCTCCCCCTCCTTTCCTCCTTTCCCCCTTCACCCCTCCTTTCCCCCTCCCCCTCTTCCAACCAAAAACCCACCTCCTTCTATTCCCTTCCCTCCCCCCCCCCAACGCAGACATATCTCAGGAGCCTCTTGATCATTTTGCAAAGCTGTTTGTAAAGAACAGTCTAGAGCTTTTTCTTCAGGGTAGATTATACAGCCCATAAAAGAACTAAAAGTAAAATCGAAAACCTTTGCAGAGAGGGCTATTCCCTCCCATGGTAAGAGAGAAACGGGGATGCAGCTGTCACCAGGAAGGGAATCTCGGCAGGTGAGAGGCAGATTCAGGTGATGCGTCTCAATTCAAGCCCACCTTTAGATGCCACTGGGCTCCTCGTAGCAGGGTTCACGCCCTGGGAGGGAGCATCTGAGCTCAGATGCTCTTCCACCCCTCCAGACCCCGGGAGGCGGATCCTCCCCAGCAGCCACAGGGGAACGTGGGAACGGGGGTGGCCAACCTTCCCCAACATCAGGCGGCCTAACCCGGGAGCAGGGCTGCACCAAATGCTGCAGGGAAGGAGGGGGTGGAATGGAGGGAGGATTTTAAGGGGGGGGGGGTGAAAGAGAGCCGTTCGCAGAAGCAGCAACCGAGGAGGAGGAGGAGGAGAAGCGGCGGCGCAGCAGTTCCCACGGAGCAGAAAACCTTGCAAGGAAAGACGGAGACTGGGAAGGGGAGGGGGCGCAACTGGGGAAACCCCAGCTCGCTCTCCTTCCCTCCCCCAAGGAATCCCCCCTCCCCTTCCAGCACCTGGGGATCCCCCTCCTCCTCCTTTCCCCTCCCCCACTCGCAGCGTCCTTGCCCACCTGGCAGCCCTTGAGCACCTCTCCCCGAGCGGGGATCCCCGCAGCATTTGGCGTAAGAGACATCTGGAGATCAGAGAGGGGAAGGAAACTGGGTTCCCCCTTTTCCTGCCTCCACTCTGGGCGCAAAAGTTCTCTGCCTTTAACCCCTTCACTGAAGAGCTGCAGGGAGGGGGCGACGGGGGCGCGGCCGAGCGATGCCAAAGTTCCCCCAACCGGGGACCGCAAAAAACCGTCACCCACTCAAGGGGAGGCCAAAAGACCCAAAATAAAGATCCAGGTTAAAAAAAAAAAGATGTGCTAATCTGGACCTCTAAATGGAAATTAGGAATTCATAGCTATTGAAGATGAGGAAAGAAAGAGCTGCAGATGTCACTGGACTACAACACCCACCATCCTTCACCCTTAGATGCTGTGATTTGCTGAATACAATATCTAACCTTATAGGGTATGTCAAGAGGAATCTGGTAGGGTTAGTCACTTTTCACTCATCCGGTTTTGGGCTCTCCTACACTGGAGCTTGTTAGGTTGGCATTGTGATGTAGAGCTTTGTTGTGGTGTCCCATGTCTCCTGTGCCTAATTCCATTTTAAACTTGGGGAACATGTAATTCTGTTGATGCAAAGGGGGTGTAGAAAGATAGCACCCACCCTCTCCTAAAAAAATGAAATCTAGGAAATATTAAAAAGGCAGAATATTATCTAACCTTATGCACTGTGTCAAGAGGAATCTGGTAGGTCGACGGCATCCGGAGAAGGCCCAGCCTGTGAGTTCTTATCGGCTGTTGGGACGTATGTGGCAGGAGGCGGTCTCTCAGATATCCAGGTCCTAGTCACTTTTCACTCATCCGGTTTTGGGCTCTCCTACGCTGCAACTTGTGGGTTGGAAAGCCAGTAGTACAACAGCGACCTCTGTGGATGAGCTTAAAGGAGTTAAAACCATCGAGTACTGTATTGCTAGAAAGGACGAAAGAAGAGAAGCACAGAGGAACTTCCTCTTCCGGAACACTAACTGAAGACGGGAGGAGAGTTTCGTGCAGAGAGGCTCTGGCGCCACTTCAAGGCTCGAAGCATCAGTTGGCAGGTGAGTTGAGGGCAGGTGGGAGGAGAATCCGGGAGCAACTCAGGCTCTTTGGTTCCCTCCACGGCCTGGAAGCAGAGAAGCAACTAGATAGAATGTGGAAATAATAGCTGTGGGGGGGATCTTTGAGGTCATCTAGTCCAGTCCCCTGCTCCAGCAGGAGACCTTTTACATTTCAGGCACATGGCTGTCCAGTCTCTTCCTGAAAGCCTCCAGTCATGGAGCATCCACAAATTCTGCAGGGAAACCGGTTAATTGTTCTCACAGTCAGGAAACGTTTCCTTGTTTCTAGGTTGCTTCTCTGCTTGATTCACTTCCATCCATTGCTTCTTGTTCTGCCTTCTGATGCTCTGGAGAAGAGGTTGAGCCCCTCTTCTTTGTGGCAGCCCCTCAGATATTGGAAGACCGCTATCATTTCACCCCTCGGCCTCCTCTTCTGTAGACTGGAAGATTTCCAACTGTTTCTGACACACGCATGTGCACCAGCCAGCTTGTCTTCCGGTTACTGGCGTGCACAACAATCAGCTGGCCATTTCACATGTGCACAATGGAAACCAGAAGACCAGCTCTTCCAGTTTCCGGGACTGCCACACACGTTAAGAAAAGCTGATTGTCACAAGTGCACGTGTGCCAGAAATCCAGAAGAGGAATGGGCGATGCTGCATGTGCCAGCTGACATGTTTCCGCATTCGCCCACATGTTCTATAGGTTCGCCATCATTGCTTTAAAGCATTGGCTGTTCCCCACAACTGGATGTCACCTGCAAATTTGATGAGTTCTCTTCCAATCTCTTCATCTAAGTCATGTTTGAACAAACTGCATATTCTAGCACTCAAGCTGCTGTCCCAAAGATGCTTTTCAAAACCCACGTTTTGCAGGAGTAGAGTTCCAAAATTTTACCACCAAGGTGTCAACAGAAATCCTGAGGACTGTGTGCTTCTCCCAAGGCTTGTCTTTGTGAGACTCCAAACTGTAGGGAGCTTCAGTGCAGTGTCAATTAGCAACCAAATAGAGGTGCCAACAGGTACAGAGATGAAAATAAGTAACAGCTGATTGAAACTTCCCTAAGCACCAAACAGGTAAATATGTTGCTGCCAATCAAACAGGAAGGAAACACTGTACCTTATGCCTTCCCCTTAATTTTCAAGATCCCTCTCCATGAAAAATCCCTTTTTTAAAAAATTATTGCAAATGCTGATAGCAGTTAAGAACGAAGCTTGCATGAAATGCTCTCAGTTAGGTTGGCATTGTGATGTAGAGCTTTGTTGTGGTGTCCCATGTCTCCTGTGCCTAAACTTGGGGAACATGTAATTCTGTTGATGCAAACGGGGTGTAGAAAGATAGCACCCACCCTCTCCTAGAAAAATGAAATGTAGGAAATATTAAAAAGGAAGAATATGATACCTCCCTGGATGAGAAAAGGAGAAACATTCTATTGGAAAACAGCACCCACCTTTGTTAATAGCCCCAGAAAGACAAAAGACATCTCATCTGCAACACAAACGATCTTCAGCTGCAGGGTGACGGGATTTGGATCATTCAGATCCAAACAAGGACAAAGTCTTTAAGCCATAATAGGAATTGCCCAAAGCCCCTTCATTACCACCACACAGCAAGACTCAACCCTGTTTTTCGGCCTCCTATCAGGAGATGGCAGCATCTGTGACTGAAGAGCCAACAGTACAATTGCGGCCTCTGTGGCTGAGTTTAAACGAGTTAAAACCATCGAGAAACTGCATTGCTAGAAAGAATGGGAGCAGGCGAGAAGCACAGAGGAACTTCCTCTTCTGAAACTGTCACGCGGTGGATTTCAATTTTTTTTAAACTAAAGGCTCTGTTGGCGTGGCTAGATGAGGGGCCTCACGCACATTCAGTCTTAGGCCCTCCCACCTAGCACGCCCACAGAACCGGTGAATATCTCTGTTTTCTCAACTGGAAGGCTGGCGAAGGAGCCTCGTTTTCCCACTGCCGCAGCTGCTTCTCTCTCAGCGCCGAACAATCCATGCCCCCCCCCCCAATACACATACACACAGAAAGCAGGTAGACACCCCCTCCCAATCTAGCTGCTTTGTGTGGCCGGTGCGTGCGTGCGTGGAGATGCCCCTCAATCATGCGCCAAAGCACAGCAAAGGCTCGTTTAGGAAGCAAAAAGAGCCTGGAAATGGCCTGAAAAACTGATGGAAGCATTTGGGATTATGAGCGTACAAAAATGAATCCCTTTGTGAGCCTGAGCTCTTCCCAAGAAGCTTCCATAGGGAGCACAGCCAATTCTTAAAAGATTCCTCGCCATGATTTGGAATCTGCTGGTTGGTTGGAGAAGGCTGAAGGAGATGTGGATTCTACAGATTTGGAGTGAACAGATTAGATGTGTGATGAACGGACTTTGAAGGGAAGTTGGTTGTCGCTGGGAAATGGATTTGCCATATCCAACTGGAAAACTATTTGGGCTGGACTATGGTGAAAATGGAGAGGCAACAGAGGTTTATGATTTTGTGGAATAAATTACAATACTTGTTTCATTGTTCTCAACCAAAATATTAAGAAAAAGTTTTATTTGTAAGAATCAAACAAAGATATTTCATCCCGGACAGATCAGAGACAATGATTATGGTGATTTATGATAAATAAAATCCATTCTAGACTTTATACAAATTAAAACAAAACCTGATTGTTAATGCTTTGATGTTTTAACTTTGCTGTCGGTTCACTTGTTTGCTACTTTTTAAATTTTGGGCTTGCTTTACAAGGAGAGAAAACTAATATTGTTCCAATATATTTATTAATACTCAACTTGGGGGGGGGGAATAAATTATATGTAAATCTGTTTTTGTCTTCTTGAGTCACATTTTCCCTTCTATTTAAATTTTGTGTCTCTCCTTGTTTTGTTTTTAAAAATTTCTTTTTTGGGGAGTTTGTAATTTAAATTAATTTTCTGAATAATTTTTTTTGCCAAAAAAAGTTTTTTCCTTTTTCTTTTTTAGCATACATATAATCCAAACTATAGTATTACATATTAACAAACATTGAAAAAAAATCAGTGATATATCGATTTATCTTGCAATCAAGCCCCATCAATTTTATTTGCTCTTCTGCTTTCCATACACCATATTATAGTCTATTTCATCTTCAACCCTTTCTCCTCTCTCCTCCTCCCTATCTCTTTTCTTCCCTTGATCTCTCTCTTCTCTACTTTCGCTTGCTCTCTTCCTCTGTCCTCTTTCCACACCTTCCTTCTCACCTTCCTCCCTTCTGCTTCCCTCTCTCCTGTCTCCTCTATCTCGCTTTCCCTCTCTTTTTCTCCCTTCCAGTCTCTATTTTGCATGGTGTATTTCAGCTTTTCAGCAAACCCCATTCACCATCAATGGCTTTAATAATTGGGACTTCCGGGGAGGGGCTTACTGATAGAAGCAGCTTAATATAGCTGCTCCCGAATTCCTGGTCGCGTTATCTGTTGGGCGATCATCTATCGGATGACTGGCAGTTTGTTTTGAATTTGAATTTGAATTTGAATTTATTAAAATTTATAGGCCGCCCTTTTCCCTGAGGGGACTCAGGGCGGCTTACAATCACAAGGGAGGGAAGTGCAACATCAAAAACAAAACAAAATGTGAACAAAGAAAAAAATAGTAAAACACAACTTTCGTTCAACAATCAAACACTCGGGCGGGTGAATTAGGAACCTATCCCCAGGCCTGCTGGGAGAGCCAGATCTTGAGGGCTGCGCGGAAGGTCTGGACGGTGGTGAGGGTACGGATCTCAGCGGGGAGATCGTTCCACAGGGTCGGAGCTGCAACAGAAAAGGCTCTCCTCCGTGTGGTCGCCAGTCGGCATTGACTGGCAGATGGGATTCGGAGGAGGCCCAGTCTGTGCGATCGAATTGGTCGAAGGGAGGTAATCGGCAGGAGGCGGTCTCTCAAGTACCCAGATCCACTACCATGGAGTGCTTTAAAGGTGGTCATCAGTACCCTGAAGCGCACCCGGAGACCAACAGGTAGCCAGTGCAGCTCGCGGAGGACAGGTGTAACGTGGGCGAACCGCGGTGCGCCCACTATCACTCGCGCGGCTGCATTCTGGACTAACTGTAGTCGCCGGATGCACTTCAAGGGCAACCCCATGTAGAGCCCATTGCAGTATTCCAGCCTAGAGATCACAAGGGCTCGAGTGACTGTTGTGAGAGCCTCCTGGTCTAGGTAGGGCCGCAACTGGCGGACCAGGCGAACCTGGGCAAATGCCCCCCTGGTCACAGCTGACAGCTGGTGGTCAAAAGTCAGCTGTGGGTCCAGGAGGACTCCTAAGTTGCGGACCCTATCTGAGGGGTGTAAAATTTGACCCCCCAGCCTAAGTGTTGGTACATTCGCCAAATTATTGGGAGGGAAGCACAACAGCCACTCGGTCTTGTCCGGGTTGAGTACCAGTTTGTTAGCGCTCATCCAGTTCCTAACGGCCTCTAGACCCTGGTTCATCACGTCCACCGCTTCATTGAGTTGGCACGGGGCGGACAGATACAGTTGCGTATCGTCCGCATATTGGTGGTATTTTATCCCGTGCCTCCGAATGATCTCGCCCAGCGGTTTCATGTAAATGTTAAATAGTAGGGGGGATAAGACCGAACCCTGTGGCACCCCACATGTTAGGGGCCTCAGGGACGATCTCTGCCCCCCGACCAACACCGACTGCGACCTGTCCGAGAGGTAGGAGGAGAACCACTGTAAAACAGTGCCTCCCACTCCCACCTCCCGCAGTCGTCGCAGAAGGATACCATGGTCGATGGTATCGAAAGCCGCTGAGAGGTCAAGGAGAACCAGGATGGATGCATAGCCTCCATCTCTGGCCCTCCAGAGATCATCGGTCAATGCGACCAAAGCGGTTTCTGTGCTGTAACCAGGTCTGAAGCCGGACTGGAAGGGGTCAAGATAACTAGCTTCCTCCAAGGCCCGTTGAAGCTGGAAGGCCACCACCTTCTCAACAACCTTCCCGATAAAGGGGAGGTTGGAGACAGGACGAAAGTTGTTTAAAATGGCTGGATCCAAGGATGGTTTCTTCAGGAGGGGTCTCACCACCGCCGTTTTAAGTACGGCGGGGAAGTGCCCCTCCCGAAGGGAGGCGGTCACAACCGCCTGGATCCAGCCATGTGTCACCTCCCTGCTGTTGGCAACCAGCCAGGAGGGACACGGGTCCAGAATACAGGTGGAGGCACTTACAGCTCGAATGGCCTTGTCCACATCCCCAGAGGCAACATCCTGGAACTCAACCCAGAGATGATTTGCCAAGCGGTCCTCCTGTGTCTCGGCTGGATCTACTGCGGTGGAGTCCAAGTCCGACCGAAACCGAGCTATTTTGTCCGCCAAGAATTGAGCATAGTCCTCAGCCCTACCCTGCAAGGGGTCTCCCGCATCCCTCCTGTTAAGGAGGGAGCGGGTTATCCTAAACAGGGCGGCTGGGCGTGACTCGGCGGACGCAACCAAGGCAGAAATGTATGATCTTTTGGCAGTTCTTAATGCTCGAACGTAGTCCTTGGTGCAGGTGGTTAGAAGTGCTCGGTTCACCTCGGACTTATCGGACCTCCACTGGTGCTCTAGGCATCTCCTCCGGCGTTTCTTCTCCCGGAGCTCCTCGGTAAACCAAGGGGGCCTCCGGGATCCACTGACCCGGAGGGGCCGTAGTGGCGCAATCCGATCAAGAGACTCCAACGCCGCCGAGTGCCAGGCGGCAACCAGAGTCTCCGCCGAACTGTGGGCGAGAGTATCAGGAATGACCCCAAGCTCCGTCTGGAACCTCAATGGGTCCATAAGTCGCCTGGGGCGGAACCACCTGGTCGGTTCCTCCTCCCTACGGTGGGGGTTTGGCCTCCGGAAGTCAAGCCTCAGTAGGCAGTGGTCTGACCACGACAGGGGTATGATCTCATTACCCCTCAGACCAAGATCACACATCCACTGCTCCGAGAGGAATACGAGGTCGAGCATGTGACCCGCTGCATGGGTTGGGCCCCGAATTACCTGGGTCAAGCCCATGGCTGTCATGGAAGCCATGAACTCCTGCGCCCCATCAGAGCGTTCACCGAGCGATGGCAAATTGAAGTCCCCCAGAACTATAAGCCTGGGGAACTCAACTGCCAGCTCGGCTACTGACTCGAGGAGCGAGGGGAGGGATGCTGCAACGCAGTTGGGAGGCAGGTACGTTAGCAGCAAACCCACTTGACCCTTGAGGTCCAACTTTATCAGCAGGGACTCACACCCGACAAGCTCCGGAGCAGGGACCCTACGAGGTAACAGAGACTCCCGGATTACAATAGCCACACCGCCACCCCTTCCCTGGGCTCTCGGCTGATGAAGCACCTGAAATCCCTCTGGGCACATCTCTACAAGGGGGACTCCTCCTTCTGTGCCCAGCCAGGTTTCAGTAATACATGCCAGGTCTGCCCTCTCGTCAACAATTAAGTCCCGGACGAGGGGAGCCTTGTGAATAACAGACCTGGCATTTAGCAACAGCAGCCTGAGTAAGTTTTCCTTACTTACTCTTCCTTACTCTTCAGGCAAGAGGAGGAGGTGAGCGAGTTCTGCTGTGCAAAGTGCCGTCTGATCCTTGCGGTTTGTTTTTCTGCGAGGAGAGGGGGGCCAGCTGAGGGCAGAACTGTCTCCGTGCTGGGGAATTCCAGCTGCATTTGCAGCACAAAGTAAGCTCTCTCTTCCTCAGAACAAAGCTTGATTTATTGATTTCAAGGCGATCAGGATTGGTATGCGGGAACCCTTAACTGTTTGTTCAAATCTTAGCTTCATTTTTACAAGGCCTTCTTCCGATAACCTAGCTATTAAAGAGACACTTAAAATGGCGACGAGCTCGCTGAACTGCTTCATAACAATGTTTATCTTTTGAAACTCTTCGTAAAGCCCTACAGAGTTTTAAAACTTCAAAGGAAAGGAGTGATTTATCACCTCGTTCCACAGCTATATAACTGGCCAGCAGAGTTTCACTAATTGGTTGAAGATAAAACTTGGAATGGCCTCTAAACCAAATTTTAATTTAAAGATGCCCCCCTCGGCTCCTAGAAGCGCTGGCACATCGCCCATACCTGGCACAAAGTTGCAGCTTCCGCTCTCTACGCCCCCTATAGGTGACCCACTAATGAAAGAATTCTTTCTGAAGGAACTGAAAGAACTGACTGAGAAAATGAATTAGACTTTTAACACTCAGACAATTAAGGTGGAAGCCAAATTTAAAGATCTTAAAGAAGGGCTTAAAGAGGAGATATCCGTGGCGCATAAAGAGTTGTCTGATAAACTTGAGACCCGGGTTTCTAAAATCAGAGATGATATGTTGGGGATTGTAAATGTATTGACAGAACATGTTTCCAGAATTGAAGATAGACTAGATGATCTTAATGACGCCAATATTAATTTGACATCGAAAACAGAGGTGGTGCAACAAAAAGTTGAAAATGCTGAAAAAGAAATTATTATAATACAGTACAGACAAATGGAACTGGCATTAAGAGTAAGGGGCTTGCGTGAGGACAAGCAGGAAAACTTGAAACAGATTTTCTCAGGAGTGTTTGACAGTCTGTTGGGAAGATCAGGGGGTAATTTTGACTGGCAAATTGACAAAGTTTATCGCGTTAATTCTTGGCTGGCAAAGCAGAAGCAGCTCCCTCGGGACATTGTTATATATTTTACCACAAGAGAGATTAGAAATACGATACTACAAGAGTCCTATAAAACTAAGCTTCAAATTGGGGGTCAGGAATTGACTGTTTTGAAAGAGATACCAAGTCAAATGTTAAGATCCAGGAAAGACTATGCTTTTTTATTATTTTTTAATTATTAATAATTAATTATTTATTATTAATAATTAATAATAATTATTTTATTATTATTACTGTTATTTTAGTCGAAGAGCTTAGAAATTGCCAGATACAGTTCAGATGGGACGCACCAGTTGGCCTAGCACTCACATTTGACAGGCAAAGATACCGTCTTAACTCAGTATGGAAAGCTTGAGATTTTTACCATAATATTTTGAAGGCTGGACATCCTGCACCATCTGGACCTAGAGAAAGAGCACAAGAAGGACAAGATAGACAGCAAACCACACAACTACCAGATAAGATGGATCATCCCCCTCTCCTAGAAGCACAAGGAGCTATGGAACAAAGACCAAACTGCATGATTACCAGACGAATGGAGCAACAATCCAAAATGCAACAACCCCAACAATCACCTGCTATCGGTCAAGAAGCTACAGTAACCAGTCTAGAAGCAGTGGGAGGAGCCAGGCCAAAGGTTAAACAGTCTGTCCAGGAGGCTCTAAAAAAGCTTCAGGAAATCAAAGATGACAATTAAGCTTCTAACATGGAATATCAATGGATTGAACTCTCCACAGAAGAGAAAGAAAATATTTCACTATCTTAAACAGTTTAAGAATATAATTTGTTTGCAAGAAACTCATATCAAATCAACCGATCAAAAATATTTGATTAACCCAAGAATTGGCCAATATTTTATAGCTTCTGCTATGGAAAAGAAAAACGGTATAGTTATATACTTAAGAAAAGACATGAAAGCTGAACTAATCGAAGCAGACCCCCATGGAAGATACATCGCATTAGATCTGGTTTTAGAAGGGAAAAAGACATTGATTTTGGGAATATATGCTCCTAATCAACAAGATGGATTCTATAGAAATCTTCATGCTAAATTAGTATAGTGGGATTATAGGTCTTGTATACTACTGGGTGATTGGAACGGTGTTATAGATACCAAGAAAGACAAGAAAGTTTCTCGCCCAAACACTCAGATGCGAGCAAAGCTACCTAAATCCTTTTTCGATATGATGGATGACTTTGAATTGAGAGATATTTGGCGAGAAAGAAATGCAGAAGAACATGACTTTACCTTCTTTTCTGATAGGCATCAATCTTTTTCTAGGATTGATTTTATATTAACTACTAATGATTTGCTTTCCAGGGTGAAGAAGACTAAGATTTCGGTTAGAGTTTTCTCAGATCATAACCCAGTTTGGATGGAGTTGGGAGGGGTGGTACAGGCAAGAAGGTCTTGGAGATTGAATGAAAATTTATTCAGATATGAAAAGTATATTAATGATTGTAAAAAATTGTTAACAGAATACTTTGTTTTTAATATGAATAAGGGTGCACCTATGGAAATTGTATGGGATGCAAATAAAGCGTATATGAGAGGAGTTTTGATAAATATAAACAGGTCACATAGACATAAACATGGGGTAAAACGAACAGAATTGGAAGATGAAATTAAGAAGAAACAGCTGGCGTTAACTTTAAACCCAGGAGACACAAAGATTAAGGAAGCAATTATTATATTAAAGGCCCAATTTAACATGTTGATTTCTGATCAGGTAGCTACTAGTTTGTCATACGCAAAACACAATACCTTCTGCAATGCAAATAAACCTGGCAGATGGTTAGCATATCAGATTAGGAAAAAACGGAACTCTCGAAATATAACTAAACTGATCTATAGAGGGAAGGAGGTGTTCCAACAGGATGAGATTCAAAAGGCCTTCCGGGAATTTTTTACAGAGTTGTATAAGGGTGATAAAATTAATGGTCTAGATATAGAGAGATACTTAGATAAAGAGAAAATACCCCTAGTTAAAGAAGAGCACAGGCAAAAATTGAATCAACCAATAACTTCAGGGGAAATTCTACAGGTAATTAAGCAGTTAAAGGTAGGGAAGGCACCAGGCACAGATGGCTTGACAGCAGCTTACTATAAAAATCT
This sequence comes from Thamnophis sirtalis, assembly GCF_051295495.1. NCBI lineage: Eukaryota > Metazoa > Chordata > Lepidosauria > Squamata > Natricidae > Thamnophis > Thamnophis sirtalis. The sequence goes on along the minus strand of NW_028261383.1, from coordinate 21,654,739 downwards.
ACAGTTAGAAATGGTAGAACCTCTTAAAGAATTATTTAATAAAATTCAAACGGAAGGTAAGGTGCCTCCATCTTGGAAGACAGCTTTTATATCCCTGATACCCAAAGAAGATCAAGATATTACTCAACCAAAAAACTATAGACCTGTCTCATTACTTAATGTAGATTATAAAATTTTTACCAAAATCCTAGCAAACAGGTTAATGTTGGTTATTCAACAATTGATACACAGTGACCAAACAGGTTTTATCCAAGGGAAACAAATGAAAAGTAATGTAAGACTAATTATTAATGCATTAGAATACTTGGGAAAGAACAATCAAATTCCTGCTGCGTTCATATTTTTGGATGCTGAGAAAGCCTTTGATCAAGTTAACTGGCAATTTCTGTTGAAAACATTGCAAAAAATACAAATAGGAGAAAGTTTTTTACAATCAATCAAAGCAATATATCGACAGCAAACGGCTCAAATTATAGTCAATAGAAGTTTAACAGATTCTTTTCAAATTGGAAAAGGTACAAGACAGGGTTGTCCTTTGTCCCCACTACTGTTTATTATAACTTTGGAAGTATTGCTGAATGAAATACGGGACTTGGATGGTCTAAAAGGAATTAAGATTAAAATCTAAAATTATGACGCAGTAGCATTATCTGTAATCAGTGATTGGATTTATTTAACTAATGATAGGATACTGAATATTGAGGGACATGACTTGGTATATGGCTGGCATGCTTACCTGTTCTTTAACAAAAAAGTGGACAAAAATTTTAAAAGTCATATTTTAAGGAATGCTTTATTGCGGGTTTGGAAGAAATATCAACACAAATTAAATGACAAGATACCCATGTGGGCAATTCCTAGACATGCAATAGAAAATATGAATATAGCACAAAAGCAGGATGGAATTACTTCTTACCCTGGAAAGGGGGGTATTACAACTAAAATCCTTAGAGGTACTAAAAGAGGAGAAGGTAATTCAAACATGGTTCCAGTATGGGCAGTTACAGGCCAGGTGGAAAATAGATCAAAAAATTGGTTTTATCCAAGTTGAGGATAATCTATTTAAACAAATAAGAGATCAAAGCTTAATGCATATAAAGAGGATATACAATGTATTAGTACAGATGGATTCTGAAACAGAATTAGTTAAAGATTGTATGATAAAGTGGGCTCAAAATATTGAAGAACCAATAATGTTGGATATGTGGGAAAGAATTTGGGTAAGAAATGTGAAATTTACACAAGCCCAAAACCTGAGAGAAAATTTTTACAAGATGTTCTATATAAGGCATTTAGATCCTTAAAAAATTGGCTTCTATGTATTCGAATTTACAACCCATATGTTGGAGATGTGGTTCTCTTGATGCTACATACTTCCATATATGGTGGACTTGACAAAAGGTTAAGGCATTTTGGATAAAAATATGGTGGATTATACAAAATATTCTTTAAAAAAGGATAAAGTTTACTCCTCAGTTATTTTTGTTAGGTATAATTACTGACTGTACAGCAGTAGAGGTTAATCTGATTTTGCATTTAATAACGGCAGCAAGACTGTTGGTGGCGCAATACTGGAAGAAGGAAGATTTGCCTACAATCCAAGAATGGACATTGAAAGTCACAAATTTAGCTGAGATGGCTAAAATATCTGCATATCTTAAAGACCATTCAAATGAGAGATATAAACGAGACTGGAAAAAATGGATTGATTATATACAAAATAAATATGGGACTAAGAAATTCCAGATAACCTATGCTTAAGATTAGGAATGATTTAAATTGTTTAAAGTTAGTTTAGCAAGGAGGAGATAAGTTCAACGCAAAAATGTTATTAATTTCTTACTCTTTTTTTTCTCACTATATCTTAGACTGTGTTTGTTAAATATCTATACCGTGTACGGGTTCTGGGAAGTCGGGGGGGGGGTACGTTGTGGGGGCTCGGGGGGAAGTAAAAAAAAAATAAAAAATAATTATATTCAAAAAAACTATTTTCCTTATTACTAATTTTACATACCTTCTCCTTTTAAAGGTCTACTTATATACGAGTTCAATTGGTTCCCCCCCCCAAGCCTCTTTTTTGGCCGAAGTGTGAGAGGGATTCAGGTTTCCAGTTATCCCCGTAATACTATTATATAGTTATACATCAGTAAGCACCAATATTTTTTAGGTCTCGTGTTGTAATTTTAAATATATTTTGTTAGATTTATTTCCAAATTCCCCCTCCATTCTTTTTCTTTTTCTATCCACTGGTAACTTTTCCAACTGATATTTTTCTAATCCAGTATAATCATTTCACATTCCATCTAAAAACAACCCCAAACAAACAAAAACGGCACAAAAATGGCTCCAAAAACAGCCTGGAAATGGCCTGAAAAACTGATGGAAGCGTTTGGGATTATGAGCGCACAGAAATGAATCCCTTTGTGAGCCTCAGCTCTTCCCAAGAAGCTTCCATAGGGAGCACAGTCACTTCTCAAGAGATTCCTTACCATGGTTTGAAACTGCTGGTTGGTTGGAGAAGGCTGAAGGAGATGTGGATTCTACAGATTTGGAGTGAACAGGTGATGAACCAGACTTTGAAGTGAAGTTGGTTGTCGCTGGGAAATGGACTTGCCATATCCAACTGGAAAACTATTTGGACTGGACTGTGGTGAAAATGGATCAACAACAGAGGTTTATGATTTTTTTTTTTTAAATTTTTATTTTTATTTTTTATTACATAGACAACAATAGAAAAGGGAGAGGATGGAAAGAAGGAAAAAAAAAATGGGGGGGGAAGGGAAAACCCATCTTCACATACAATATGTCATTTAATCACAGGTGCATCCCTACTAAGTTTATACATCCCGTATCTCTCTATTGTATATTTAATAAGCACCACAATAAGCTAGGGTTTGAAAAACAAAAAACAACAAAGTGAAACAAGGGAGAGAGGAAGGAAAAAAAAAAAAAAAGAAAGAGAAAAAAAAAGGGTGGGGGAAGGGGGGGAAGGCCAAAAAGGACCAAAAAAAAAAAAAAAAAAAAAGGTCAAAAAGAGAAGGGGAAAAGAAAGGGGGGAAAAAGGGGTGGGGGGAGGGGGGAAGGACAAAAAGGACAAAAAGGTCCAAAAAGGAAGGGGGAAGAAAAAACAAAACAAAACAAAAACAGAACAACAAAAAAAAAAAAAAAACCATCATCACATGCAGCATGTCGTTTGATTACGGTTGTTTTAACATCTACATCTTCAAATAATGTTTACCATCTCAGATATTTCCTCTAATGTAACTAAAGGTCTCATTTTCCTTTTACAATATATATTCAGTTAACATTAGCATTATTTTCCCCCAAAGAGTATACTTCTATTCATTGTTAATCTTACATTTCATACCTTCAAACAGAGATCTTATTCCTTCATTGTTCAACAAGGCATCGCTGCCTATATATACCAGTTTTCATTTATTCCCCTACTAAAGTTGCCTTATCAGCAGCGAGATGTCATTATAATAAATTCTTAACCTTGTACATTATATCACCAGACCTTATATTGGTACTTCCATATATCATTGTTGAATTATTTCACAGCATAATTATATCATCATTTACTTTTTCCAATTAAGGCATAAGTATATCATTTTTCATTTCCAAAATTTTGTTCTTTTTCCCTTAGCCATTGATAAAACAAGTCCCATATCTTATAAAATTGTTCATCCTCTTGCTCTCTAATTTCAAATGTCAATTTACTCATTTCGGCACAGTCCATTATTTTTCGAATGATTTCTTCCTCTTTTGGTATTGTTTCATTTTTCCAGTTTTTTGCAAATACAATTCTGGCTGCTGTTACAACATTTACAATCAAATATTTTAAGTCTTTGTTGTAGGTTTCTGGTAAGATTCCCAATAAAAAGACCTCTGGTTTAAAGTCTATTTGTTTATGTATCATTTTCTCCAACCACATGTGGATTTTAGTCCAGTATCTTTTGGCTTCAGTGCAAGTCCACCACATGTGGTAGTATGAACCAGGTATCTGGTGACATTTCCAACACTTTTCTGATTTATTCTTAAACATTCTTGTTTAAACAGAGGTTTATGATTTTGAGGAATAAGACACAATAGTTATTTTATTGTTCTCAAACAAAATATTTAAAAAAAGTTTTATTTCTAAGAATCAAACAAAGATAATTCATCCCAGACAGATCAGAGACAATGATTATGGTAAATAAAAAGCCATTCTGGACTTTATACAAATTATATGCAAAACTAAATTGTTAATGCTATTTTAATTTTGCTGTTTATTCACGTTAACCATTTTGCCTCTCTGTGTAGTAGATTGATGAAAGTCAAATTGTTTGTAAATATAGAACTTTATAAATTTGGGGGAGGTAACTAATATTGCTCCGACATATGCATGAATACTCAAGTGGAGGGGATAGTATATGTAAATCTGTTTTTGCACGTTTTTTTTTGCTTTCTTTTTAAATGTTGTGTCTATTCTTGCTTTGCTTTTAAAGCTTTGTGGGGTTTTTTGGAGTTTTATTTATATTAATTTTCTGAATAAATTTCCCCCCCCCCCAAAATCCACAAGGAAGTTCATGTGGCTGCTCTTCACCTATCTTCTAAACTGCCTCCAAATTCATGGAAACATTGCATTATAGGCTTGGAAGGAACATCAGAGGTCTTTTGGTCCAACCTGCTCTTCAAGGCAGGACACTTAAACCATCCCTCTCAAATGGTCGTCCAGTCCACTCTTGAAAACCTCCAGTGACCCACAAAACCGGGAGGCAAACTATTCCCCTGATTAATTGCTCTGACAAAATATATGCACATATCTTCTACGTTGGGCCTCATTTTAAATAGCTTCCCCCAATTACTTCTTATCCTGCCATCTGGTGCCCTAGAGAATAAGTCAAACTGCTCTTCTTTGTGTCAGATGTATAAGTACTTGAAGATAGCTATCTGGTCCCTCTTGGTTGCTCTCCTGTGCAAATTTTCCAATGTCTCAACGTTTTTATATCATGGTGACCAGCACTCAACTATGTATTCTAAGTGTGGTATTGCGTAAAACAATTCTATATTTTCTTGTTGTCTTGACATTATTCCTCTCTTGATGCAACCTAGGACTACATTGGTTGTTATTGGCAACTGCAGCACAATGCTGGCCAAGAGGAACTTGTCCACTTATCCGGCACCCCAGGGATACATGGCCTGCCCTTTTGGAGATCTCCCAGAGGCAGACACCATTTTCATTGCACCCGCAATTCTTTAACACAGTCTACAAAGTGTTAAGGTAGCAAAACAGAACAATTTGTTCCATTCCCAGTGACCAAGAAGCAGCCACCATATTGACATAGGCAGCCATGGCAAAACGACAGCTGATTCCACAAGTTCACTGCATGGCCTACGGATGAATCCTGGGCACAGTCAAAGGAATGGCTCTTTCTATTAGGCAGTCAGACAGCCCAGAGATACATGCCCTGTCCCCTATCCCCACATGAGATTCAGAGATCTTCGAAAGGGATGGAGGAGGCTGTGAGTCAGGCCTAAGGACTGCAGGGATCCAGAAGAAGTGGAGACCCGTGGTGGGAGAAGATCTATGGAATCATGTGGGGAGCCTAAGAGGGACGACTGACCTATTGGGACCTGTGAGGAAGGGAGTGGCCTAGGAGGACCCAAGGGTGGGATTCTCCAAACTCTGAAGTAGCCACTGTTGAGCTTAACAATTTCCCCGTTCATTTGACGGCTTCATCAGGAAGAGGAAGTGGTGAGGGTAATTCAGCAAAATGATCAGCCAGTATTCAGATGACGCCAATATTCAGTGTTCTCACCTACACTCTCAATGGGAGTTCAGAAATGAAATTCAAACCTTCTCCAAACTCATCAACTTTTGCCTCATATATATTGAGTTGTATGCAATAAGGAAGGGGTGTCAAACTCAAAGACCAGGGTCAGATGTGGGCCACAGGGTGGTTAAATCCGGCCTGTGGGCTGTCGTGAAAACAGCGGACTGGTCCATGGTGCCTCTGACAGCATTTGCACTGGCAGAGGGTTGCAGGAGGCCATTGCAACTAAAAATGGAGGTTGCGGGGGACGCAGGTGACCCTCCCGACCTCCATTTTCATTGGTAGACGGTTGCAGGAGGCCACTGCAGCTGAAAATGGAACTCGGGATCCCATTTTTGTTGGCAAAGCACTCGGGCTTCCACAGGGGCCCCCAACCCAAGTGACGTTAAGATAGCTATGCCCTCCTGTCCACTTCCACCACAGCCCTCCACCTAGGTCAAACAGAACCATGATGCAGCCCTCAATAAAATCTAGTTTGACACCCCTGCGATAAGGAGTCATTTTGGCCAAAAGGAATATCCACAGACTGGCCATTTGAAAGGCGCTCCCATGTGAGTCCTCTGGTGTTTCACTAGGTTTGAATTGAAATGAAAACTTTTTGCTAAATAGGGCATTCAGGGTTTTTCATGTGACCTCCGGTGAATCACCATATTGGAATTCTGACTGAAACTTTTGCCACAAACAGGACACTCGTACGGTTTCTCCCCTGTGTGAGTTCCTCTGGTGTTTAACCAGACTGGAATTCTTGGTGAAACTTTTCCCACAGTCAGCACATTCAAAACCATTCTCTCCTGTGTGTATCATCTGGTGATTTGTGAGCTGTAATTTTGAAATGAAACCTTTTCCACAGTCAAGACATTCAAAGGGTTTCTCTCCGGTGTGAGACTTCTGATGTTTCATCAAGCTAGAATTCTGAGTGGAACCTTTGCCACTAATAGGACAGTCATACAGTTTCGCTCCTATATCAGTTCTCTGGTGACTCATGAGGTAGAATTTTGTAATGAAACATTCCCCACAATATGGACAAGGATATGATTTCTCTCCTGTGTGAGTCCTCTGGTGTTGTACCTGGCAGAAATTGGAAGTGAAACGTCCCACAAATTGGACACTCCTATGGTTTCTCTCCTGTGTGAGTTCTCTGGTGTATCAACAGGCTGGACTTGTGATTGAAACATTTCCGACAGTCAGGACATTCGAAGGGATTCTCTCCCATGTGAGTCCTCTGGTGTATCTCTAGGTGGGAATTCTGACTGAAACATTTCCCACAGTTAGGACATTTAAAGGGTTTCTCTGCTGTGTGAGTCCTCTGGTGTATCACTAGGTAGGAATTCTGACTGAAACCTTTCCGACAAACAGGACATTCAAAGGGTTTCTCTCCTGTGTGAGTCCTCTGGTGTCTCATCAGGATGGATTTGTGACTGAAACCTTTCCCACAGTCAGGACATTCAAAGGGTTTCTCTCTTGTGTGAGTCCTCTGGTGTATCATTAGGTGGGAATTCTGACTGAAACATTTCCCACACTCAGGACATTCAAAGTGTTTCTCTCCCGTGTGAGTCCTCTGGTGTCTCACCAGGTGGGAATTCTGACTATAATGTTTCCCACACTCAGGACATTCAAAGTGTTTCTCTCCCGTGTGAGTCCTCTGGTGTCTCACCAGGTGGGAATTCTGACTATAATGTTTCCCACAGTCAGGACATTCAAATGGTTTCTCTCCTGTGTGAGTCCCCTGGTGTATCACTAGCTCGGAATTCTGACTGAAACCTTTCCCACAGTCAGGACATTCAAAGGGTTTCTCTCCTGTATGAAGCAATTGGTGTACCACCAAGTGGGATTTGTGACCGAAACCTTTGCCACAAACAGGACATTCAAAGGGTTTCTCCCCTGTGTGAGTCCTCTGGTGTCTCACCAGGTTGGACTTCGTATTGAAACTTTTCCCACAGTCAGGACATTCAAAGGGTTTCTCTCCTGTGTGAGTCCTCTCGTGAATCACTAGCTGGGAATTGCTGCTGAAACTTTTCCCACACTCAGGACATTCAAAGGGTTTCTCTCCTGTGTGAAGCAATTGGTGTACCACCAAGTGGGAATTGTGACCGAAGCTTTTCCCACAAACAGGACATTCAAAGGGTTTCTCTCTTTTGTGAGTCCTCTGGTGTATCACCAGGGTGGACTTCGTACTGAAACCTTTCCCACAGTCAGGACATTCAAAGGGTTTCTCTCCTGTGTGAGTCCTCTGGTGTATCACTAGGCTGGAATTCTGACTGAAACCTTTCCCACAGACAGGACATTCAAAGGGTTTCTCTCCTGTGTGAGTCCTCTGGTGTATCACTAGGTGGGAATTGCTGCTGAAACTTTTCCCACACTCAGGACATTCAAAGGGTTTCTCTCCTGTGTGAAGCAATTGATGTACTACCAAGTGGGAATTGTGACCGAAGCTCTTCCCACAAACAGGACATTCAAAGGGTTTCTCTCTTTTGTGAGTCTTCTGGTGTATCACTAGCTCAGAATTCTGACTGAAACCTTTCCCACAGTCAGGACATTCAAACGGTTTCTCTCCTGTGTGAAGCAATTGGTGTAACACCAAGTGGGATTTCTGACCGAAACCTTTGCCACAAACAGGACATTCAAAGGGTTTCTCTCCTGTATGAGTCCTTTGGTGTCTCACCAGGTTGGACTTCTTACTGAAACCTTTCCCACAGACAGGACATTCAAAGGGTTTCTCTCCTGTGTGAGTCCTCTGGTGTTTCACTAGGTTGGAATTCTGATTGAAACCTTTCCCACAAACAGGACATTCAAAGGGTTTCTCTCCTGTGTGAGTCCTCTGGTGTTTCATCAGGATGGATTTGTGACTGAAACCTTTCCCACAGTCAGGACATTCAAAGGGTTTCTCTCCTGTGTGAGTCCTCTGGTGTATCATTAGGTGGGAATTCTGACTGAAACATTTCCCACACTCAGGACATTCAAAAGGTTTCTCTCCTGTGTGAGTCCTCTGGTGTCTGAACAGGGTGGACTTGCAACTGAAACATTTCCCACACTCAGGACATTCAAAGTGTTTCTCTCCCGTGTGAGTCCTCTTGTGTCTCACCAGGTGGGAATTCTGACTATAATGTTTCCCACAGTCAGAACATTCAAATGGTTTCTCTCCTGTGTGAGTCCACTGGTGTATCACTAGCTCGGAATTCTGACTGAAACCTTTCCCACAGTCAGGACATTCAAAGGGTTTCTCTCCTGTGTGAAGCAATTGGTGTACCACCAAGTGGGATTTGTGACCAAAACCTTTGCCACAAACAGGACATTCAAAGGGTTTCTCTCCTGTGTGAGTCCTCTGGTGTCTCACCAGGTTGGACTTCGTATTGAAACCTTTCCCACAGTCAGGACATTCAAAGGGTTTCTCTCCTGTGTGAGTCCTCTCGTGAATCACTAGCTGGGAATTGCTGCTGAAACTTTTCCCACACTCAGGACATTCAAAGGGTTTCTCTCCTCTGTGAAGCAATTGGTGTACCACCAAGTGGGAATTGTGACCGAAGCTTTTCCCACAAACAGGACATTCAAAGTGTTTCTCTCTTTTGTGAGTCTTCTGGTGTATCACCAGGTTGGACTTCGTACTGAAACCTTTCCCACAGTCAGGACATTCAAAGGGTTTCTCTCCTGTGTGAGTCCTCTGATGTATCACTAGGCTGGAATTCTGACTGAAACCTTTCCCACAGACAGGACATTCAAAGGGTTTCTCTCCTGTGTGAGTCCTCTGGTGTAACACTAGGTGGGAATTGCTGCTGAAACTTTTCCCACACTCAGGACATTCAAAGGGTTTCTCTTCTGTGTGAAGCAATTGGTGTACCATCAAGTGGGAATTGTGACTGAAACCTTTCCCACATTCAGGACATTCAAAGGGTTTCTCTCCTATGTGAGTCCTCTGGTGTCTCAACAGGATGGAATTCTTGCTGAAACCTTTCCCGCAATCAGGACACTCATATGATTTATTTGTTGTTTGCATCCTCTAACATATTACCAGGCTGGAGTTCAAACTGAAACTTTTCCCACAAACAGGATTCTCCCTGGTGTGAGTTCTCTAATGTATCACCAAGTTGCCAAGCTCACTTCATTGGGAGCACATGTAGGGCTCCTTCCCTATGTGGGTCCCTCCATGAACCAACCACAAGGAACAGTTCTGACTAAAGCTTTGGCCATATTAATATTGTTTTTCTCCAATGTGGATCATTTCGTGCACACTCAGTTGTGATTTGAAATACACATTTTGCCCATCTGTGGACCTGCAAAAGGGGATCACGTGACCCTAGAATAGGGCAATCATCATAAATGTGAGTTAGATGCCAAGAATTCAAATATAGGTCATGTGACCATGGGGCTGCAGCAATAGTCATAAGTGTGAAAAATGGTCTTAAGTCAGGTTTTTCAGAGCCACTGTCACTTCGAATAGTTACTAAATGAAGTGTTGTAAGACAAGGACTGCCTGTAATGTATCCTTGTGTTCTGCATACTCTACTTTTTCCAGTTCTAAATCTCTTCTTGATTACCTGCTGGGGAAGAAGGAGAATTTTGTGGATTTCTGAAGGAAATGGAAATGTTTTGATTTCTGGCTTGATTGATTTTCCTTTTTAACATTGTTTGTTATTCTCAGTTGTCCGGAGTTCTCTTATTGGCATCCGTTTTGCCTGTAAGATTCAAAGAAATTGTTTATAAAATGGTTGCAGAAGATGTAAAAAAGAAAACTATATACATTCAAGGTAAAAAGGAAATATTCCACAATGCTAAAATAACCTTAGATCAATTATGATTTATTTCACACATTGAAGATTACGGAGATCCAAGTTCACATTTGCATTCAACCATGAAATTCTCTGCTTGACTTGGGGCAATACAAATTCTTAGTATAGCAATTATTGGCTAGAATTGCTGTAATTAAGATGAACACAATTTATAATAGAATCATAGAGTGGGAAGGGAGCTTAAAGCTCTTCTAGTCCAACCCTCTGCTCTACCATTTCAGAAGTGGCCGTCAAATCTCTTTGCTTCCAGTGATGAAGCACCACATTTTTTTCCAATATTGTGCATACGTTATGCGAGACGCAGTTAGTACATGTATAATTCAGTGACGTGCGGTGAGGTTTATGGCTGGTGAGGCACTATGTCAGACATTGTGGCAGGGGGGGAGCCGCTTTCTTTCTATTTCCGACATAGAGGCGGGACTTTGATGTTTATATGATTTGATAGTATGGGAATATGTCGAAATGTAAAAAAAATAAAAAATAAAAAAAACAAAAAAATAATAAAAAACCCACCTCCTTCTATTCCCTTCTCTCTCCCCCCCCCCCCCCCGCCAAACACAGACATATCTGATCATTTTGCAAAGCTGTTTGTAAAGAACAGTGTAGAGCTTTTTATTCAGGGTAGATTATACAGCCCATAAAAGAACTAAAACTAAAATCGAAAACCTTTGAAGACAGGGCTATTCCCTCCCATGGTAAGAGAGAAACGGGGATGCAGCTGTCACCAGGAAGGGAATCTGGGCAGGTGAGAGGCAGATTCAGGTGATGCGTCTCAAAGCAAGCCCACCTTTAGATGCCACGGGGCTCCTCGTAGCAGGGTTCACGCCCTGGCAGGGAGCATCTGAGCCCAGATGCTCTTCCACCCCTCCAGACCCCGGGAGGCGGATCCTCCCCAGCAGCCACAGGGGAACGTGGGAACGGGGGTGGCCAACCTTCCCCAACACCAGGCGGCCTCCCCCGGGAGCAGGGCAGCACCAAATATGGGGCTGCAGGGAAGGAGGGGGTGGAATGGAGGGAGGATTTTAAGGGGGGGGGTGTCAGAGAGCCGTTCGCAGAAGCAGCAACCGAGGAGGAGGAGGAGAAGCGGCGGCGCAGCAGTTCCCACGGAGCAGAAAACCTTGCAAGGAAAGGCGGAGACTGGGAAGGGGAGGGGGCGCAACTGGGGAAACCCCACCTCGCTCTCCTTCCCTCCCCAAAGGAATCCCCCTCCCCTTCCAGCACCTGGGGATCCCCCTCGTTCTTCTTTCCCCTCCCCCACTCGCAGCGTCCTTGCCCACCTGGCAGCCCTTGAGCACCTCTCCCCGAGCGGGGATCCCCGCAGCACTTGGCGTAAGAGACATCTGGAGAGCAGAGAGGGGAAGGAAACTGGGTTCCCCCTTTTCCTGCCTCCACTCTGGGCGCAAAAGTTCTCTGCCTTTAACCCCTTCACTGAAGAGCTGCAGGGAGGGGGCGACGGGGGCGCGGCCGAGCGATGCCAAAGTTCCCCCAACCGGGGACCGCAAAAAAACCTCACCCCCTCAAGGGGAGGCCAAAAGACCCAAAATAAAGATCCAGGTTAAAAAAAAGATTAGCTAATCTGGACCTCTAAATGTAATTTAGGAATTCATAGCTATTGAAGATGAGGAAAGAAAGAGCTGCAAATGTCACTGGACTACAACACCCACCATCCTTCACCCTTAGATGCTGGGATTTGCTGAATACAATATCTAACCTTATGCACTGTGTCAAGAGGAATCTGGTAGGGTTAGTCACTTTTCACTCATCCGGTTTTGGGCTCTCCTACACTGCAGCTTGTGGGTTGGAAAGCCAGAAGTACAATAGCGACCTCTGTGGCTGAGCTTAAAAGAGTTAAAACCATCGAGTACTGTATTGCTAGAAAAGACGAAAGAAGAGAAGCACAGAGGAACTTCCTCTTCCGGAACACTAACTGAAGACGGGAGGAGAGTTTCGTGCAGAGAGGCTCTGGCGCCACTTCCAAGGCTCGAAGCATCAGTTGGCAGGTGAGTTGAGGGCAGGTGGGAGGAGAATCCGGGAGCAACTCAGGCTCTTTGGTTCCCTCCACGGCCTGGAAGCAGAGAAGCAACTAGATAGAATGTGAAAATAACAGCTGTGGGGGGGATCTTTGAGGTCATCTAGTCCAGCCCCCTGCTCCAGGAGGAGACCTTTTACATTTCAGGCACATGGCTGTCCAGTCTCTTCCTGAAAGCCTCCAGTCATGGAGCATCCACAACTTCTGCAGGCAAACCGGTTAATTGTTCTCACAGTTAGGAAACGTTTCCTTGTTTCTAGGTTGCTTCTCTGCTTGATTCAAGAGCCAAGGTGGCGCAGTGGTTAAATGCAGCACTGCAGGCTACTGCTAGATCAGCAGTTCAGCGGTTCAAATCTCACCGGCTCAGGGTTGACTCAGCCTTCCATCCTTCTGAGGTGGGTAAAATGAGGACCCAGATTGTTGGGGGCAATATGCTGACTCTCTGTAAACCGCTTAGAGAGGGCTGAAAGCCCTATGAAGCGGTATATAAGTCTACTGCTATTGCTATATTGATTCGTTTCCATCCGTTGCTTCTTGTTCTGCCTTCAGATGCTCTGGAGAAGAGGTTGAGCCCCTCTTCTTTGTGGCAGCCCCTCAGATATTGGAAGACCGCTATCATTTCACCCCTCGGCCTCCTCTTCTGTAGACTGGAAGATTTCCGATTTCAACTCTTTTGTTCTGTTATGGACCCTGTTATGTTTTCTTGACAATAATATTTGACTGATCTGCCACTGTGTCTTTTAGATTTTTTTACTTCCACTTCTATCCAACAAGCAGGATATTTCCTATTGGTGCCCCATCCGTGTATTAACTGGGTTCAACTAAAAAGGTCCTATTGAGGACCTTTTCAGATGTTCAGTTTGTATAGGTGGCCCAAGTTTACAATTTAACTTTAACTTTTAATAAATTCATATGCCGCCCAATCCCATACGACTCCGGGCTGCTTATAGAAACAAAATTAAAATAACGAGTTAAAAATAGAAAAGAGAAACAATTTTAAAACAACGCACCATGCACTCAATCTGGGTGGGGCTGGACCTCATTCATGAAGTCAACAACCCCAGGCCTGCCGGAATAGCCAGGTTTTAGTGGCTTTTCGGAAGGCCGTGAGAGTGGGAAGGGTCCGGATCTCTGCGGGTAGGTCGTTCCACAGAGTCGGAGCAGCTACAGAGAAGGCCCTCCCCCGAGGGGCGGCCTGCCAGCATTGTCCTTCCGACGGCATCCGGAGAAGGCCCAGTCTGTCAGTTCTTATCGGCTGTTGGGAGGTATGTGGCAGGAGGTGGTCTCTCAGATATCCAGGTCCTAGGCCATGTACGGCTTTAAAGGTAATGACCAGCACCTTGAAGCGTGTACGGAGACCGATCGGAAGCCAGTGCAGCTCACGGAGGATAGGTATAACATGGGTGTATCTAGGTACACCCGATATCGCTCACGCGGCTGCGTTCTGGACCAACTCTTCTATAGATGTGCATTTAGATTTTCTTGCCTAAGTGTAAGTTTCTCCCCATTGAATTGCATTTTACTGGAAAGGGCCCAGGGCTCACATGTGTCAAGATCCTTCTGTATCTTGGGCTTATCCTCTAACGCAGTGAGGGCAGACCTTTTCGGGGACGTGACCCGGAACAGAAGTTGCCAAGTGGGCATACAAGCGCCGGGAAATGAACTTCCTGTTTCTGACACACGCATGTGCACCAGCCAGCTTGTCTTCCGGTTACTGGCGTGCATGCGTGCACAACAATCAGCTGGCCATTGCACATGTGCACAATGGAAACCAGAAGACCAGCAATTCCAGTTTCCGGGACTGCCACACACGTTAAGAAAAGCTGATTGTCACAAGTGCACGTGTGCCAGAAATCCAGAAGAGGAATGGGCGATGCTGCATGTGCCAGCCGACATGTTTCCGCATTCGCGCACATGTGCTATAGGTTCGCCATCATTGCTTTAAAGCATTGGCTGTTCCCCACAACTGGATGTCACCTGCAAATTTGATGAGTTCTCTTCCAATCTCTTCATCTAAGTCATGTTTGAAGAAACTGGATATTCTAGCACTCAAGCTGCTGTCCCAAAGATGCTTTTCAAAACCCATGTTTTGCAGGAGTAGAGTTCCAAACTTTTACCACCAAGGTGTCAACAGAAATCCTGAGGACTGTGTGCTTCTCCCAAGGCTTGTCTTTCTGAGACTCTAAACAGTAGGGAGTTTCAGTTCAGTGGCAATTAGCAACCAAATAGAGGTGCCAACAGGTACAGAGATGAAAATAAGTAACAGCTGATTGAAACTTCCCTAAGCACCAAACAGGTAAATATGTTGCTGCCAATCAAACAGGAAGGAAACACTGTACCCTATGCCTTCCCCTTAATTTTCAAGATCCCTCTCCATGAAAAATCCCTTTTTAAAAAAATTATTGCAAATGCTGATAGCAGTTAAGAAAGAAGCTTTCATGAAATGCCCTCAGTTAGGTTGGCATTGTGATGTAGAGCTTTGTTGTGGTGTCCCATGTCTCCTGTGCCTAATTCCATTTTAAACTTGGGGAACATGTAAATCTGTTGATGCAAAGGGGGTATAGAAAGATATCACCCACCCTCTCCTAGAAAAATGAAATGTAGGAAATATTAAAAAGGCAAAATATGATACCTCCCTGGATGAGAAAAGGAGAAACATTCTATTGGAAAACAGCACCCACCTTTGTTAATAGCCCCAGAAAGACAAAAGACATCTCATCTGCAACACAAACGATCTTCAGCTGCAGGGTGACGGGATTTGGATCATTCAGATCCAAACAAGGACAAAGTCTTTAAGCCATAATAGGAATTGTCCAAAGCCGCTTCGTTACCACCACACAGCAAGACTCAACCCTGTTTTTTGGCCGCCTATCAGAAGATGGCAGCATCTGTGACTGAAGAGCCAACAGTACAATTGCGGTCTCTGTGACTGAGTTTAAACGAGTTAAAACTATAGAGAACTGCATTGCTAGAAATGATGGGAGCAGGCGAGAAGCACAGAGGAACTTCCTCTTCTGAAACTGTCACGGGGTGGATTTCTATTTTTTTTTAAACTAAAGGCTCTGTGAGCATGGCTAGATGGTGCACTCAGGCACACTCAGTCGTAGGCCCTCCCACCTAGCCACGCCCACAGAACTGTGAATATTTCTGTTTTCTCAACTGGAAGTCTGGCAAAGAAGCCTCGTTTTCCCACTGCCGCAGCTGCTTCTCTCTCACCACCAAACAATCCATGCCCCCCCCCAATACACACATACACACGAAGCAGGTAGACACACCCTCCCCATCTAGCTGCTTTCTGTGGCCGGGATGGTGCGTGCGTGCGGGGAGACGCCCCTCAATCATGCGCCAAAGCACAGCAAAGGCTCGCTTAGGGAGCAAAAAGAGCCTGGAAATGGCCTGAAAAACTGATGGAAGCGTTTGGGATTATGAGCGCCCAGAAATGAATTCTTTTGTGAGCCTGAACTCTTTCCAAGGAGCTCCCATGGGGAGCACAGCCACTTCTTAAAAGATTCCTCACCATGGTTTGGAAACTGCTGGTTGGTTGGAGAAGACTGAAGGAATTGTGGATTCTACAGATTTGGAGTGAACAGATTAGATGTGTGATGAACCAGACTTTGAAGTGAAGTTGGTTGTTGCTGGGAAATGGACTTGCCATATCCAACTGGAAAACTATTTGGACTTGACTGTGGTCAAGTGATTTTGAGGAATAAAACACAATAGTTGTTTTATTGTTCTCAGCCAAAATATTAAAAAAAGTTTTATTTGTAAGAATCAAACAAAGATAATTCATCCTGGACAGATCACAGACAATGATTATGGTAAATAAAAAGCCATTCTGGACTTTATACAAATTAAATGCAAAACTAAATTGTTAATGTTATTTTAATTTTGCTGTTTATTCACCTGTTAACCACTTTGCCTCTCTGTGTAGTAGATTGATGAAAGTCAAATTGTTTGTAAATATAGAACTTTATAAATTTGGGCCTGCTTCACAAGGGGAAGTGTAACTAATATTGCACCGACATACGTATGAATACTCAAGTGGAGGGGATAGTATATGTAAATCTGTTTTTGCACATTTTTTTGCTTTCTTTTTAAACGTTGTGTCTATTCTTGCTTTGCTTTTAAAGCTTTGTGGGGTTTCTTGGAGTTTTATTTTATATCAATTTTCTGAATAATTTCCCCCCCCCCAAAAAAAAATCCGCAAGGAGGTTCATGTGGCTGCTCTTTACCTATCTTCTAAACTGCCTCCAAATTCATGGAAACATTGCATTATAGGCTTGGAAGGAACCTCGGAGGTTTTCTGGTCACTGTTCCCTCTAAGGTGCGCAGCTGCGTGGCCGCGCACGTGGAAAGAAACCACCGCGCAGCAGTTTTTAACTGCCGCGCAGAGATTTCTGAAAAGCAAACGTGGGGAAGTCCTTTGCAGGTGGCTACAACTGGCCCCCTGCAAAGGACCTCCCCAGACTTGTTTTGAAGAGCACGGCTCTTCAAAGAGGGATTCCTTCCTGAGAGACCCGGTCCAGAAAATGCGGGGAGCGGCAGAGGAGACCCGGGGCTAGTTCTGCTGCGTCCGCTGGACTGTGGAGCTGGGAAGGGGGCGGGAAGAGCAGCGGGGCTGGCGGTTGCTGGCAGTGGCAGGCTGGTTCGCCTCCTCCTCCTCTAACAGCACTGCCGGATTTTCGCCCAACGCTGCGGGGGCGCCAGCGGGAGCTTTGGCGGCTTCACTCAGCCGCAGCGCTGGGCAGCAAATGTGTTGGTGCTGTTGGAGGAGGAGGAGGCGGCAGCAATAGCACCTGAGGACAGGACAAGAAGCAATGGAAACTTGTCAGAAGGAGACTCAAGCTGGAAATAAGGAGAAATCTGACAGTAAGAACAATTAAAATCAATGGAATCTTAATTCATTTGCTACAGGTTTTCAAAAGAGTGGACAGCCATTTGTCTCAGATGATATAAAGACTCCTGCCTTGGACAAGGGGCTGGACTAGAAGACCTCCAGTATCCCTTCTGATTCTATGATTTTAAAAACCACAAGCTTTTTACAGCTCGCTTGCAACTTTACCAAATTTAATTCAGCCATTTCCTTTTGTTATTAAATGGGTATTGCTAGTTCAATGCACATGCGCTCCACTTTTAAGATGCTGAAAAAATCCCCATGACCTGCAACAAAATTCATTCTTCCACTTATCTTGCCCTAACGTCTGATAGGTTCCTGAAATATAGATCTATAAAATTTAGTAAAAATCTAATTTAATACAGACTCGTAAAACAGATTGGGATAATGACATTAGTGCTCTGGGATAATAGCAGGTTTACTCTATTTGGATTTTCAGATAAAAGGTATCTTTTGTGCTAAGTTCTAACAATGTAGTTCTCTAATGTAACTATGAAACAGTCCAAATATACAATTCCCCTCAGGGAGGAATTCTGGGAGTTGAAGTCCACAAGTCTTAAAGCTGTCACGTTTGAAGACCCCTGGGGTTTTTCCCCCTAAAGGGTTAGGGGTGCAAGGGTCTTGTAACAACAGCTTTAAGACTTGCGTGCTTCAAATGCCAGACTTTCTGAGCCAACATTTTGGTTGCTAAGCAGGAGCGTTGTTAAGTGATTCTGATATTATATAACACTTTTAATTAGGCGGGTACCTTGAATAAACATAACTTTGAGTTTCAAATAATACTGATTTTGTTGCCTTAGGTGACATCTGTGAAAAAAATTCAGGTGCTCAGGCATGAAAATATGCCGCTCAAACACTATACTTTTCTGCTCACACTGAAAAAAAATTAGAGGGAACATTGTTTCTGGTCCAACCTGCTCTTCAAGGCAGGACACTTAAACTATCCCTCTCAAATGGTCATCCAGTCCATTCTTGAAAACCTCCAGTGAGTGACCTGTGAGGACGGGAACGGACTAGGAGGACCCAAGGGTAGGATTCTCCAAACTCTGAAGTAGTCACTGTTAAGCTTAACAATTTGCCCGTTCATTTGACGGCTTCATCAGGAAGAGCAAGGGGTGAGGGTAATTCAGCAAAATGATCAGCCAGTATTCAGATGAGGCCAATATTCAGTGTTCTCACCTACACTCTCAACAGGAGTTCAGAAATGAAATTCAAACTTTCTCCAAATTCATCAACTTTTGCCTTATATATATTGAGTTGTATGCAATAAGGAAGGGGTGTCAAACTCAAAGACCAGGGTCAGATGCGGGCCGCAGGGTGGTTAAATCTGGCCCACAGGGCTTTCGTGAAAACAGCGGACTGGTCCATGGTGCCTCTGCCAGCATTTGCACTGGGAGAGGGTTGCAGGAGGCCATTGCAACTAAAAATGGAGGTTGTGGGGGACTCAGGAGACCCTCCCGACCTCCATTTTCATTCATTTCATTTTCAGAGGGTTGCAGGAGGCCACTGCAGCTGAAAATGGAACTCGGGATCCCATTTTTGTTGGCAAAGCACTCGGGCTTCCACAGGGGCCCCCAACACAATTAAGATAGCCATGCCCTCCTGTCCACTTCCAAGACAGCCCTCCACCCTGGTCAAACAGAACCATGATGCAGCCCTCAATAAAATCTAGTTTGACACCCCTGCGAAAAGGAGTCATTTTGGCCAAAAGGAATATCCACAGACTGGCCATTTGAAAGGCGCTCCCATGTGAAACATGCTCCCTGGTGTTTCACTAGGTTTGAATTGAAATGAAAACTTTTCGCTAAATAGGGCATTCAGTGTTTTTCATATGACCTCTGGCGAATCACCATGTTGGAATTCTGACTGAAACTTTTGCCACAAACAGGACACTTGTACGTTTTCTTCCCTGTATGAGTCCTCTGGTGTTTAACCAGACTGGAATTCTTGGTGAAACTTTTCCCACGGTCAGCACATTCAAAAGCATTCTCTCCTGTGTGTATCATTTGGTGATTTGTGAGCTGTAATTTTGAAATGAAACCTTTTCCACAGTCATTCAAAGGGTTTCTCTCCAGTGTGAGACTTCTGATGTTTCAAAGAGCTAGAATTCTGAGTGGAACCTTTGCCACTAATAGGACATTCATACAGTTTCGCTCCTATATGAGTTCTCTGGTGACTCATGAGATAGAATTTTGTAAAGAAACATTCCACACAATATGGACAAGGAAATGATTTCTCTCCTGTGTGAGTCCTCTGGTGTTTTACCTGGCAGAAATTGGAACTGAAACTTGTCCCACAAATCGGACACTCCTACAGTTTCTCTCCTGTGTGAGTCCTCTGGTGTATCACTAAGTTGGCATTTTGACTGAAAACTTTCCCACAGTCAGGACATTCAAAGGGTTTCTCTCCTGTGTGAGTCCTCTGGTGTACCACCAGTTCGGTATTGTGACTGAAACTTTTTCCACAAACAGGACATTCAAAGGGTTTCTCTCCTGTGTGAGTCCTCTGGTGTGTCACTAGGGTGGATCTGTAACTGAAACTTTTCCCACAGTCAGGACATTCAAAGGGTTTCTCTCCCGTGTGAGTCCTCTGGTGTGTCACTAGGGTGGATCTGTTACTGAAACTTTTCCCACAGTCAGGACATTCAAAAGGTTTCTCTCCTGTGTGAGTCCTCTGATGTACCACCAGGTCAGAATTGTGACTGAAACTTTTCCCACAAACAGGACATTCAAAGGGTTTCTCTCCTGTGTGAGTCCTCTGGTGTACCACTAGGCTGGCATATCGACTGAAACCTTTCCCACAGTCAGGACATTCAAAGGGTTTCTCTCCTGTGTGAGTCCTCTGGTGTACCACCAGGTGGCAATTGTGACTGAAACGTTTTCTACAAACAGGACATTCAAAGGGTTTCTCTCCTGTGTGAGTACTCCGGTGTGCCACCAGTGAGGAATTCTGACTGAAACTTTTCCCACAATCAGAACATTCAAAGGGTTTCTCTCCCGTGTGAGTCCTCTGGTGTGTCACTAGGGTGGATCTGTTACTGAAACGTTTCCCACAGCCAGGACATTCAAAAGGTTTCTCTCCTGTGTGAGTCCTCTGGTGTACCACCAGGTGGGAATTCTGACTGAAACTTTTCCCACAGACAGGACATTCAAAGGGTTTCTCTCCCGTGTGAGTCCTCTGGTGTGTCACCAGTTCGGAATTGTGACTGAAACTTTTCCCACAGTCAGGACATGCAAAGGGTTTCTCTCCTGTGTGAGTCCTCTGGTGTACCACCAGGTGGGAACTCTGACTGAAACATTTCCCACAGTCAGGACATTCAAAGGGTTTCTCTCCCGTGTGAGTCCTCTGGTGTGTCACCAGGGTGGACTTGCAACTGAAACTTTTCCCACAATCAGGACATTCAAAAGGTTTCTCTCCTGTGTGTGTCCTCTGATGTACCACCAGGTCAGAATTGTGACTGAACCTTTTCCCACAGTGAGGACATTCAAAAGGTTTCTCTCCTATGTGAGTCCTCTGGTGTGTCTTCAGTTGAGAATTCTGACTGAAAGCTTTCCCACAGTCAGGACATTCAAAGGGTTTCTCTCCTGTGTGAGTCCTCTGGTGTATCTCTAGGTGGGAATTCTGACTGAAACCTTTCCCACAGTCAGGACATTCAAAGGGTTTCTCTCCTGTGTGAGTCCTCTGGTGTCTCAACAGGGTGGACTTGCAACTGAAACATTTTCCACAGTCAGGACATTCAAAGGGTTTCTCTCCTGTGTGAGTCCTCTGGTGTCTCACCAGGTTGGAATTCTGACTATAATGTTTCCCACAGTCAGAACATTCAAATGGTTTCTCTCCTGTGTGAGTCCTCTGGTGTATCACTAGGCCGGAATTCTCACTGAAACCTTTCCCACATTCAGGACATTCAAAGGGTTTTTCTCCTGTGTGAGTCCTCTGATGTCTCACTAGTGTGGCATTCTGACTGAAACCTTTCCCACAGTCAGGACATTCAAAGGGTTTCTTTCCTGTGTGAGTCCACTTGTGTGTCACTAGAGAGAAATTCTGACTGAAACCTTTCCCACAGTCAGGACATTCAAAGGGTTTCTTTCCTGTGTGAGTCCACTTGTGTGTCACTAGAGAGAAATTCTGACTGAAACCTTTCCCACAGTCAGGACATTCAAAGGGTTTCTCTCCTGTGTGAGTCCTTTGGTGTTCCACCAGGTGGGAATTGTGACTGAAACTTTTTCCACAAACAGGACATTCAAAGGGTTTCTCTCCTGTGTGAGTCCTCTGGTGTCTCAACAGGTGGGACTTCTGACTGAAACCTTTCCCACAGGCAGGACATTCAAAGGGTTTCTCTCCTGTGTGAACCCTCTGGTGTATCACTAGCTGGGAATTGCTGCTGAAACTTTTCCCACACTCAGTACATTCAAAGGGTTTCTCTCCTGTGTGAAGCAATTGGTGTACCACCAAGTGGGAATTGTGACCGAAACTTTCCCCATAAACAGGACATTCAAAGGGTTTCTCTCTTTTGTGAGTCCTCTTGTGTATCACCAGGTTGGACATTACTGAAAAATTTCCCAAAGTTAGGACATTCAAAGGGTTTCTCTCCTGTGTGAGTCTTCTGGTGTATCACTAGACTGGAAACCTTTCTCACAGTCAGGACATTCAAAGGGTTTCTCTTCTCTGTGAGTCCTCTGGTGTGTCACCAGGTTGGAATTGTTGCTGAAAGCTTTCCCACAGTCAGGACATTCAAAGGGTTTCTCTCCTGTGTGAGTCCTCTGGTGTATCACTAGGTCAGAATTCACTAGGTGGGAATTCTGCCTGAAACCTTTCCCGCAATCAGGACATTCATATAATTTATTTTTTGTGTGCATCCTCTAACATATTACCAGGCTGGAGTTCAGATTGAAACTTTTCTCACAATCAGGATTCTCCCTGGTGTGTTATCTAATGTATCACCCGTTGCGAAGTTCATTTCTTTTTTTGCACATGTAGTGCTCCTCCCCTATGTGGGTCCTTCCATGAACCAACCACGAGGAGCAGTTCTGACTAAAGCTTTGGCCACATTAATATTGTTTTTCTCCAATGTGGATCATTTCGTGGCCATTTAGTTATGATTTGAAATACACATTTTGCTCACAATAGCCACATCTGTGGACCTGCAAAAGGGGATCACGTGACCCTAGAACAGGGCAATCGTCATAAATGTGAGTTAGGTGCCAAGACTTCAAATATAGATCACATGACCATGGGGCTGCAGCAATAGTCATAAGTGTGAAAAATGGTCTTAAGTCAGGTTTTTCAGTGCCACTGTCACTTCGAATAGTTACTAAATGAAGTGTTGTAATTCGTGGACTACCTGTAATGTATCCTTGTGTTCTGCATACTCTATTTTTTCCAGTTCGAAATCTCTTCTTGATTACCTGCTGGGGAAGAAGGAGAATTTTGTGGGTTTCTGAAGGAAATGGAAATGTTTTGATTTCTGGCTTGATTGATTTTCCTTTTTAACGTTCCTTGTTATTCTCAGGTGTCCGGAGTTCTCCTATTGGCATCCTCTTTGCCTGTAAGATTCAAAGAAAATGTTTATAAAATGGTTGCAGAAGATGTAAAAAAGAAAACTATATACATTAAAGGTAAAAAGGAAATATTCTACAATGCTAAAATTACCTTAGATCAATTATGATTTATTTCACACATTGAAGATTACGGAGATCCAACTTCACATTTGCATTCCACCATGAAATTCTCTTGTTCACTTGGGGCAATACAAATTCTTAGTATAGCAATTATTGGCTAGAATCACTGTAATTAAGATGAATACAATATATAATAGAATCATAGAGTGGGAAGGGACCTTAAATGTCTTCTAGTCCAACTCTCTGCTCTACCAGTTCAGAAGTGGCCGTCAAATCTCTTTTTGAAAGCTTCCAGTGATGGAGCACCCACATTTTTCCCCAATATTGTGCATAAGTTACGCGGTGCAGTTAGTACATGTATAATTCAGTGATGTGCGGTGAGGTTTATGGCTGGTGAGGCACTATATCAGACATTGTGGTGGGGGGGGGGGCAAAAGCTGCTTTCTTTCTATTTTCGCCATAGAGGCGGGACGCCCTGAACAACAGCCCTGAAAATGTCAAAAAATGGCCACAAACGGCCCAAAAAACCTCCCAGAAACAGGCTGAAAAAGAGCCAAAACCCACCCCAGAAAACAGCCTGGAAAAAGCCTAGAAAACGGCCAAAAAGTCTCAAAATACAGCCCACAAAATGGCTATGAACAGCCACAAAACAGCCAAAAAAATATCCCCAAATATCACCTTAAATACAATCTGACAACAGTCTGAAAATGGCCCAAAAAATGGGCTGGTAAATGGCCCAGAAATTGTCCAAATATTGCCCAAAAGGTAGCCCCCGAAATGGCCCAAAGCCGCCTGTAAATGGCCTGAAAATGACCCCAAAACACTCTAGAAACTGCCTAAAAACAATCCCAAAACCGGCTAAAAATTGTCCACAAACATCCCATAATACAGTCCAAATTACTGCCTGAACACAGTCCAGAAAATGCCACAAAAGGGCCTGAAAAATGGCCAAAAACAGCCAAAAGAAAGCCCCCAAACAGCCCGTAAATGGCCTGAAAAATGGGCCAAAATACACCCCAGGAACTGCCTAAAAAAAAACCCCAAAACAAACAAAAACAGCACAAAAATGGAGCCTGGAAATGGCCTGAAAAACTGATGGAAGCGTTTCGGATTATGAGCGCACAGAAATGAATCCCTTTGTGAGCCTGAGCTCTTCCCAAGAAGCTTCCATAGGGAGCACAGCCACTTCTTAAAAGATTCCTCACCATGGTTTGGAAACTGTTGGTTGGTTGGGGAAGGCTGAAGGAGATGTGGATTCTACAGATTTGGAGTGAACAGATTCCATGTGTGAGGAACCAGACATTGAGGTTGGTTGTCGCTGGGAAATGGACTTGCCATATCCAACTGGAAAACTATTTGGACTGGTCTGTGGTAAAAATGGATCGACAACGGAGCTTTGAGGAATAAAACACAATACTTGTTTTATTGTTCTCAATGAAAATATTAAGAGAAAGTTTTATTTGTAAGAATCAAACAAAGATATTTCATCCCGGACAGATAACAGACAATGATTATGGTAAATAAAAAGCCATTCTGGACTTTATACAAATTAAATGCAAAACTAAATTGTTAATGTGATTTTAACTTTGCTGTTTATTCACCTGTTAACCACTTTGCCTCTCTGTGTAGTAGATTGATGAAAGTCAAATTGTTTGTAAATAGAGGTAGAACTTTATAAATTTTGGGCCTGCTTCACAAGGGGAAGTAACTAATATTGCTCCAACAACATACGTATGAATGCTCAAGTGGAGGGGATAATATATGTAAATCTGTTTTTGCACATTTTTTTGCTTTCTTTTTAAACGTTGTCTCTATTCTTGCTTTTCTTTTAAAGCTTTGTGGCTTCTTTTGGAGTTTTATTTATATTAATTTTATGAATATTTTTTCCCCAAAATTGCCACAAGAAGCAAGTTCATGTGGCTGCTCTTTACCTATCTTATAAACTGCCTCCAAATTCATGGAAACATTGCATTATAGGCTTGGAAGGGACCTTGGAGGTCTTCTGGTCCAACCTGCTCTTCAAGGCAAGTGACTTAAACCATCCCTCTCAAATGGTTGTCCAGTCTACTCTTGAAAACCTCCAGTGACCCACAAAACCGGGAGGCAAACTATTCCCCTGATTAATTGCTCTGACAAAATACATATACATATCTTCTAGGTTGGGCCTCATTTTAAATAGCTTCCCCCAATTACTTCTTATCCTGCCATCTGGTGCCCTAGAGAATAAGCCAATCTGCTCTTCTTTGGGTCAGATGCATAAGTCCTTGAAAACAGCTATCTTGTCCCTCTTGGTTGCTCTTCTGTGCACATTTTCCAGTGTCTCAACGTTTTTATATCATGGTGACCAGCACTCAACTATGTATTCTAAGTGCGATATTGCGTAAAGCAATTCTATATTTTCTTGTTGTCTTGACATTATTCCTCTCTTGATGCAACCTAGGACTACATTGGCTGTTATTGGCAACTGCAGCACAATGCTGGCCAAGAGGTACTTGTCCACTCATCATGCACCCCAGGGATACATGGCCTGCCCTTTTGAAGATCTCCCAGAGGCAGGCACCATTTTCATTGCACCCACAATTCCTTAACACAGTCAACTAAGTGTTAAGGTAGCAAAACAGAACAATTTGTCCACTCCCAGTGACCAAGAAGCAGCCACCCTATTGACACAGGCAGCTATGGCAAAATGACAGCTGCTTCCACAAGTTCACTGCATGGCCTATGGATGAATCCTGGTCAAAATAATGGTTGTTTCCATAAAGCAGTCACACAGCCCAAAGATACATGCCCTGTCCTCTTCCCCACATGAGATTCAGAGATCTTCAAAAGGTATGGAGGAGGCTGTGATGCCTGGTAGGGTGGGAGTCAGGCCTAAGGACTGCAGGGATCCAGTAGAAGTGAAGACCCAGGGGGAGCCTATGTGTGTATTATCTGGTGATTTGTGAGCTGTAATTTTGTAATGAAACCTTTTCCACAGTCAAGACATTTAAAGGGTTTCTCTCCGGTGTGAGACTTCTGGTGTTTCATCAAGCTAGAATTCTGAGTGGAACCTTTGCCACGAACAGGACGTTCATACGGTTTCGCTCCTATATGAGTTCTCTGGTGACTCATGAAGAAGAATTTTCTAATGAAACATTCCACACAATATGGACAAGGATATGATTTCTATCCTGTTTGAGTCCTCTGATGTATCAACAGGCTGTACTTGTGACTGAAACATTTCCCACAGTCAGGACATTCAAAGGGCTTCTCTCCTATGTGAGTCTTCTGATGTACTGCCAGGTCGGAATTGTTATTGAAACTTTTCCCACAGCCAGGACATTCAAAGGGTTTCCTCTCCTGTGTGAGTCCTCTGGTGTATCACTAGGTCGGAATTCTGAAAGAAACCTTTCCCACAGTCAGGACATTCAAAGGCTTTCTCTCCTGTGTGAGTCCTCTGGTGTATCACTAGGTCGGAATTCTGACTGAAACCTTTCCCACAGCCAGGACATTCAAAGGGTTTCCTCTCCTGTGTGAGTCCTCTCGTGTATCACTAGGTCGGAATTCTGACTGAAACCTTTCCCACAGTCAGGACATTCAAAGGGTTTTTCTCCTGTGTGAGTCCCCTGGTGTATCACTAGGTGGGATTTGCTGCTGAAACTTTTCCCACAGTCAGGACATTCAAAGGGTTTCTCTCCTGTGTGAAGCCGCTGGTGTACCACCAAGTGGGAATTGTGACCGAAACTTTTACCACAAACAGGACATTCAAAGGGTTTCTCTCCTGTGTGAGTCTTCTGGTGTATCACCAGGTTGGACCTCTTACTGAAACCTTTCCCACAGTCAGGACATCCAAAGGGTTTCTCTCCTGTGTGAGTCCTCTGGTGTTTCACTAGGCGGAAATTCTGACTGAAAACTTTCCCATAGTCAGGACGTTCAAAGGGTTTGTCTCCTATGTGAGTCCTCTGGTGTATCACTAGGTGGGAATTCTTGCTGAAACCTTTCCCACTGTCAGGACATTCAAAGGGTTTCTCAAAGAGCTCCCCGTGGAGATTCGAATCCTCACCACCCTCCAGGCCTTCCGCAAAGCCCTTAAAACCTGGCTGTTCCGACAGGCCTGGAGCTAATGAGCTTTTGTCCCCCCTTGAATGGTATGGTTGTTGTGTGCTTTTAAATTTTGGTATTGTTTTGTTCGTCTTTTTTATTCCTTATTTGTAGCGCCCCCCCCCCGCCATTGACATGGGTTGTGAGCCACCCTGAGTCCCCTTGGGGAAAAGGGCGGCATAGAAATATAATAAATTCAAATTCAATTCAAATTCTCTCCTGTGTGAGTCCTCTGATGTATCACTAGGTCGGAATTCTGACTGAAAACTTTTCCACAGTCAGGAGATTCAAAGGGTTTTTCCACTGTGTGAGTCCTCTGGTGTATCACTAGATGGGATTTGGTGCTGAAACTTTTCCCACAGTCAGGACATTCAAAGGGTTTCTCTCCTGTGTGAGTCCTCTGTTGTATCACCAGGTTGGACCTCTTACTGAAACCTTTCTCACAGTGAGGACATTCAAAGGATTTCTCTCCTGTGTAAGTCCTCTCGTGTGTCTTGAGGTCAGAATTCTGACTGAAAACTTTCCCACAGTCAGGACATTTAAAGGGTTTCCCTCCTGTGTGAGTCCTCTAATGTATCACTAGGTAGGAATTCTGACTGAAAGCTTTCCCACAGTCAGGACATTTAAAGGGTTTCCCTCCTGTGTGAGTCCTCTAATGTATCACTAGGTAGGAATTCTGACTGAAAGCTTTCCCACATTCAGGACATTCAAAGGGTTTCTCTCCTGTGTGAGTCCTCTGGTGTATCACTAGGTGGGAATTCTTGCTGAAACTTTTCCTACAGTCAGGACATTTAAAGGGTTTATCTCCTGTGTGAGTCCTCTGGTGTTTCACTAGACGGGAATTCTGACTGAAATCTTTCCCACAGTCAGGACATTCAAAGGGTTTTTCTCCTGTGTGAATCCTCTGGTGTATCACTAGGTGGGATTTGGTGCTGAAACATTTCCCACAGTCAGGACATTCAAAGGGTTTCTCTCCTATGTGAAGCCGCTGGTGTATCATTAGGTGGGAATTCTGACTGAAACCTTTCCCGCAATCAGGACATTCATATGATTTATTTTTTGTGTGCATCCTCTAACATATTACCAGGCTGGAGTTCAGATTGAAACTTTTCTCACAATCAGGATTCTCCCTGGTGTGTTATCTAATGTATCACCAGTTGCGAAGTTCACTTCGTTGGTTGCACATGTAGTGCTCCTTCCCTATGTGGGTCCTTCCATGAACCAACCACAAGGAGCAGTTCTGACTAAAGCTTTGGCCACATTAATATTGCTTTTCTCCAATGTGGATCATTTCATGCACACTCAGTTGTGATATGAAATACGCACTTTGCCCACAATAGCCACATCTGTGGAGCTGCAAAAGGGGATCACGTGACCCTAGAACAGGGCAATCGTCATAAATGTGAGTTAGCTGCCAAGGATTCAAATATAGATCACGTGACCATGGGGCTGCAGCAAAAGTCATAAGTGTGAAAAATGGTCATGTCAGGTTTTTCAGTGCCACTGTCACTTCGAATAGTTACTAAATGAACTGTTATAAGTCAAGGACTACCTGTAATGTATCCTTGTGTTCTGCATACTCTACTTTTTCCAGTTCTAAATCTCTTCTTGATTACCTGCTGGGGAAGAAGGAGAATTTTGTGGGTTTCTGAAGGAAATGGAAATGTTTTGATTTCTGGCTTCATTGATTTTCCTTTTTAACGTTGCTTGTTATTCTCAGTTGTCCGGAGTTGTCTTATTGGCATCCTCTTTGCCTATAAGATTCAAAGAAATTGTTTATAAAATGGTTGCAGAAGATGTAAAAAAGAAAACGATATACATTAAAGGTAAAAAGGAAATAGTCTACAATGTTAAAATAAACTTAGATTAATTATGATTTGTTTGACACATTGAAGATTACCGAGATCCAACTTCACATTTGCATTCAACCATGAAATTCTCTTGTTGACTTGGGTCAATACAAATTCTTAGTATAACAATTATTGGCTAGAATCACTGTAATTAAGATGAATACAATATATAATAGAATAATAGAGTGGGAAAGGACCTTAAAGGTCTTCTAGTCCATCCCTCTGCTCTACCATTTCAGAAGTGGCCATCAAATCTCTTTTTGAAAGCTTCCAGTGATGGGAGCACCCAAAACTTCTGAAGGCAAGCTATTCCATTGGTTGATTGCAGTAATCGTTAGGATTTTGGGGGGGGGGAGTATATTTTTATTATTTTTACATTTAAAACAATGCAGTACCGCAAAGTCGAAGTGAACATACATTCACATTATATACAGCTGATCTCAACCATTAACTATTAGCCAACTTTATACATTGTCTATCCTTCTGTCCAATCACGATATATACAGTTTGTTCCGGTCTTGTCAACTTGTCCTATACCAATCATAAAATCTGTTCCAGATACTCTGATTCCCCTTTATTTTTAAGTTCAAGAGTGAGCCTATCTGCTTCCACAAAGGCCAACATTTTTTCTGATTATATCTAGTTTAAATGGCATATTTTATTTTTCCAATATTGTGCATAAGTTATGCGCGGCATAGTTAGTACATGTATAATTCGGTGACGTGCGGTGAGGATTATGGCTGGTGAGGCACTATGGCGGACATAGCGGCGGGGCGGGCAAAAGCCGCTTTCTTTCTATGTCCGACATAGAGGAGTCTCACCTCTATGTCGAACATAGCGGCGGGGTGGGCAAAACCGCTTTCTTTCTATGTCCGACATAGAGGCGTCCCACCTCTATGTCGGACATAGCGGCGGGGCGGGCAAAAACTACTTTCTTTCTTTTGTCCAGAGGCTGCAGCCCACCTGAGCTGTCCGCCTCTGGGCAAAAGATAGTGCCAGTCCGCCAGCAGAGGCGGGTAAAAGACCCGCGTCTGCTGGCGGGCTGTCCCAACACAGAGAAAGAAAGCTGGCGGGCTGCCCTCCCTGCCTCTCCTACCCACTTCTCTCTCTTCTCAAACAAACTCTCTCTCAAATTTAGAGTGAGTTTGTTTGAGTGAAGAAACAAACACACGCACACAAACATACACAAATTACTTACAATTACTTACAAATTACATTAATTTTGAATTCCTCCATCTCCCTCCCACCCACATATCTTTTCCAGCTGTTTCACAATCACAGAGGATTTCAACTCTGCTCTTGCCTGCCATAATGAAAATGTAAAAATATAAAAGGAAAAACACAAGGGCTGCTGAGGTCAGGCTGGATTAGCTGCTGCCAGAGTCTCCAATGGATGACTCTGCTTAACTGTTTAAAAAAGCTTCTAAAAAAAACACCCTGTATAGGAGGAGGCAAGAGAACCACGTGCCTCATCTACATAAGGAATTTTTCTGCTTTTAACCCTTGGTTAACTCTGCTCGAGTGATCATCAAGTCAGACTAAATGAGGCACGTGGTTCTCCCGCCTCCTCCTGTAGAGGGCACTTTTTAAGAGGCCTTTTAAAACCATTAAGCACTAAGCAGAGTCATTCCCTGGGACTCTGGCAGCAACTACCTAAGCCTTTTTCTTTTTTCTTTTTTTTTCTTTTCATGATCACAGTGGTGAGGCTCTACCTCCTCTGTCTCCCCTGACTGCACGTCACTGGCCTAGTCTCGGTCCAAGGACCAGGGGTTGGGATCCCTGATTTAAGCTGTGGTTTATCCTTTCAAAGCACTTGGGAGAAAATGGACCACTGCCCTCCTCTTTAAAAAAGACCAATCAAAATACCATCATCCATACACCAGGCTGAAGGTAATAAGTTCTAAAGTGCTCAAAACTACATTATATTAAAATGTTTTTAGAAATCTTTAGAGAAAGGGAAAGCGAAAGTGTAGACTTAGAGAAATTCTGTGCTTTATATAGACATGAAATTTGGAGAAAAACTGAAAATGGAAAAGGGAAGGTTGCAATGGAATAACTAGGATGGTTATCACAATACAATATAAACAGAACCTTTCCAAAAGACATTTTATTCCAACAACTGAAGCTTCTTTGGAGCTCAACCAACCTGCCTCTTGTGCACATCAGTCTCTCTTTCCCAAAATGCTCTGCAGGCAGGTATTAGAGCTCCCAGGTCTGTCCCTTGACCTAACATTCTTTTATCTTTCTATATCCCTTCTTATCCTATCCCCTTCTCTGCCTCAGGCTTGCCCGACAGAAGCCTCTCCTGTCCTATCCCCTTCTCTGCCTCAAGCTTGCCCCCAAAAAGCCTCTCCTGTCCTGTCCTCTTCTCTCCCTCAGGCTTGTCCCACAGAAGCTCCTCCTATCCTCTCTATTCCCTTCACTCCCTCTGCCTTTCCCCAGGCCTCTTTCTCCATTTCCCCCTTAAGCCTCTTTTCCTACCCTCTCAGGCCTTTTCTCCCTAGCTTCCTCCCATCCTTATCTTCCCGCCTTTTTCCCTCAAGGAACTCCTCTTTTCCCCTCCCCCTCCTTTCCTCCTTTCCCCCTTCACCCCTCCTTTCCCCCTCCCCCTCTTCCAACCAAAAACCCACCTCCTTCTATTCCCTTCCCTCCCCCCCAACACAGACATATCACAGAAGCCTCTTGATCATTTTGCAAAGCTGTTTGTAAAGAACAGTCTAGAGCTTTTTCTTCAGGGTAGATTATACAGCCCATAAAAGAACTAAAAGTAAAATCGAAAACCTTTGCAGAGAGGGCTATTCCCTCCCATGGTAAGAGAGAAACGGGGATGCAGCTGTCACCAGGAAGGGAATCTCGGCAGGTGAGAGGCAGATTCAGGTGATGCGTCTCAATTCAAGCCCACCTTTAGATGCCACTGGGCTCCTCGTAGCAGGGTTCGCGCCCTGGGAGTGAGCATCTGAGCCCAGATGCTCTTCCACCCCTCCAGACCCCGGGAGGCGGATCCTCCCCAGGAGCCACAGGGGAAGGTGGGAACGGGGGTGGCCAACCTTCCCCAACATCAGGCGGCCTAACCCGGGAGCAGAGCTGCACCAAATATGGGGCTGCAGGGAAGGAGGGGGTGGAATGGAGGGAGGATTTTAAGGGGGGGGGTGAAAGAGAGCCGTTCGCAGAAGCAGCAACCGAGGAGGAGGAGGAGGAGGAGAAGCGGCGGCGCAGCAGTGCCCAAGGAGCAGAAAACCTTGCAAGGAAAGGCGGAGACTGGGAAGGGGAGGGGGCGCAACTGGGGAAACCCCACCTCGCTCTCCTTCTCTCCCCCAAGGAATCCCCCCTCCCCTTCCCGCACCTGGGGATCCCCCTCCTCCTCCTTTCCCCTCCCCCACTCGCAGCGTCCTTGCCCACCTGGCAGCCCTTGAGCACCTCTCCCCGAGCTGGGATCCCCGCAGCACTTGGCGTAAGAGACATCTGGAGATCAGAGAGGGGAAGGAAACTGGGTTCCCCCTTTTCCTGCCTCCACTCTGGGCGCAAAAGTTCTCTGCCTTTAACCCCTTCACTGAAGAGCTGCAGGGAGGGGGCGACGGCGGGGCGGCCGATCGATGCCAAAGTTCCCCCAACCGGGGACCGCAAAAAACCGTCACCCCCTCAAGGGGAGGCCAAAAGACCCAAAATAAAGATCCAGGTAAAAAAAAAGATGTGCTAATCTGGACCTCTAAATGGAAATTAGGAATTCATAGCTATTGAAGATGAGGAAAGAAAGAGCTGCAGATGTCATTGGACTACAACACCCACCATCCTTCACCCTTGGATGCTGTGATTTGCTGAATACAATATCTAACCTTATGCACTGTGTCAAGAGGAATCTGGTAGGGTTAGTCACTTTTCACTCATCCGGTTTTGGGCTCTCCTACACTGGAGCTTGTTAGGTTGGCATTGTGATGTAGAGCTTTGTTGTGGTGTCCCATGTCTCCTGTGCCTAATTCCATTTTAAACTTGGGGAACATGTAATTCTGTTGATGCAAAGGGGGTGTAGAAAGATAGCACCCACCCTCTCCTAGAAAAATGAAATCTAGGAAATATTAAAAAGGCAGAATATTATCTAACCTTATGCACTGTGTCAAGAGGAATCTGGTAGGTCGACGGCATCCGGAGAAGGCCCAGCCTGTGAGTTCTTATCGGCTGTTGCGACGTATGTGGCAGGAGGCGGTCTCTCAGATATCCAGGTCCTAGTCACTTTTCACTCATCCGGTTTTGGGCTCTCCTACACTGGAGCTTGTGGGTTGGAAAGCCAGAAGTACAACAGCGACCTCTGTGGCTGAGCTTAAAAGAGTTAAAACCATCGAGTACTGTATTGCTAGAAAGGACCAAAGAAGAGAAGCACAGAGGAACTTCCTCTTCGGGAACACTAACTGAAGACGGGAGGAGAGTTTCGTGCAGAGAGGCTCTGGCGCCACTTCAAGGCTCGAAGCATCAGTTGGCAGGTGAGTTGAGGGCAGGTGGGAGGAGAATCCGGGAGCAACTCAGGCTCTTTGGTTCCCTCCACGGCCTGGAAGCAGAGAAGCAACTAGATAGAATGTGAAAATAACAGCTGTGGGGGGGATCTTTGAGGTCATCTAGTCCAGCCCCCCTGCTCCAGCAGGAGACCTTTTACATTTCAGGCACATGGCTGTCCAGTCTCTTCCTGAAAGCCTCCAGTGATGGAGCATCCACAACTTCTGCAGGGAAACCGGTTAATTGTTCTCACAGTCAGGAAACGTCTCCTTGTTTCTAGGTTGCTTCTCTGCTTGATTCGTTTCCATCCATTGCTTCTTGTTCTGCCTTCAGGTGCTCTGGAGAAGAGGTTGAGCCCCTCTTCTTTGTGGCAGCCCCTCAGATATTGGAAGACAGCTATCATTTCACCCCTCGGCCTCCTCTTCTGTAGACTGGAAGATTTCCAACTTCAACTCTTTTGTTCTGTTATGGACCCTGTTATGTTTTCTTGGCAATAATATTGGACTGATCTGCCATTGTGTCTTTTGGATTTTTTTTACTTCCACGTCTAGCCAACAAGCAGGATATTTTCTATTGGTGCCCCATCCATGTATTAACTGGGTTCAACTAAAAAGGTCCTATTGAGGATCTTTTCAGATGTTCAGTTTGTATAGGTGGCCCAAGCTTACAATTTAACTTTGACTTTTAATAAATTTATATGCCGCCCAATCCCGTACGACTCCGGGCGTCTTACAGAAACAAAATTAAAATAACGAGTTAAAAATAGAAAAGAGAAACAATTTTAAAACAACGCACCATGCACTCAATCTGGGTGGGGCTGGACCTCATTCATGAAGTCAACAACCCCAGGCCTGCCGGAATAGCCAGGTTTTAGTGGCTTTTCGGAAGGCCGAGAGAGTGGGAAGGGTCCGGATCTCTGCGGGTAGGTCGTTCCACAGAGTCGGAGCAGCTACAGAGAAGGCCTCCCCCGAGGGGCCACCTGCCAGCATTGTCCTGTCGACGGCATCCGGAGAAGGCCCAGTCTGTCAGTTCTTATCGGCTGTTGGGAGGTATGTGGCAGGAGGTGGTCTCTCAGATATCCAGGTCCTAGGCCATGTACGGCTTTAAAGGTAATGACCAGCACCTTGAAGTGTGTACGGAGACCGATCGGAAGCCAGTGCAGCTCGCGGAGGATAGGTATAACATGGGTGTATCTAGGTACACCCGATATCGCTCACGCGGCTGCGTTCTGGACCAACTCTTCTATAGATGTGCATTTAGATTTTCTTGCCTAAGTGTAAGTTTCTCCCCATTGAATTGCATTTTACTGGAAAGGGCCCGGGGCTCACATGTGTCAAGATCCTTCTGTATCTTGGGCTTATCCTCTAAAGCAGTGAGGGCAGACCTTTTCGGGAACGTGACCCGGAACAGAAGCTGCCAAGTGGGCATACAAGTGCCGGGAAATGAACTTCCTGTTTCTGACACACGCATGTGCACCAGCCAGCTTGTCTTCCGGTTACTGGCGTGCATGCGTGCACAACAATCAGCTGGCCATTGCACATGTGCACAATGGAAACCAGAAGACCAGCAATTCCAGTTTCCGGGACTGCCACACACGTTAAGAAAATCTGATTGTCACAAGTGCACGTGTGCCAGAAATCCAGAAGAGGAATGGGCGATGCTGCATGTGCCAGCCGACATGTTTCCGCATTCGCGCACATGTGCTATAGGTTCGCCATCATTGCTTTAAAGCATTGGCTGTTCCCCACAACTGGATGTCACCTGCAAATTTGATGAGTTCTCTTCCAATCTCTTCATCTAAGTCATGTTTGAGCAAACTGGATATTCTAGCACTCAAGCTGCTGTCCCAAAGATGCTTTTCAAAACCCACGTTTTGCAGGAGTAGAGTTCCAAAATTTTACCAACAAGGTGTCAACAGAAATCCTGAGGACTGTGTGCTTCTCCCAAGACTTGTATTTCTGAGACTCTAAACAGTAGGGAGTTTCAGTTCAGTGGCAATTAGCAACCAAATAGAGGTGCCAACAGGTACAGAGATGAAAATAAGTAACAGCTGATTGAAACTTCCCTTAGCACCAAACAGGTAAATATGTTGCTGCCAATCAAACAGGAAGGAAACACTGTACCCTATGCCTTCCCCTTAATTTTCAAGATCCCTCTCCATGAAAAATCCCTTTTTTTAAAAATTATTGCAAATGCTGGTAGCAGTTAAGAAAGAAGCTTTCATGAAATGCCCTCAGTTAGGTTGGCATTGTGATGTAGAGCTTTGTTGTGGTGTCCCATGTCTCCTGTGCCTAATTCCATTTTAAACTTGGGGAACATGTAATTCTGTTGATGCAAAGGGGGTGTAGAAAGATAGCCCCCACCCTCTCCTAGAAAAATGAAATGTAGGAAATATTAAAAAGGCAGAAAATGATACCTCCCTGGATGAGAAAAGGAGAAACATGCTCTTGGAAAGCAGCCCCCACCTTTGTTAATAGCCCCAGAAAGACAAAAGACATCTCATCTGCAACACAAACGATCTTCAGCTGCAGGGTGACGGGATTAGCCCTCCTCATTCAGATCCAAACAAGGACAAAGTATTTAAGCCATAATAGGAATTGTCCAAAGCCCCTTAGTTACCAACACACAGCAAGACTCAACCCTGTTTTTTGGCCGCCTATCAGAAGATGGCAGCATCTGTGACTGAAGAGCCAACAGTACAATTGCGGTCTCTGTGGCTGAGTTTAAACCAGTTAAAACTATCGAGAACTGCATTGCTAGAAAGGATGGGAGCAGGCGAGAAGCACAGAGGAACTTCCTCTTCTGAAACTGTCACGCGGTGGATTTCAATTTTTTTTAAACTAAAGACTCTGTGGGTGTGGCTAGATGAGGGGCCTCACGCACAGTCAGTCTTAGGCCCTCCCACCTAGCCAAGCTCACAGAACCGGCGAATATCTCTGTTTTCTCAACTGGAAGGCTGGCGAAGGAGCCTCGTTTTCCCACTGCCGCAGCTGCTTCTCTCTCAGCGCCGAACAATCCATGCCCCCCCCCAATACACATACACACAGAAAGCAGGTAGACACCCCCTCCCAATCTAGCTGCTTTGTGTGGCCGGGACGGTGCGTGCGTGCGTGGAGATGCCCCTCAATCATGCGCCAAAGCACAGCAAAGGCTCGTTTAGGAAGCAAAAAGAGCCTGGAAATGGCCTGAAAAACTGATGGAAGCGTTTGGGATTATGAGCGCCCAGAAATGAATCCCTTTGTGAGCCTGAGCTCTTCCCAAGAAGCTTCCATAGGGAGCACAGACAATTCTTAAAAGATTCCTCGCCATGGTTTGGAAACTGCTGGTTGGTTGGAGAAGGCTGAAGGAGATGTGGATTCTACAGATTTGGAGTGAACAGATTAGATGTGTGATGAACGGACTTTGAAGGGAAGTTGGTTGTCGCTGGACTTGCCATATCCAACTGGAAAACTATTTGGGCTGGACTATGGTGAAAATGAAGAGGCAACAGAGCCGAGGTGGCGCAGTGGTTAGAATGCAGCACTGCAGGCTACTTCAGCTGACTGCAGTTCTGCAGTTCGGTTATTCAAATCTCACCGGCTCAAGGTTGACTCAGCCTTCCATCCTTCCGAGGTGGGTAAAATGAGGACCCGGATTGTTGTTGGGGGCAATATGCTGACTCTGTAAACCGCTTAGAGAGGACTGAAAGCCCTATGAAGCGGTATATAAGCCTAACTGCTATTGCTAACTGCTATTTATGATTTTGTGGAATAAATTACAATACTTGTTTTATTGTTCTCAACCAAAATATTAAGAAAAAGTTTTATTTGTAAGAATCAAACAAAGATATTTTATCCCGGACAGATCAGAGACAATGATTATGGTGATTTATGATAAATAAAATCCATTCTAGACTTTATACAAATTAAAACAAAACTAGATTGTTAATGCTTTGATGTTTTAACTTTGCTGTCGGTTCACTTGTTTGCTACTTTTTAAATTTTGGGCCTGCTTTACAAGGAGAGAAAACTAATATTATTCTAATATATTTATTTATACTCAACTGGGGGGGGGGATAAATTATATGTAAATCTGTTTTTGTCTTCTTGAGCCACATTTTCCCTTCTCTTTAAATGTTGTGTCTCTCCTTGTTTTGTTTTTAAAAATTTCTTTCTTTTTTGGGAGTTTGTAATTTAAATTAATTTTCTGAATAATTTTTTGGGCCAAAAAAAGTTTTTTTCTTTTTCTTTTTTAACATACATATAATCCAAGGTATACTATTACATATTAACAAACATTGAAAAAAAAATCAGTGATATATCGATTTATCTTGCAATCAAGCCCCATCAATTTTATTTGCTCTTCTGCTTTCCATACACCATATTATAGTCTATTTCATCTTCAACCCTTTCTCCTCTCTCCTCCTCCCTATCTCCTTTCTTCCCTTGATCTCTCTCTTCTCTACTTCCGCTTGCTCTCTTCCTCTGTCCTCTTTCCACACCTTCCTTCTCGCCTTCCTCCCTTCTGCTTCCCTCTCTCCTGTCTCCTCTCTCTCGCTTTCCCTCTCTTTTTCTCCCTTCCAGTCTCTATTTTGCATGGTGTATTTCAGCTTTTCAGCAAACCCCATTCACCATCAATGGCATTAATAATTGGGACTTCCGGGGAGGGGCTTACTGATGGAAGCAGCTTAATATAGCTGCTCCCGAATTCCTGGTCGCGTTATCTGTCGGGCGATCATCTATCGGACGTCTGGCAGTTTGTTTACCTTACTCTTCAGGCAAGAGGAGGAGGTGAGCGAGTTCTGCTGTGCAAAGTGCCGTCTGATCCTTGCAGTTTGTTTTTCTGCGAGGAGAGGGGGGCCAGCTGAGGGCAGAACTGTCTCCGTGCTGGGGAATTCCAGCTGCATTTGCAGCACAAAGTAAGCTCTCTCTTCCTCAGAACAAAGCTTGATTTATTGATTTCAAGGCGATCAGGATTGGTATGCGGGAACCCTTAACTGTTTGTTCAAATCTTAGCTTCATTTTTACAAGACCTTTTTCCGATAACCTAGCTATTAAAGAGACACTTAAAATGGCGACGAGCTCGCTGAACTGCTTCGTAACAATGTTTATCTTTTGAAACTCTTCGTAAAGCCCTACAGAGTTTTAAAACTTCAAAGGAAAGGAGTGATTTATCACCTCGTTCCACAGCTATATAACTGGCCAGCAGAGTTTCACTAATTGGTTGAAGATAAAACTTGGAATGGCCTCTAAACCAAATTTTAATTTAAAGATGCCCCCCTCGGCTCCTAGAAGCGCTGGCACAAAGTTGCAGCCTCCGCTCTCTACGCCCCCTATAGGTGACCCACTAATGAAAGAATTCTTTCTGAAGGAACTGAAAGAACTGACTGAGAAAATGAATTAGACTTTTAACACTCAGACAATTAAGGTGGAAGCCAAATTTAAAGATCTTAAAGAAGGGCTTAAAGAGGAGATATCCGTGGCGCATAAGGAGTTGTCTTGAGACCCGGGTTTCTAAAATCAGAGATGATATGTTGGGGATTGTAAATGTATTGACAGAACATGTTTCCGGAATTGAAGATAGACTAGATGATCTTAATGACGCCAATATTAATTTGACATCGAAAACAGAGGTGGTGCAACAAAAAGTTGAAAATGCTGAAAAAGAAATTATTATAATACAGTACAGACAAATGGAACTGGCATTAAGAGTAAGGGGCTTGCGTGAGGACAAGCAGGAAAACTTGAAACAGATTTTCTCAGGAGCGTTTGACAGTCTGTTGGGAAGACCAGGGGGTAATTTTGACTGGCAAATTGACAAAGTTTATCGCGTTAATTCTTGGCTGGCAAAGCAGAAGCAGCTCCCTCGGGACATTGTTATATATTTTACCACAAGAGAGATTAGAAATACGATACTACAAGAGTCCTATAAAACTAAGCTTCAAATTGGGGGTCAGGAATTGACTGTTTTGAAAGAGATACCAAGTCAAATGTTAAGAGCCAGGAAAGACTATGCTTTTTTATTATTTTTTAATTATTAATAATTAATTATTTATTATTAATAATAATAATTATTTTATTATTATTATTATTACTGTTATTTTAGTTGAAGAGCTTAGAAATTGCCAGATACAGTTCAGATGGGACGCACCATTTGGCCTAGCACTCACATTTGACAGGCAAAGATACCGTCTTAACTCAGTATGGAAAGCTCGAGATT
Source organism: Thamnophis sirtalis (assembly GCF_051295495.1). Lineage (NCBI taxonomy): Eukaryota > Metazoa > Chordata > Lepidosauria > Squamata > Natricidae > Thamnophis > Thamnophis sirtalis. The sequence continues at coordinate 21,614,985 of NW_028261383.1, read as the reverse complement.
TTTACCATAATATTTTGAAGGCTGGACATCCTGCACCATCTGGACCTAGAGAAAGAGCACAAGAAGGACAAGATAGACAGCAAACCACACAACTACCAGATAAGATGGATCATCCCCCTCTCCTAGAAGCACAAGGAGCTATGGAACAAAGACCAAACTGCATGATTACCAGACGAATGGAGCAACAATCCAAAATGCAACAACCCCAACAATCACCTGCTATCGGTCAAGAAGCTACAGTAACCAGTCTAGAAGCAGTGGGAGGAGCCAGGCCAAAGGTTAAACAGTCTGTCCAGGAGGCTCTAAAAAAGCTTCAGGAAACCAAAGATGACAATTAAGCTTCTAACATGGAATGTCAATGGATTGAACTCTCCACAGAAGAGAAAGAAAATATTTCACTATCTTAAACAGTTTAAGAATATAATTTGTTTGCAAGAAACTCATATCAAATCAACCGATCAAAAATATTTGATTAACCCAAGAATTGGCCAATATTTTATAGCTTCTGCTATGGAAAAGAAAAACGGTATAGTTATATACTTAAGAAAAGACATGAAAGCTGAACTAATCGAAGCAGACCCCCATGGAAGATACATCGCATTAGATCTGGTTTTAGAAGGGAAAAAGACATTGATTTTGGGAATATATGCTCCTAATCAACAAGATGGATTCTATAGAAATCTTCATGCTAAATTAGTATAGTGGGATTATAGGTCTTGTATACTACTGGGTGATTGGAACGGTGTTATAGATACCAAGAAAGACAAGAAAGTTTCTCGCCCAAACACTCAGATGCGAGCAAAGCTACCTAAATCCTTTTTCGATATGATGGATGACTTTGAATTGAGAGATATTTGGCGAGAAAGAAATGCAGAAGAACATGACTTTACCTTCTTTTCTGATAGGCATCAAACTTTTTCTAGGATTGATTTTATATTAACTACTAATGATTTGCTTTCCAGGGTGAAGAAGACAAAGATTTCGGTTAGAGTTTTCTCAGATCATAACCCAGTTTGGATGGAGTTGGGAGGGGTGGTACAGGCAAGAAGGTCTTGGAGATTGAATGAAAATTTATTCAGATATGAAAAGTATATTAATGATTGTAAAAAATTGTTAACAGAATACTTTGTTTTTAATATGAATAAGGGTGCACCTATGGAAATTGTATGGGATGCAAATAAAGCGTATATGAGAGGAGTTTTGATAAATATAAATAGATCACATAGACATAAACATGGGGTAAAACGAACAGAATTGGAAGATGAAATTAAGAAGAAACAGCTGGCGTTAACTTTAAACCCAGGAGACACAAAGATTAAGGAAGCAATTATTATATTAAAGGCCCAATTTAACATGTTGATTTCTGATCAGGTAGCTACTAGTTTGTCATACGCAAAACACAATACCTTCTGCAATGCAAATAAACCTGGCAGATGGTTAGCATATCAGATTAGGAAAAAACGGAACTCTCGAAATATAACTAAACTGATCTATAGAGGGAAGGAGGTGTTCCAACAGGATGAGATTCAAAAGGCCTTCCGGGAATTTTTTACAGAGTTGTATAAGGGTGATAAAATTAATGGTCTAGATATAGAGAGATACTTAGATAAAGAGAAAATACCCCTAGTTAAAGAAGAGCACAGGCAAAAATTGAATCAACCAATAACTTCGGGGGAAATTCTACAGGTAATTAAGCAGTTAAAGGCAGGGAAGGCACCAGGCACAGATGGCTTGACAGCAGCTTACTATAAAAATCTACAGTTAGAAATGGTAGAACCTCTTAAAGAATTATTTAATAAAATTCAAACGGAAGGTAAGGTGCCTCCATCTTGGAAGACAGCTTTTATATCCCTGATACCCAAAGAAGATCAAGATATTACTCAACCAAAAAACTATAGACCTATCTCATTACTTAATGTAGATTATAAAATTTTTACCAAAATCCTAGCAAACAGGTTAATGTTGGTTATTCAACAATTGATACACAGTGACCAAACAGGTTTTATTCAAGGGAGACCAATGAAAAGTAATGTAAGACTAATTATTAATGCATTAGAATACTTGGGAAAGAACAATCAAATTCCTGCTGTGTTCATATTTTTGGATGCTGAGAAAGCCTTTGATCAAGTTAACTGGCAATTCCTGTTGAAAACATTGCAAAAAATATAAATAGGAGAAAGTTTTTTACAATCAATCAAAGCAATATATCGACAGCAAACGGCTCAAATCATAGTCAATAGAAGTTTAACAGATTCTTTTCAAATTGGAAAAGGTACAAGACAGGGTTGTCCTTTGTCCCCACTACTGTTTATTATAACTTTGGAAGTATTGCTGAATGAAATACGGGACTTGGACGGTCTAAAAGGAATTAAGATTAGGCAGCAAGAATACAGAGTGCATGCTTTTGCAGATGATTTGGTTATAATATTGGATCAACTGCAGGAATCTAGTATGATCTTAATGAATACGATTAATCAATATGGTCAAGTGTCTGGTTTTAAAATAAATTTAGGGAAAACCAAAATACTAGCTATAAATATGAATACTGAACAAAAGGAAGAACTAGGAGGAATGTTAGGATGTGAAATAGTCAAAAAGGTCAAATATCTCGGAGTTAATATCTTAAGCTCAAATGGGAAATTATATAAGTATAATTATGAACCACTTTGGCATAGTATACAGTTAGAGATGAAAAAATGGGATAAGTTGCAGTTATCTTTGTTGGGAAGAATAGTGGCAGTGAAAATGAATATCTTACCCAAATTTTTATTTCTTTTCCAAATGTTACCTATACTTAAAAAAGATGCCAATCTCTTAGAATGGCAGAAGGGTATTAATAAATTTGTAAGGGCAGGGAAGAAGCCGAGAGTAAAGTTAAAAATAATGCAAGATATACGTGAGAGGGGAGGTTTGAAATTACCCAATCTAAAATTATGACGCAGTAGCATTATCTGTAATCAGTGATTGGATTGATTTAACTAATGATAGGATACTGAATATTGAGGGACATGACTTGGTATATGGCTGGCATGCTTACCTGTTATTTAACAAAAAAGTGGACAAAAATTTTAAAAGTCATATTTTAAGGAATGCTTTATTGCGGGTTTGGAAGAAATATCAACACAAATTAAATGACAAGATACCCATGTGGGCAATTCCTAGACATGCAATAGAAAATATGAATATAGCACAAAAACAGGATGGAATTACTTACAGACAGCTTCTTACCCTGGAAAGGGGGGTATTACAACTAAAATCCTTAGAGGTACTAAAAGAGGAGAAGGTAATTCAAACATGGTTCCAGTATGGGCAGTTACAGGCCAGGTGGAAAATAGATCAAAAATTGGCTTTATCCAAGTTGAGGATAATCTATTTAAACAAATAAGAGATCAAAGCTTAATGCATATAAAGAGGATATACAATGTATTAGTACAGATGGATTCTGAAACAGAATTAGTTAAAGATTGTATGATAAAGTGGGCTCAAAATATTGAAGAACCAATAATGTTGGATATGTGGGAAAGAATTTGGGTAAGAAATGTGAAATTTACACAAGCCCAAAACCTGAGAGAAAATTTTTACAAGATGTTCTATATATGGCATTTAGATCCTAAAAAATTGGCTTCTATGTATTCGAATTTACAACCCATATGTTGGAGATGTGGTTCTCTTGATGCTACATACTTCCATATATGGTGGACTTGACAAAAGGTTAAGGCATTTTGGATAAAAATATGGTGGATTATACAAAATATTCTTTAAAAAAGGATAAAGTTTACTCCTCAGTTATTTTTGTTAGGTATAATTACTGACTGTACAGCAGTAGAGGTTAATCTGATTTTGCATTTAATAACGGCAGCAAGACTGTTGGTGGCGCAATACTGGAAGAAGGAAGATTTGCCTACAATCCAAGAATGGACATTGAAAGTCACAAATTTAGCTGAGATGGCTAAAATATCTGCATATCTTAAAGACCATTCAAATGAGAGATATAAACGAGACTGGAAAAAATGGATTGATTATATACAAAATAAATATGGGACTAAGAAATTCCAGATAACCTATGCTTAAGATTAGGAATGATTTAAATTGTTTAAAGTTAGTTTAGCAAGGAGGAGCTAAGTTCAACGCAAAAATGTTATTAATTTCTTACTCTTTTTTTTCCTCACTATATCTTAGACTGTGTTTGTTAAATATCTACACCGTGTACGGGTTCTGGGAAGTCGGGGGGGGGTAGGTTGTGGGGGCTCGGGGGGAAGTAAAAAAAAATATAATAATAATTATATTCAAAAAAACTATTTTCCTTATTACTAATTTTACATACCTTCTCCTTTTAAAGGTCTACTTATATACGAGTTCAATTGGTTCCCCCCCCCCCCCCCAAGCCTCTTTTTTGGCCAAAGTGTGAGAGGGATTCAGGTTTCCAGTTATCCCCGTAATACTATTATATAGTTATACATCAGTAAGCACCAATATTTTTTAGGTCTCGTGTTGTAATTTTAAATATATTTTGTTAGACTTATTTCCAAATTCCCCCTCCATTCTTTTTCTTTTTCTATCCACTGGTAACTTTTCCAACTGATATTTTTCTAATCCAGTATAATCATTTCACATTCCATCTAAAAACAACCCAAAACAAACAAAAACAGCACAAAAATGGCTCCAAAAACAGCCTGGAAATGGCCTGAAAAACTGATGGAAGCGTTTGGGATTATGAGCGCACAGAAATGAATCCCTTGGTGAGCCTGAGCTCTTCCCAAGAAGCTTCCATAGGGAGCACAGTCACTTCTCAAGAGATTCTTCACCATGGTTTGGAAACATGCTGGTTGGTTGGAGAAGGCTGAAGGAATTGCGGATTCTACAGATTTGGAGTGAACAGATTAGATGTGTGATGAACCGGACTTTGAAGTGATGTTGGTTGTCGCTGGGAAATGGACTTGCCATATCCAACTGGAAAACTATTTGGACTGGACTGTGGTGAAAATGGATCAACAACAGAGGTTTATGATTTTGAGGAATAAGACACAATAGTTATTTTATTGTTCTCAAACAAAATATTAAAAAAAAGTTTTATTTCTAAGAATCAAACAAAGATAATTCATCCCAGACAGATCAGAGACAATGATTATGGTAAATAAAAAGCCATTCTGGACTTTATACAAATTAAATGCAAAACTAAATTGTTAATGCTATTTTAATTTTGCTGTTTATTCACCTGTTAACCATTTTGCCTCTCTGTGTAGTAGATTGATGAAAGTCAAATTGTTTGTAAATATAGAACTTTATAAATTTGGGGGAGGTAACTAATATTGCTCCGACATATGCATGAATACTCAAGTGGAGGGGATAGTATATGTAAATCTGTTTTTGCACTTTTTTTTTTGCTTTCTTTTTAAATGTTGTGTCTATTCTTGCTTTGCTTTTAAAGCTTTGTGGGATTTTTTGGAGTTTTATTTATATTAATTTTTGAATAAATTTTTCCCCCCCAAAATCCACAAGGAAGTTCATGTGGCTGCTCTTCACCTATCTTCTAAACTGCCTCCAAATTCATGGAAACATTGCATTATAGGCTTGGAAGGAACCTCAGAGGTCTTCTGGTCCAACCTGCTCTTCAAGGCAGGACACTTAAACCATCCCTCTCAAATGGTCGTCCAGTCCACTCTTGAAAACCTCCAGTGACCCACAAAACCGGGAGGCAAACTATTCCCCTGATTAATTGCTCTGACAAAATATATGCACATATCTTCTACGTTGGGCCTCATTTTAAATAGCTTCCCCCAATTACTTCTTATCCTGCCATCTGGTGCCCTAGAGAATAAGTCAAACTGCTCTTCTTTGTGTCAGATGCATAAGTACTTGAAGATAGCTATCTGGTCCCTCTTGGTTGCTCTCCTGTGCAAATTTTCCAATGTCTCAACGTTTTTATATCATGGTGACCAGCACTCAACTATGTATTCTAAGTGTGGTATTGCGTAAAACAATTCTATATTTTCTTGTTGTCTTGACATTATTCCTCTCTTGATGCAACCTAGGACTGCATTGGTTGTTATTGGCAACTGCAGCACAATGCTGGCCAAGAGGAACTTGTCCACTTATCCGGCACCCCAGGGATACATGGCCTGCCCTTTTGGAGATCTCCCAGAGGCAGACACCATTTTCATTGCACCCACAATTCTTTAACACAGTCTACAAAGTGTTAAGGTAGCAAAACAGAACAATTTGTTCCATTCCCAGTGACCAAGAAGCAGCCACCATATTGACATAGGCAGCCATGGCAAAACGACAGCTGATTCCACAAGTTCACTGCATGGCCTACGGATGAATCCCGGGCACAGTCAAAGGAATGGCTCTTTCTATTAGGCAGTCAGACAGCCCAGAGATACATGCCCTGTCCCCTGTCCCCACATGAGATTCAGAGATCTTCGAAAGGAATGGAGGAGGCTGTGAGTCAGGCCTAAGGACTGCAGGGATCCAGAAGAAGTGGAGACCCGTGGTGGGAGAAGATCTATGGAACCATGTGGGGAGCCTAAGGGGGACGACTGACCTATTGGGACCTGTGAGGAAGGGAGTGGCCTAGGAGGACCCAAAGGTGGGATTCTCCAAACTCTGAAGTAGCCACTGTTGAGCTTAACAATTTCCCCATTCATTTGACGGCTTCATCAGGAAGAGGAAGCGGTGAGGGTAATTCAACAAAATGATCAGCCAGTATTCAGATGACGCCAATATTCAGTGTTCTCACCTACACTCTCAATGGGAGTTCAGAAATGAAATTCAAACCTTCTCCAAACTCATCAACTTTTGCCTCATATATATTGAGTTGTATGCAATAAGGAAGGGGTGTCAAACTCAAAGACCAGGGTCAGATGTGGGCCACAGGGTGGTTAAATCCGGCCTGTGGGCTGTCGTGAAAACAGCGGACTGGTCCATGGTGCCTCTGCCAGCATTTGCACTGGCAGAGGGTTGCAGGAGGCCATTGCAACTAAAAATGGAGGTTGCGGGGGACGCAGGTGACCCTCCCGACCTCCATTTTCATTGGTAGACGGTTGCAGGAGGCCACTGCAGCTGAAAATGGAACTCGGGATCCCATTTTTGTTGGCAAAGCACTCGGGCTTCCACAGGGGCCCCCAACCCAAGTGACGTTAAGATAGTTATGCCCCCCTGTCCACTTCCACCACAGCCCTCCACCTAGGTCAAACAGAACCATGATGCAGCCCTCAATAAAATCTAGTTTGACACCCCTGCGATAAGGAGTCATTTTGGCCAAAAGGAATATCCACAGACTGGCCATTTGAAAGTGTTTCACTAGGTTTGAATTGAAATGAAAACTTTTTGCTAAATAGGGCATTCAGGGTTTTTCATGTGACCTCCGGTGAATCACCATATTGGAATTCTGACTGAAACTTTTGCCACAAACAGGACACTCGTACGGTTTCTCCCCTGTGTGAGTCCTCTGGTGTTTAACCAGACTGGAATTCTTGGTGAAACTTTTCCCACAGTCAGCACATTCAAAACCATTCTCTCCTGTGTGTATCATCTGGTGATTTGTGAGCTGTAATTTTGAAATGAAACCTTTTCCACAGTCAAGACATTCAAAGGGTTTCTCTCCGGTGTGAGACTTCTGATGTTTCATCAAGCTAGAATTCTGAGTGGAATCTTTGCCACTAATAGGACAGTCATACAGTTTCGCTCCTATATCAGTTCTCTGGTGACTCATGAGGTAGAATTTTGTAATGAAACATTCCCCACAATATGGACAAGGATATGATTTCTCTCCTGTGTGAGTCCTCTGGTGTTGTACCTGGCAGAAATTGGAAGTGAAACGTCCCACAAATCGGACACTCCTATGGTTTCTCTCCTGTGTGAGTTCTCTGGTGTATCAACAGGCTGGACTTGTGATTGAAACATTTCCGACAGTCAGGACATTCGAAGGGATTCTCTCCCATGTGAGTCCTCTGGTGTATCTCTAGGTGGGAATTCTGACTGAAACATTTCCCACAGTTAGGACATTTAAAGGGTTTCTCTGCTGTGTGAGTCCTCTGGTGTATCACTAGGTAGGAATTCTGACTGAAACCTTTCCCACAAACAGGACATTCAAAGGGTTTCTCTCCTGTGTGAGTCCTCTGGTGTCTCATCAGGATGGATTTGTGACTGAAACCTTTCCCACAGTCAGGACATTCAAAGGGTTTCTCTCTTGTGTGAGTCCTCTGGTGTATCATTAGGTGGGAATTCTGACTGAAACATTTCCCACACTCAGGACATTCAAAGTGTTTCTCTCCCGTGTGAGTCCTCTGGTGTCTCACCAGGTGGGAATTCTGACTATAATGTTTCCCACACTCAGGACATTCAAAGTGTTTCTCTCCCGTGTGAGTCCTCTGGTGTCTCACCAGGTGGGAATTCTGACTATAATGTTTCCCACAGTCAGGACATTCAAATGGTTTCTCTCCTGTGTGAGTCCTCTGGTGTATCACTAGCTCGGAATTCTGACTGAAACCTTTTCCACAGTCAGGACATTCAAAGGGTTTCTCTCCTGTATGAAGCAATTGGTGTACCACCAAGTGGGATTTGTGACCGAAACCTTTGCCACAAACAGGACATTCAAAGGGTTTCTCCCCTGTGTGAGTCCTCTGGTGTCTCACCAGGTTGGACTTCGTATTCAAACTTTTCCCACAGTCAGGACATTCAAAGGGTTTCTCTCCTGTGTGAGTCCTCTCGTGAATCACTAGCTGGGAATTGCTGCTGAAACTTTTCCCACACTCAGGACATTCAAAGGGTTTCTCTCCTGTGTGAAGCAATTGGTGTACCACCAAGTGGGAATTGTGACCGAAGCTTTTCCCACAAACAGGACATTCAAAGGGTTTCTCTCTTTTGTGAGTCCTCTGGTGTATCACCAGGATGGACTTCGTACTGAAACCTTTCCCACAGTCAGGACATTCAAAGGGTTTCTCTCCTGTGTGAGTCCTCTGGTGTATCACTAGGCTGGAATTCTGACTGAAACCTTTCCCACAGACAGGACATTCAAAGGGTTTCTCTCCTGTGTGAGTCCTCTGGTGTATCACTAGGTGGGAATTGCTGCTGAAACTTTTCCCACACTCAGGACATTCAAAGGGTTTCTCTCCTGTGTGAAGCAATTGATGTACTACCAAGTGGGAATTGTGACCGAAGCTCTTCCCACAAACAGGACATTCAAAGGGTTTCTCTCTTTTGTGAGTCTTCTGGTGTATCACTAGCTCGGAATTCTGACTGAAACCTTTCCCACAGTCAGGACATTCAAACGGTTTCTCTCCTGTGTGAAGCAATTGGTGTACCACCAAGTGGGATTTCTGACCGAAACCTTTGCCACAAACAGGACATTCAAAGGGTTTCTCTCCTGTATGAGTCCTCTGGTGTCTCACCAGGTTGGACTTCTTACTGAAACCTTTCCCACAGACAGGACATTCAAAGGGTTTCTCTCCTGTGTGAGTCCTCTGGTGTTTCACTAGGTTGGAATTCTGATTGAAACCTTTCCCACAAACAGGACATTCAAAGGGTTTCTCTCCTGTGTGAGTCCTCTGGTGTTTCATCAGGATGGATTTGTGACTGAAACCTTTCCCACAGTCAGGACATTCAAAGGGTTTCTCTCCTGTGTGAGTCCTCTGGTGTATCATTAGGTGGGAATTCTGACTGAAACATTTCCCACACTCAGGACATTCAAAGGGTTTCTCTCCTGTGTGAGTCCTCTGGTGTCTGAACAGGGTGGACTTGCAACTGAAACATTTCCCACACTCAGAACATTCAAAGTGTTTCTCTCCCGTGTGAGTCCTCTGGTGTCTCACCAGGTGGGAATTCTGACTATAATGTTTCCCACAGTCAGAACATTCAAATGGTTTCTCTCCTGTGTGAGTCCACTGGTGTATCACTAGCTCGGAATTCTGACTGAAACCTTTCCCACAGTCAGGACATTCAAAGGGTTTCTCTCCTGTGTGAAGCAATTGGTGTACCACCAAGTGGGATTTGTGACCGAAACCTTTGCCACAAACAGGACATTCAAAGGGTTTCTCTCCTGTGTGAGTCCTCTGGTGTCTCACCAGGTTGGACTTCGTATTGAAACCTTTCCCACAGTCAGGACATTCAAAGGGTTTCTCTCCTGTGTGAGTCCTCTCGTGAATCACTAGCTGGGAATTGCTGCTGAAACTTTTCCCACACTCAGGACATTCAAAGGGTTTCTCTCCTGTGTGAAGCAATTGGTGTACCACCAAGTGGGAATTGTGACCGAAGCTTTTCCCACAAACAGGACATTCAAAGGGTTTCTCTCTTTTGTGAGTCCTCTGGTGTATCACCAGGTTGGACTTCGTACTGAAACCTTTCCCACAGTCAGGACATTCAAAGGGTTTCTCTCCTGTGTGAGTCCTCTGATGTATCACTAGGCTGGAATTCTGACTGAAACCTTTCCCACAGACAGGACATTCAAAGGGTTTCTCTCCTGTGTGAGTCCTCTGGTGTATCACTAGGTGGGAATTGCTGCTGAAACTTTTCCCACACTCAGGACATTCAAAGGGTTTCTCTTCTGTGTGAAGCAATTGGTGTACCACCAAGTGGGAATTGTGACCGAAACCTTTCCCACATTCAGGACATTCAAAGGGTTTCTCTCCTATGTGAGTCCTCTGGTGTCTCAACAGGATGGAATTCTTGCTGAAACCTTTCCCGCAATCAGGACACTCATATGATTTATTTTTTGTTTGCATCCTCTAACATATTACCAGGCTGGAGTTCAAACTGAAACTTTTCCCACAAACAGGATTCTCCCTGGTGTGAGTTCTCTAATGTATCACCAAGTTGCCAAGCTCACTTCATTGGGAGCACATGTAGGGCTCCTTCCCTATGTGGGTCCCTCCATGAACCAACCACACGGAACAGTTCTGACTAAAGCTTTGGCCATATTAATATTGTTTTTCTCCAATGTGGATCATTTTGTGCACACTCAGTTATGATTTGAAATACACATTTTGCCCATCTGTGGACCTGCAAAAGGGGATCACGTGACCCTAGAATAGGGCAATCATCATAAATGTGAGTTAGATGCCAAGAATTCAAATATAGGTCATGTGACCATGGGGCTGCAGCAATAGTCATAAGTGTGAAAAATGGTCTTAAGTCAGGTTTTCAGAGCCACTGTCACTTCAAATAGTTACTAAATGAAGTGTTGTAAGACAAGGACTGCCTGTAATGTATCCTTGTGTTCTGCATACTCTACTTTTTCCAGTTCGAAATCTCTTCTCGATTACCTGCTGGGGAAGAAGGAGAATTTTGTGGATTTCTGAAGGAAATGGAAATGTTTTGATTTCTGGCTTGATTGATTTTCCTTTTTAACATTGTTTGTTATTCTCAGTTGTCCGGAGTTCTCTTATTGGCATCCGTTTTGCCTGTAAGATTCAAAGAAATTGTTTATAAAATGGTTGCAGAAGATGTAAAAAAGAAAACTATATACATTCAAGGTAAAAAGAAAATATTCCACAATTCTAAAATAACCTTAGATCAATTATGATTTATTTCACACATTGAAGATTACGGAGATCCAAGTTCACATTTGCATTCAACCATGAAATTCTCTTGTTGACTTGGGTCAATACAAATTCTTAGCATAGCAATTATTGGCTAGAATTGCTGTAATTAAGATGAACACAATTTATAATAGAATCATAGAGTGGGAAGGGAGCTTAAAGCTCTTCTAGTCCAACCCTCTGCTCTACCATTTCAGAAGTGGCCATCAAATCTCTTTTTGAAAGCTTCCAGTGATGAAGCACCACATTTTTTTCCAATATTGTGCATACGTTATGCGAGACGCAGTTAGTACATGTATAATTCAGTGACGTGCGGTGAGGTTTATGGCTGGTGAGGCACTATGTCAGACATTGTGGCCGGGGGGGGGGGAGAGCCGCTTTCTTTCTATTTCCGACATAGAGGCGGGACTTTGATGTTTATATGATTTGATAGTATGGGAATATGTCGTAATGTAAAAAAAATAAAAATAAAAATAAAAAAACAAAAAAATAAAATAAAAAACCCACCTCCTTCTATTCCCTTCTCTCCCCCCCCCAAACACAGACATATCTGATCATTTTTTAAAGCTGTTTGTAAAGAACAGTCTAGAGCTTTTTCTTCAGGGTAGATTATACAGCCCATAAAAGAACTAAAACTAAAATTGAAAACCTTTGCAGACAGGGCTATTCCCTCCCATGGTAAGAGAGAAACGGGGATGCAGTTGTCACCAGGAAGGGAATCTGGGCAGGTGAGAGGCAGATTCAGGTGATGCGTCTCAATTCAAGCCCACCTTTAGATGCCACGGGGCTCCTCGTAGCAGGGTTCACGCCCTGGGAGGGAGCATCTGAGCCCAGATGCTCTTCCACCCCTCCAGACCCCGGGAGGCAGATCCTCCCCAGCAGCCACAGGGGAAGGTGGGAACGGGGGTGGCCAACCTTCCCCAACATCAGGCGGCCTCCCCCGGGAGCAGAGCTGCACCAAATATGGGGCTGCAGGGAAGGAGGGGGTGGAATGGAGGGAGGATTTTAAGGGGGGGGGTGAAAGAGAGCCGTTCGCAGAAGCAGCAACCGAGGAGGAGGAGGAGGAGAAGCGGCGGCGCAGCAGTGCCCAAGGAGCAGAAAACCTTGCAAGGAAAGGCGGAGACTGGGAAGGGGAGGGGGCGCAACTGGGGAAACCCCACCTCTCTCTCCTTCCCTCTCCCAAGGAATCCCCCCTCCCCTTCCCGCACCTGGGGATCCCCCTCCTCCTCCTTTCCCCTCCCCCACTCGCAGCGTCCTTGCTCACCTGGCAGCCCTTGAGCGCCTCTCCCCGAGCTGGGATCCCCGCAGCACTTGGCGTAAGAGACATCTGGAGAGCAGAGAGGGGAAGGAAACTGGGTTCCCCCTTTTCCTGCCTCCACTCTGGGCGCAAAAGTTCTCTGCCTTTAACCCCTTCACTGAAGAGCTGCAGGGAGGAGACGACGGGGGCGCGGCCGAGCGATGCCAAAGTTCCCCCAACCGGGGACCGCAAAAAACCGTCACCCCCTCAAGGGGAGGCCAAAAGACCCAAAATAAAGATCCAGGTTAAAAAAAAGATGTGCTAATCTGGATCTCTAAATGTAAATTAGGAATTCATAGCTATTGAAGATGAGGAAAAAAGAGCTGCAGATGTCACTGGACTACAACACCCACCATCCTTCACCCTTAGATGCTGGGATTTGCTGAATACAATATCTAACCTTATGCACTGTGTCAAGAGGAATCTGGTAGGGTTAGTCACTTTTCACTCATCCGGTTTTGGGCTCTCCTACACTGGAGCTTGTGGATTGGAAAGCCAGAAGTACAACAGCGACCTCTGTGGCTGAGCTTAAAAGAGTTAAAACCATCGGGTACTGTGTTGCTAGAAAGGACGAAAGAAGAGAAGCATAGAGGAACTTCCTCTTCCGGAACACTAACTGAAGACGGGAGGAGAGTTTCGTGCAGAGAGGCTCTGGCGCCACTTCCAAGGCTCGAAGCATCAGTTGGCAGGTGAGTTGAGGGCAGGTGGGAGGAGAATCCGGGAGCAACTCAGGCTCTTTGGTTCCCTCCACGGCCTGGAAGCAGAGAAGCAACTAGATAGAATGTGGAAATAATAGCTGTGGGGTGGGATCTTTGAGGTCATCTAGTCCAGCCCCCTGCTCCAGCAGGAGACCTTTTACATTTCAGGCACATGGCTGTCCAGTCTCTTCCTGAAAGCCTCCAGTCATGGAGCATCCACAGCTTCTGCAGGGAAACCGGTTAATTGTTCTCACAGTCAGGAAACGTCTCCTTGTTTCTGGGTTGCTTCTCTGCCTGATTCGTTTCCATCCATTGCTTCTTGTTCTGCCTTCTGATGCTCTGGAGAAGAGGTTGAGCCCCTCTTCTTTGTGGCAGCCCCACAGATATTGGAAGATCGCTATCATTTCACCCCTCGGCCTCCTCTTCTGTAGACTGGAAGATTTCCAATTTCAACTCTGTTGTTCTGTTATGGGCCCTGTTATGTTTTCTTGGCAATAATATTGGACTGATCTGCCACTGTGTCTTTTGGATGCTTTTACTTCCACGTCTAGCCAACAAGCAGGATATTTCCTATTGGTGCCCCATCCTATTAATTGGGTTCAACTAAAAAGGTCCTATTGAAGACCTTTTCAGATGTTCAGTTTGTATAGGTGGCCCAAGCTTACAATTTGTTTCATGAGCCTTCAAAGTTACTATGGCACTGCAAAAGCAGATGCAGATCTGGTCCAGAAATCTGTGGTCATTGTTCTTGTGGTTATGCAGGTGCAGAAAAAGGAGTTGCATCAATTTGGTATCTACTAACCGGTGGACATTCGGGATGGTTGCAGCATCCCACACTCCTGATTCCCGTTTGTGACCTTCCCAACTAGCTTCTGACAAGCAAAATCGGTCAGGATGCCAGCAGGAAGTTGCCAGTCAGGGTCTGCTGAAATTGCCTTTAAAAACCCACAACTGCAGAGGAACAGATGTAACTTGGCACTCTCATGTGACATCATGCTTTATGATCAAGCTGCTTAGTGACACATGTGAGTCCCAAATGTAGTCAGTAAGTGAGGACCGCTTCAATAGGAGTGTGAGAAGAGTGGTGATGGAAAGTATTTTCTGACCTTATTTGGATGTCAGGACTTCCATGGGCAAAACGTTTGCTTCAAATCTTGCAGAGGGTTTAGACATCATTTCATCAATTAAAGCCCCCGCATCTCTAAAAGTAGTTTTAAAGGTTTGATTGTAACCATTTTGGAACATTTTTGAGGCTGAAAATACATGGATTTTCCAGATATATAAATTTGTAGATTTATTTATTTATACTTTCTCTGAACACATATATCTACCATTGTATAATCTATCCCTGGAATTTCCAGATATACCGTATTTCATAATAACCCTTTGGAGCACTAGGAATTTAGTTTTTTTCTTCACAAAAAATTATTAATTGATCAAAATATAAAATACAAAAGTGCAAAGGAAAATGAAGATAAGGGTAAAAGAAGGGAAGAAAAGGGGAGCAAGAAAAGTGTAGAGTTAAGGGAAAAAGAAAAGCATTGACTTCTATCATAAAATCTCAACTATTTTCTTTTATATAATAATATAAAGTAGTACTATAGTATAAAGTTTGTTTTATAACAACAAACATATCTAATCAACAAAACCCAAAATCAATGTTTCATTTTTTCTCTATCTCAAGAGCAGTTTCCACATAGAAGCAAAATTATTCCTGTTCTTTTCTTTAATCAAAGCAGTCAATTTACCCATCTTTGTTAACTTCATCAGGTTATCCATTGTGGGAATGAAAATATTCTTTCATTTTTCTGTTGATATAACATCAATGTTTCATTTTTTCCCCAAGTTCTTTATCCATTAAGCTTTTCTCTTCATATTCACTTTAATAGTCTTCTGTATGAAGATGTTCATCTTACTGCAACATTTCTTTGCTTTGCTACATGCCCACCATAAATTATAAAAAGCTCTTCTTTATATTTCCAAAATTCATTGCCTTTATATAATTCCCTAACCGTATCATACCATAAATAGTTGTACCATCAAATTCTTCCTCTAGCTCAAGTAACCTCTTAATTTGGAGAGTCACCCACTATTTTTGCCAGACAAAACAACGATCAAAGTACAATTTCAAATCTGATAAACCCAAGCCTCTTTCCTTAGAATCTTATAATAATTTATTTTAAATTCTTGTTTTCTCCCTTGCAGTATAAACTTAGAGATCTCCATCTGACATTATTTAAATGGAGTATCACAAGTATTGGTAAAATCTGAAACAGAAAATGTATATTTGGTAATCAGGGTGCTGGAGGCTAAAACATACAAAGAATGCTTATAGGAATTGGGTATGTCTAGTCTAATGAGAAGGACTAGTGGAGACATGATAACAGTGTTCCAATATTTGAGGGGCTCCTATATAGACAAAGTCAAATGATTTTCCAAAGTACCAAAAGAAACAATGGACTGAAACTAACAAAGAGAGATTATAGCAATCAATCGAATATCTTGCTTTCAGAAGTTTTGGGTACTCCATCACTGGAGGCTTTCAAAAAGAGATTTGACAGCCACTTGTCTGAAATGATAGAGCAGAAGGCTGGATTAGAAGACCTTCAAGGTCCCCTCCAGTTTTATTATTCTGTTATATGTTGTATTAATCCTAATTACAGCAATTTTATCCAATAATTGTTGTACTAAGAATATGCATTGACCCAAATCAACAAGAGAATTTCATGGTTGAATGCAAATGTAAACTTGAATCTCCGTAATCTTCAATGTGTGAAATAAATCATAATGTAAGGTTATTTTAGCATTGTGGCATATTTGCTTTCCACTGTTAATGTACCGTATATTTTTTTCTTTTTCCACATCTTCTGCAACCATTTTATAAACACTAACACTAACACATTTCTTTGAATCTTACAGGCAAAGAGGATAAGAGCACTCAGGACAACTGAGAATAACAAGCAACATTAAAAAGCAAAACAAATCAAGCCAGAAATAAAAATATTCTCTATTTCCTTCAGAAAACCCCAACATTCCTCTCCTTCTCCAACAGGTGATCAAGAAGAGATTTCAAACTGAAAAGAGTTTGAAGTATGTGGAACAAAAGGATACATTACATGTAGTCCTCAACTTACAACAGTTCATTTAGTGAGTGTTTGAAGTTACAATGCCAGGGAAAAAACTGACTTATGACCATTTTTCATACTTATGACTATTGCAGCCCATGGTCAAATGATTTATATTGGAGTGGTTGGCACTCACATCTATGATGGTTGCCGTGTTCTGGAGTCATGTGATCCCGTTTTTCAGCGCCACAGACGTGTCTATTGTGGGCAAAGTGCGTATTTCAAATCACAACTGAGTATTCACTAAATGATCCACATTGGAGAAAAGCAATACTAATGTGGCCAAAGCTTTAGTCAGAACAGCTTCCTTGTGGTTCATGGAAGGACCCACATAAGAGAGGAGCCCTACAAGTGCTCCTAATGTAGTGAACTTGGCAACTTGGTGATACATTACAGAACTCACACCAGGGAGAAACCCTTTGAATGAACTGACTGTGGGAAAAGTTTCAGTCTAAACTCCGGCCTGGGGATACACAAGACGATGCACACAAAAAAGAAATCACATGAATGTTCTGATTGCGGAAAATGTTTCATTGCAAATTCCCACCTTGTGATACACCAGAGGACTCACACAGGAGAAAAACCCTTTGAATGTCCTATTTGTGGGAAAAGTTTCAGTCGGTACTGCAGCCTGGTGAACCACCAGAGGACTCACACAGGAGAGAAACCGTTTGAATGTCCTGATTGTGGGAAAAGGTTCAATCACAATTCCCACCTGGTGGTACACCAGAGGACTCACACAGGAGAGAAACCCTTTGAATGTCCTAATTGTGGGAAACGTTTCAGACACAACTCCAGCCTAGTGATCCACCAGAGGACTCACACAGGAGAGAAACTCTTTGAATGTCCTGATTGTGGGAAAAGTTTCATTAGAAAATCTGAGGTCATCATTCATCAGACAATTCACACAGGAGAAAAACCATTTCAATGTGGTCTTTGTGGGAAAAGTTTCAGTCAAAATTCCCACCTGGTGGTACACCAGAGGACTCACACAGGAGAGAAACCCTTTGAATGTGCTCTTTGTGGGAAAAGTTTCAGTCAGAATTCTGACCTGGTGAACCACCAGAGGACTCACACAGGAGAGAAACCGTATGAGTGTCCAGTTTGTGGGAAAAGTTTCAGTCAGAATTCCAACCTGGTGAAACATGAGAGGACTCACACAGGGCAGAAATCATACCAGTGTCCATATTGTGGGAAATATTTCCTTAGCAAATTGGAGCTCATCAGTCACCAGAGGACACACAGAGGAAATAAACCCTTTGAATGTCATGACTGTGGAAAAAGTTTCATTAGAAATTCCCATCTAGTGAGACACCAGAGGACTCACTCAGGAGAGAAACCCTTTAAATGTCCTGATTGTGAGAAATGCTTCAGGCACAACTCCCACTTGGTGGTACACAAGAGGATTCATACAGGAGAGAAACCCTTTGAATGTCCTGATTGTGGGAAAAGTTTCAGATGCAACTCCAGCCTAGTGATACACCAGAGGACTCACACAGGAGAGAAACCTTTTGAATGTCCTGATTGTGAAAAATGCTTCAGTCACAAGTCCCACCTAGTTGTTCACAAGAGGATTCACACAGGAGAGAAACCCTTTGAATGTCCTGCTTGTGGGAAAAGTTTCATTACAAAATCCGAGGTCATCAGTCACCAGAGGACACACACAGGAGATAAACCCTTTGAATGCCCTTTCTGTGAGAAAAAGTTCAGTCACAAAAGCCACCTGGTGATACACCAGAGGATTCACACAGGAGAAAAACCATTTGAATGTCCTGATTGTAGGAAACGTTTCAGACGCAACTCCAGCCTAGTGATTCATCAGAGGATTCACACAGGAGAGAAACCCTTTGAATGTCCTGATTGTGGGGAAAGGTTCAATCACAATTCCCACCTCGTGGTACACCAGAGGATTCACACAGGAGAGAAATCCTTTGAATGTCCTGATCATGGGAAAACTTTCATTACAAATTCCGAGGTCATCCATCACCAGAGGACTCACATGGGAGAGAAACCGTATTAGTGTCCTGTTTGTGGCAAATGTTTCAGTCAGAATTTCCACATAGTGATTCACCAGAGGTCTCTCACAGGAGAAAAACACTTGGAATGTCCTGATTATGGGGAAAGTTTCCATTTAAATTTAAACCTGATGAAACACCAGAAGACTCATATCGAAGAGACTTTTCAAATGTCCAGTCTGTGGACAGCACTTTAGGCCTAAATAACTCTTTATTGCATACAAGAAAATTAACATGAGGCAAAAGTTGATGAGTTTGGAGAAGACTTGAATTTCATTTCTGAACTCCCATTGATTGTGTAGGTGAAAAATAAGACTCTAGATACTGGCCTGATGCTTTTTAGTCAATACATCTCAGGTTTGAGATGTAGTTGGAGAGAAAAAATGTGGAAACTGTTATTTGATAAAGGTGAACTACTTGTTTCTATATATATTATATTGATTGTAGAATTCCACCATGTGGAGTTTCCTGCCAGGGTTCCATAACATACCCAGAGCAAACTACACTCCAAGGCAGATAGTTTCCTCAAAGAATAGTTTTATTAGAGATGTCATATTGACACAAGCTGATGAAAACCTACTCGAACAGTTCCCGTGGTTTTCATCTAATTAAAAGTAAAAGTTTGTCACTTTCCCAAAATAGTCACATGATCCAATCAGCATACAGTCCAGTTGCTAGGTGACCTCAGTCTCCTGAGTACTTGCGGGAATGTCCTTGGTTCCCAAGGGAGAACATTTGTTTTGTGTATAGCATCCCAGCTATCTCTATTTCCCCTGCCCTATCCCTCAGCTCCAGTATGTGGCACTATAACACTGAAGCAGAAAAGAAAATGGCCCCAGTTTGGCCAGTTTCGAGGTTGACATTTCTATCTTCTACCTTCTTGTCCTCCAGATTATGAGTGCCATAATTGACCATTCTACAAGTAGTCCTTGAAATACAACTGCCATTTTTGGTTGCATGTTGTAACAATGGTTAAGTGAGATTACCTTGCTGAACTCCCGTCACCCCCTTCTCTCCCTGATAAAGCCTTCAAATGAATATGCTCTCAAAGGTCCAAGCCCGGACCTGGGCCAAACTAAGAAAACACGCTCAGGAACCATCAAGCCAGCAATAAGTTTAATCAGGCCAGAGCCTTGGTACAGAATGAGTCCAATGCTTGAGTAAAGTTTGTTGTAAAGTCAGTGCTGGAAGCTCATTACGTTGGTATGGAGTACGGTTGGCCTTGACCAGGTCCAAACACTGGCCATGAGCATGCGCAGAAGATGGTGAGAAAAAAACTTCCTTTATCATATCACCTCCAGTACCATTTTTTCCCATCCCAAATACCACCACCACCACCCCCGTTTCTATGGCAGCCGATAGCAAGTAAGCAAAGCAGAGACTGACATCCAGCCTTCTTTCAGGAAAGGATATCCCTGGAGAAAGAGAAAAAGAAAATAACACAAAATAACAATAACAAGCATTAGCATTTAGAGGGAATTCAAGGCTTATCAGGATATTTGATATAAAACTTTGTAAAAGTCTAGGAGCTCTGCCATGGGATTTATTCATCCATTCAGATTAGGAGGGGGGGAAATGTTTCCAGGACACCAAATGTTGAATGCGCTGTAGCTGGACCTCTCTCCAGTGGCGATGGCGCATCAGCGATCCTCATCTCAATCAGTGGGCAGGTGGTTGGGCGGTGTCCTCCTGGCCAGCTGACAAATAGGCAATATAGCAAAACTGGAACCAGGCCGAGGATCCAACAAACAGCTGTTCAGCGCAGCCGGAAGTAGCTGCCACTACTGAAGCCTCGTCTGCTACTCGCCATGTGTCCACACTGTTCTCGCGGCTCAGTCGTTTGGCTTTCAGATGGTACACTTGGATTCCAGATTTTCCCTTCCAAACCACCCTCACATCCCGATGCCTCTCCTCTCTCTCCTGTTGTTTCGTTGCGAGGAGGCTGCAAGTCAACCATGACATGTTGACTTTCAAATTAATTAAATTAAACTAAAACCTGTCTATACTTTTCTGCATTCATGATCCCATCAATATCTCAAACACCACTGGCAGAAATGCAACTCCAAACCAGGACAAATACTCTACCATGTTTCCCTGAAGGCCACAAACATTCATTTGTTCATTTCTCCAATTCTTCCCAGGTGTTATCAAGAATTAGATCCAAAAATTTCAAACTTGGATTCATCATTCCATAATACTCTTTTCCACTGATCCTTAGTTCGATTTAGACTTAGAATAACTTTATTGTTGCTTTGAATGTACACTAATTGGCATAAATTAAAACAAAATTTCATTGCATACAATTTTTGTCAGCTTCAGCATATTTTAACCTTTTTACCATGTTTCCCTTCTGCAAAAGTGATGTCTTGGCTGTTACCCATCCACAAAGACCATTCCTTATTGTGCTGCTTCTCACTGTAGGTCAACATGGCATCTGGGGTTGTACCTGGCTCTAGAGCAGTAACTGTGACAGGGACTTAGAAACAATCACATATAAGCCAGCAGTGTGCTGTAATTGCCTAAAAAGTCAATTCAGTCCTAGTCTACAGCACCATAGGGATAATATCAAGATCACATGCAGTCTTGGTACTGTGTTATATACTGTATTGGTAATACTACACTTTGAATACTGCATTCACTTTTGGTCACCAGGTAGAAAAGAAGTGTTCGGACTTTAGAAGGAGTGCAGAGAACTACAACAAAGATATTTAGGGTACTGGAGGGTAAAACATACAATGAATGGTTGCAGGAATTGGATAAAAAGGAATTGGATAAAATTATCCAATCTTGAATCAAGGAGAAATCTTTTATCCACCAGAACAAGTGGAATGGCTTGCCTCTAGAAGTTGTGGGTTCTCCATCAGTGGAGGTTTTTATGAGGAGATTGGACAGCCAATCGCCCAGAATCAAATAGGGTTTTCTGCTTTGAGACTTGATCCATTCCGACTCTTATTCTGTAATTCCGTAAGAACTTCATGGACTTCCTCAGCATGTAGCTAATATTTACAAGCTAAGTACACATTTTACTATTTCACTTGGCTCAGCTGAAAATAAAGGTTGCTAGGAGTCTGAAAATGATTGATGATAGCGTGTAATCAGTGAAACGATCTGGCCAATGCCATAGTTTGAGAATGGACAAGCCTGTTTTTCAGCCTCATATCGCGAGATGGCAGCATCTGCCTGGAAAGCCACCAGTACAACAGCGACCTCTGTGGCTGAGTTTAAAAGAGTTAAAACTATAGAGTATTGTGTTGCTAGAAAGGACGAAGGAAGAGAAGCACAGAGGAACTTCCTCTTCCGGAAGACTCATGGAAGAGGAGGGGAGAGTGGCGTGTAGAGAGGCTCTGGCGGCTCTTCCAAGGATAGAAGCAGCAGCTGGGAGGTGAGTTGAGGGCTGGTGGGAGGAGAATCCGGGAGCCGCTCAGGCTGTTTGGTTCCCTCCACGGCCTGGAAGCAGAGAAGCAACTAGATAGAATGTGGAATAACAGCTGGGGGGGATCTTTGAGGTCATCTAGTCCAGCCCCTAGCTCCAGCAGGAGACCTTTTACATTTCAGGCACATGGCTGTCCAGTCTCTTCCTGAAAGCCTCCAGTGATGGAGCGTCCACAACTTCTGCAGGGAAACCGCTTAATTGTTCCCACAGCCAGGAAACGTCTCCTTGTTTCTAGGTTGCTTCTCTCCTTGATTCGTTTCCATCCATTGCTCCTTGTTCTGCCTTCAGATGCTCTGGAGAAGAGGTTGAGCCCCTCTTCTTTGTGGCAGCCCCTCAGATATTGGAAGACCTCTATCATTTCACCCCTCGGCCTCCTCTTCTGTAGACTGGAAGATTTCCAATTTCAACTCTTTTGTTCTGTTATGGACCCTGTTATGTTTTCTTGGCAATAATATCGGACTGATCTGCCACTGTGTCTTTTTTATTTTTTTACTTCCACGTCTAGCCTACAGGCACAGTATTTCCTATTGGTGCCCCATCCATGTATTAACCAGGTTGAACTAAAAAGGTCCAATTGACGACCTTTTCAGATGTTCAGTTTGCATAGGTGGTCCATGCTTACAATTTGTTTCATGAGCCTTCAAAGTTACTATGGCACTGTAAAAGCAGCTGCAGACGTGGTCCAGAAATCTGTGGTCCTCCTAACACTTGTTCAGTGACCTGAACAAGTCAGCTGTTCCTATGGTTATGAATATGCAGGAAAAGGAGTTGTACCAATTTGGGTTCTGCCAACTGGTGGACATTCAAGATGGTTTCAGCGTCCCACACTCAAGATCCCAATTTCTGGCCTTCCCAGCTCGCTTCACACAAGGAAAATCAGTGGGGATGTGAGTAGGAATTTGCAAGCCATGATCATGTGAAATTCCCTTTAATAACTCACAGTGATTTGCTTAACAACTGCAGAGGAACAGATGTACGTTGGCACTCTCATGTGACCTCAGGCTTCATGATCAGGTGCTTAGTGACACAGGTGCCAGTCCCAAATTCAGTCAGTAAGTGAGGACTTCTTGAATGGGGATGTCACCAGAGTGGTGGTGGAAAGTATTTTCCGCCCTTATTTGCATCTCAGAACTTCCATAGGCAAAATGGCTGCTTCAAATCTTGCGGAGGCTTTAGGCATCATTTCATCAGTTAAAGCCCCCACATCTCTAAAAGTAGCTTGAAAGGTTTGACTGTAACCATTTCAGAACATTTTTCAGGCTGAAAATACATGGATTTTCCAGATATATAAATTTGTACATTTGTTTATTTGTATTTTTCTCTATGCAAATATCTACAATTGTATAATCTATCCCCAGCAACTTAATAGTTACTTAATAGTAATGCTTTGCACTGCTAAGAATTTGGGAGTTTTCTCCTCACAAAAAAATTACCAATTGATCAAAATATAAAATTCAAAAGTGCAAAAAAATTGAAAATCATGGTAGAAGGGAGGAAAAGGGGGAGCGAGATAAGTGTAGGGTTAAGGGGATAAGGAAAAGAAAAGCATTGAATTCTGATTCCTTTTGGTGCACTACAATAAGGTGCTAACATAAAACTATTTACGGTACTTTCATATGATAACATAAACTAGCTACTTCTATAATGGCAAACGTATCAACAAAACTCAAAATCAAACTTTAATTTTTTTCTATCTCAAGAACAGTCCAAAAGCAGTTTCCATGTCGAAACAAAATTAATCCTGTTCTTTTCTTTAATCAAAGCAGCCAATTTAGCCCTCTCTGCTAACTCCATCAGGCTTCGCAGCCATTCAGCCATTGTGGGAATGAAGATATTCTTCCATTTTTATGCACAAAGAATTCTTGCCTCCATCAATATACATAATATCAATGTTCCGTTTTTTTCAAGATTTTTTCAAAAAAAACCTATGTGCTTTTATCTTTATATTCCCTTTTATAGTCTTTCGTATTAAGATGTGTATGTTACTCCATTCCTTTGCTTTGTGACATGCATACCATAAATTATGAAAAACTCTTCTTTATATTTCCAAAATTCATTGCCTTTGTATCATTCCCTAATCATGCCATACCATAAATAGTCATGCCTTCAAAATCTTAATTGATGGCCCTCTAGTTCATGTAACCTCTTTATTTGGAGAGTCACCCATTCTTTTTGCCAGACAAAACAACAAGCCTCAAAGTACAACTTGAAATCTGGTAAACCCAACTTCCCCTTTCCTTACTGTCTTGCAATAATTTAAAATTTAATTATTGTTTTTTCCCTTGCAATATAAACTTAAGAGAACTCCATCTGCCGTTATTTAAATGGCGTATCACAAGTATTGGTAAAGTCTGAAACAGAAAATGCATCCTTGGTAATTATGGTATGGGACGGAAGGCTAAAACATACAAAAAATGGTTACGGGAATTGGGTTAGGGTTAGGCAACCCGTGGCTCTCAAGGCGCATGCAGCTCTTTGATCCCCTCTCCTGCAGCTCCCTTCTGACCCTGTTGCGTGACCTGCTCTTCGCCCGGACACCCTGGCCCAACCTGGCTGTGGCCATCGCCAAACTTGCTAACATGAGGTCTGGCAGGGTGGGAATGTGATCCGGGAGGAGGTTATGATGGAAAGGAGAACAGGCCCGCAGCTGAGGAGCAAGCATGATCCGTGTTGGCAGCTTCCTCGTCCTCACGTGACCCCCTGGCTGGCTGTTGTGAGATCAGGAGGGCGCTTATGAGCCAGGATACCCTCAAGTGAGAGGCCGGGCTCCACCAAAGTGCAGCAAAGCTGTGCAGAGCTGGCGGGTTGACCGGCTGACGGGCAAGCATCTTTGGTGAGGGTACTCCAGCTTTCTCCGAGCCTGATCCCTGGGGTGTGCATGCAATGTTTGGCAGGGCCAGCCCACTTTTCCTGCTACCCTGCTCAGAGAAAGACAGAGCGCTCTCACTAAAGACGCTCACCCATCAGCCCATCGAACCACCAGCTCCAGACTGTTTTGCTTCACTTTGGTCAAGCCCAGCCGCTCGCTTGAGGAAGGTATCCCTGCTCGTGCACGCCCTCCTGGCTCTGCAACAGCTGGCCAAGGGGTTGCAAAAGGAGAAGGAGGAGGGAGCTGCCGTCACAGCTCCTGCTTGCTCCTCAGCCAGCCCGGATTTCCGAAAAGTTGTCAAGAAGAAAGAAAAGGAGTAGCGAAGAGCCCCAAGGAGAGCTCATCAGATTGGCCCAGTCTCGGCTATCTGAGAGGGAGAGAGGGAGGGAGGGAGAGAGAGAGAGAGAGAAGAGACACACAGAGAGAGGAGATAGAGAAA